>NC_136954.1:67424908-67472408 GCF_032717465.1 Coenobita brevimanus | reverse complement strand
TCCCACAGTAACTAGGCCACTTCCACGGTAACTAGTCCACTCCCACGGTAACTAGGCCCCTCCCACAGTAACTAGGCCACTCCCACAGTAACTAGGCCCCTCCCACAGTAACTAGGCCACTCCCATAATAACTAGGCCACTCCCACAGTAACTAGGCCACTCCTACAGTAACTAGGCCACTCCCACAGTAACTAGGCCACTCCCATAATAACTAGGCTACTCCCACAGTAACTAGGCCACTCCCATAATAACAAGGCCACTCCCACGGTAACTAGGCCCCTCCCACAGTAACTAGGCCACTCCCACTGCTAAAATACTGTGTCCTGGTGATGGGAAATTGGATGAGGTTCAGTTGTGAGGCAGAAATGAGTCTCCTTGGTTACCATGCTATTTTTACTCTAACAAAAACTCTGACAATTAACAAAACAATAGACCAACATGGTGAAACACACACAACAGCACTTGATATTTCAAAAGCATTTGACAGAGTATGGCACCAGGCCTTATTGTCTAAGATGTCACACTATGGCCTTGCATCACTGGTTCCTCTAATTTCTTCTTACCTTCATAACAGAAAAATACGGGTCATGGTAGATGGAATTTGTTTCCAGTTTCATTCCATAAATGTTGGTGTACCTCAGGGATCAGTTTTGGCGCCAACCCTCTTTCTCATTCATATAAATGACCTCCTATCTGTCACTCACAACCCAATACACTCTTATGCTGATGACTCGACCCTTCATAGTTCTTTCACATTTAGTACCTCCTTTACACAATCTGATATTATAAATTCCCAAATAAACACAGCAATTTCTCTGAACCAGGACCTTTCTATAGTTAATCAATGGGGACAAACAAATCTGGTCTCATTTAATGCTCAGAAAACTAAATACATTAATTTCTCCAACAGAAAGAATCCCTCAAACTCTCACATAATTTTAAATGATGTCAGTATCCCCGTATCCACTACAATTGATATCCTAGATGTCACACTCAACACCAATCTAGCTGGACAGCTTATGTTAAATCCCTTGCTAAAAATGCTTCTAAAAAACTGGGGCTTATGTACAGAGTTTGGGCATTCTTCACTGACGAGCAGATGGCCACAATATACAAAGTCAAGTGTGTTCTCAGATCGAATACTGTTCACCACTGTGGAGTGGATGTGGAGCGGCTGCATTGAGGCAGCTGGACAAAATTCAAAACAAAGCCATTAGATTAATCAATAATCCTGCCATTACGCAGGACCTTCCTGCATTATCAGTATGCAGAGATGTTGCTTCTTTAGCGTTATTTTTACCGATATTTTTACCGTAAGTGCTCTGACGAACTTACTTCAATTGTGCCTCCCCTTCACATTTTCTCCTGAAATACTCGGGCAGCTGGGAGCACCCATGAACTCACACTCTCCCCCCCGCAGTGCAGAACCTCTGCTTATCAAAATTCATTTATCCCCAGAACTACTACTCTCTGGAATTCACTTCCTGGGAGTTGCTTCCCACAAACATTTAATCCACTTTTATTTAAGTCCAGTTGCTATAAATATTTTATGAATGATGGATGACTTTTGGCACATGGGCTTTTTTTTTAATTTATTTCCTTTGTTTTTCCTTCCTCTATTCAATGTCTCAAAAAAAAAAAAAAAAAAAAAAACTAAATTCGCCCTCTATCCATCTTGAATGCTGACTCGTAGCAACACATTAACACTGGAATATTATGCTAGTCACGAAGAAGTGCCATGAAAGGGATGTAAACTGGTAGTATTATCTCTTTTCTGACGCTGAGCCACGTGAAATAAACTGCACAAGGACGAAAATCTTGGCCAGAGTCGAGTGAAAAGTGTAGTTGCAACGATCCTGTAGGCTAACTCTAAACTGACCAGCAACTGAGAGGAAGAGTAGTTGAGATTTTTGTCAGTTAGCGTAAATTTTCAGTAGCAAGACAAAGGACACCATTGCAACCGCACCCACCCCTCAGGTATTCATGGGGGAAAGGATAATTTTTTTTTTTTTTTTTTCTGTCTCCGACTCTGGGCATAGGCTTCAAAGTCTGCTCCCAAGGCCCAGTAGTCCTCTTATATGCCATACACCTCTTCTACATGTCACCACTGTGGCGTAAACACCCACCGTCCATACTGAATACATGCTAGGGCTGCGTAGGGATTTTCTGTGTTAAATAAATCGTTTGGTGATATCATGAAGAAAAAAAATCGTACTGAAGGTGTTAATATTATGTCGATTTAGAGAGAGAGAGAGAGAGAGAGAGAGAGAGAGAGAAGGTACCGTAGGATAGGGACAGGGAGATAAGGAGGGGAGGAAAAGGGAGTGAATGGGACGAAGGGAAGGAAGGAGAGGAGAGGAGAAAGTAGGAAGGAGGGAAGAGAGAGAAAGAGGAGGGAAAGTAGGAAGGAGGGAAGAGGGAGAAGGAGGAGGGAAAAGAGAGGGTAGTAAAGACGAACAGTGGAAGAGAAGGGATAGAAGGGAGACGCGAAGGAAGGAGAAAGGAAAATGAGAAGTAAGGAGGGAAGATAAGGAAGGAAAGGAGGAGGAGAGGAAGAGGAGAGAGCAGGGGAAGAAGAGGAGGAAACGATGAAGGAAGAGGAGAAATGAGCGAAGCGGAATGGAGGAAAAAGAGAAGGGAGGAAGAGAGTAAGAGGATTAGGGAAGAGTAAAGGAGAAAGGAGGAAGAAACAGGAGGGAGGAGAAGCATGAAGGAGAAAGAGGGAAGAAGGAGGAGGGGAGGAAGAAGAAGGGGAGGAGGAGGAGGGAAGAGAGGAGGAAGAGGAAGACTTAGGAATGCAAAGAGAAGCCCCACTATCTCCTTCCTCTTCCTCCCTCCCTCCCTCCCTCTCTCTCTACTTTCCTTCATCCCTACTTCTCAAATTTTCCTCTCTCTCTCTCTCTCTCTCTCTCTCTCTCTCTCTCTCCACAAAAAAATATATTGGTTTAAATTTAATGAGATAAAAATGTAAGAATATTAATAATTTTCATTTTCTTTCCTTTTTTTTTTTTTTGTATGAATGGTGGTAGTTGTGGTAGATGGTGGTAGTTGTGGTAGATGGTGGTAGTTGTGGTGGATGGTGGTAGTTTTGGTGGATGGTGGTAGTTGTGGTAGATGGTGGTAGTTGTGGTTGTTTAGGACAGTAGTTGTGGTTGTTTAGGACGGTAGTTGTGGTTGTTTAGGACGGTAGTTGTGGTTGTTTAGGACAGTAGTTGTGGTTGTTTAGGACGGTAGTTGTGGTTGTTTAGGACAGTAGTTGTTGTAGACGTAGCTGTTAGATGGTGGTAGTTGTGGCAGGTGGTGGTAGTTGTGGTTGAGTGTGTGTCGGTAGTTGTGGTAGATCTGGATGTTGGTAGTATGGGCTGATTCTTGAAATGTTGGTAATTGTGGTAGTCTGAATGGTTGTAGTTGTCATCGTCGGAATAGTGGTAGTTGTAGAATGGCGGTAGTTGCAACTGAATGGTGGTAGATGAGTGGTGTGGTAGTTGTGGTAGTTTGAATAGTGGTAGTTGTAGTCTCAGGGTCTGTAGTTGTGAGCTAATAGTAGTTAACAGAATTGTGGTAGTCTGAATGGTGGTAGTTGTGGTAATTGTGGTAGCCTGAATAGTGGTAGGTGTAGTGGTCAGCTCTTGTAGTCGTGGAATAAAAGGTAGTTGTAGTCGGAGTAGTGGTAGCTGTCAAATTAGTGGTAGTTGTGGTAGTTGGAATGGTGGTAGTTGTGGTAGTTTGAATGGTGGTAGTTGTAGTTGTGGAAAAATGGTAGTTGTCGTCAGAGTAGTGGTAGTTGTGAGAATGGTGGTTGTTGTGGTCGTGTGAATGGTGGTAGTTGTGGTAGTTGGAATGGTGGTAGTTATAGAATTGTGGTAGTTGCATTTAATTACACAATTGGTAAGTCCCTCTAATACCATCCAATGTCATTTTTACGTTGACATCAGAATATACCAGTGCAGTCCAGGGATTGTGGTAGTTGTGGTAGTTTGGTGGTTGTTGTAGGTAGGTTGGTGATTGTTATGGTAGTTAGGATGGTGGTAGTTGTGGTAGTTAGGATGGTGGTAGTTGTGGTAGTTAGGATGGTGGTAGTTGTGGTAGTTTGGATGGTGGTAGTTGTGGTAGTTTGAATGGTGGTAGTTGTGGTAGTTTGGATGGTGGTAGTTGTGGTAGTTTGAATGGTGGTAGTTGTGGTAGTTTGAATGGTGGTAGTTTGGATGGTGGTAGTTGTGGTAGTTTGGATGGTGGTAGTTGTGGTAGTTTGGATGGTGGTAGTTGTGGTAGTTTGGATGGTGGTAGTTGTGGTAGTTTGGATGGTGGTAGTTGTGGTAGTTTGGATGGTGGTAGTTGTGGTAGTAAGGATGGTGGTAGTTGTGGTAGTAAGGATGGTGGTAGTTGTGGTAGTAAGGATGGTGGTAGTTGTGGTAGTTTTGATGGTGGTAGGTGTGGTAGTTTGAATGGTGGTAGGTGTGGTAGTTAGGATTGTGGTAGTTTGAATGGTGGTAGTTGTGGTAGTTAGGATGGTGGCTGTTGTGGTAGTTTGGATGGTGGTAATTGTGGTAGTTAGGATGGTGGTAGTTGTGGAATAGTGGTAGCTGTGGAATGGTGGTAGTTGTGGTAGTCAGAAGTGTGGTGGTTGTTGTAGTGGTGTTAATTACAATATTATTTAAGTCTCCCTCTAATACCACCTCACCCCATTTTCTATACAGATCTCAAAGCAGCGCAACAGAAGGATTATTTTGACCTCTGTGTACTTATGCTATTGGGTGGGATTTCCTTTACATTTAGACCCACGAACACAAGGTAATTTGACCTCTGTGCACTGATAGCTTTAGGTCGATTTTTCCTTTCATTGAGACCTACAAACATAAGGTAATTTGACCCCTATGTACTGATGGTCCTAGGTCGATATTTTTTCTTTCATATGGAAATCAAAACAGGCTATTTTGACCCTTATATCCTTTGACTAATAGGTCGAATTTCCTTTACCCCCCTAAATGGGATTGAGACTTTTATATTAGCTATTTGTCTGTCTGTCTGTCTGTCGCTGTGTATGTCTGTCTGTATGTATATTCTGTGTATGTATGTATGTATGTGCGTATATGTATGTATGTATGAATTTTTGTCTGTTTTTGTATGTGTGTCTGTGTCTGTCTTTCTGTCTGTCTGTCTCTCCATCTATCTCTGTCTGTCTATCTATGGATATTTTTTTTTTTATCACAGTCATATCAGTATATCTCTTTATCTTTGTCTTTTTTGTTCATGTCATAAATTCTCTCTCTCTCTCTCTCTCTCTCTCTCTCTCTCTCTCTCTCTCTCTCTCTCTCTCTCTCTCTCTCTCTCTCTCTCTCTCTCTCTCTCTCTCTCTCTCTCTCTCTCTCTCTAATTGGCTCTAATAACCCTGTCTCTAATTGGCAGGGGATAATGAAGAAAGTCTTGCTAAGGATTTCTTCAACTTGTTCCTTTTTCGAGTTATAATTTGAGTTTGAGCTAATTTCTATATATTTTTGGGAGAGAGAGAGAGAGAGAATGTGAGAAATAATCATGAAATATCCTCACTAAAACGAACAGCAACAACAAACAGAGTCCACAAAAGTATCAGAGAAAGTTCAAAGCAGACGACACTGCCCCCCCGTAACAGCCAGCCACAGAAATCAGCGGTACTCTCGCGTAAATATAAAATCACACATACCGTACGGTCCAAAAAATTCCAGTAACCGCGCCTCCAACTGCCAAAACATAGATAAATAAAAAGGGAAGAAAATAACAGTATATATAAACTAAATCGGTCGGGGTATATCAGAATTCGAAAAGAGAGTCAAGAAGTTCGAAAAAAATACGTAAGACCAGAATAGGCCTTCATAAAAAAAATAATCTGATAATAAAGAAAAAGTATTCAAAAATTTAGGGAGAGAAAAAACGATGGATACGAAATACAAATATAATCCAAAAAGGTAAATAAAAGACAGTAACATAAATAACATAAGAATATCAAGGTTGCGTCCCTTCCCCACTACGGCGGGCACGTAGCACCCGTCTAGCGACAAACTCTGCATCCCTTTCCTGTCCAGCTCTCAAATGCGGGAGCTATAGCCGTTACCCCCAGTCCTCCATGTGTGCAACAGGTCTGCTCTGGAACTGTCTCCCTCTGTCTGTATTCCCCACTGCCTGTGACCTCCAGTCTTTTCAAACGCCGTGTGTCCAGGCATCTCGAAAGGAACGGATCTTGAATTTGGCTCCCTGTTATCTTGTTTTTGTTCTTGGAGGGAACAAGTGGCGGGCATCTGGCCTTAGGTTCCTTCTTCCTTGCATATAAAAAAAAACACAGACCTTAAAATAATAAACTTACAGATATGAAAAGAAGGGAAAGAATAAGAAATAAGGGGAAAAAAATTGGCGTGTATGTAACTCACACCCACCGTACCGTCCCAAATACGCGAATAACCGAGCCTCGCCAAAACAGGACTCGGGTCTCTCGCCAAAAAAATATTATATACTGCTGAAAAAACCAATGCCAGACCCCCTCGATATATATATTTTTTTTCCTTTTTTTTGTGTGTGTTTCGGTTCCCCCTTTGAGCGGTATCTATCTATCTATAAATCTGTGGGGGGAGAAAGGGGGAGGGAGTTCAAAGGAGTACAAAGGGAAAGCAGACTGTTGCAGGGAAGAGGGTGGGGGGGAGAAGAGGGTGGGAATACAAAGGAAAGCAGACTGTTGCAGGAAAGAGGGTTTGGGGAAGGAGGGTGAGGGAGTACAAAGGAGTACAAAGAAAGGCAAACTGTTACAGGGAAGAGGGTGGGGGTGAAGGAGGATGAGGGAGTACAAAGGAATACAAAGGAGGGCAAATTGTTACAGAGAAGAGAGTGGGGGAAAGGATTGTGAGGGAGTACGAAGGAATTCAAACTGTAACGGAGAAGAGGGTGAGGAGAGGGGGAAGGGGGAGAGAGGGGGAGGGAGTACAGAAAGGAATACAAAGGAAAGCTGACTGTAACATACATTTTTGGTCATCTCGAAGCTGTTTGTATGATGGAACGCTGTGACTGTGGTATTTGTTCTATGAGTCTAAGGTCTCGTCCACACCAGTTGCTTGCTGGTGCGGGCTGGTGGTTTGAAATCACTCTCCTCCATACAAGTAGCCCCCTTGGATCCAGGCAGGTGTGAGAGGGAAATTCCACGGTTTACAGCAACACAGAATTCCCAGCCGCCCGCACGAGCATGCAAGTGGTGTGGACGCACCCTTAGTGTTGCATGTCTGTCCCTCCGCCATCACGGTTTCAAAGGTCACTGCTCTTCTGAAATATCTACCTGCATTCTAACCCATAAAGGTGGGCATGCAGCACCTGTCTACCCACACGCTCTCTCCTCTTCCCATTTTTTGTTCACCTGTCGAATGAAAGAGTTAACCAGCGCTCTCAGTCTGTCACGTAAACAGCTGGGTAATACGTGATCTTTCTTCCTCAGTCTGTCTTTCCCTCAGCCTATGACCTCCAGTCTTTTAAACATAATGCGTCCAAGCATCTCGAAATGAACCAGGCTTTTAAGGGGAGTATATGGGTGAAAAAAAAAAAAAAAAAATAGTGGAAGAGAAATGAAAAGTTTGCCAAAAATAATATCTTTCAAGAGATGAATTTTGGACATTTCATTTTTTTTTGGGGGGGGGGGGGGGGGAATGCGATTCGGTGATTTTATGGTAATTTTTTATCAATTTTCGCGACCTTTCGAAATCTATCGAGTTCTACAATATTCCATCAGCTTGACTGAAATTATTATAATTTATAATCCCTACATAGAGCATCACAAAAATGTTCCTAGATTTTCAGTGAACGTTTCAGTGTTTATAGGAAAAATAAAAAATAAAACATTTATTCACCAGTTCGAGCATTTCCCATACCCTCAGAACATGCGATTGAAAAAAAAAAAAAGTCATTTTCATGTAGACTAATATTTAAGAAGCTGACAGGACTCTAGTATCCTGGGTTTAATAATAAGGAAGTAGACAGCCGCTGATTGTAAAAAATTACAATTTTTCAAAACTCACATCTTAAGTAACATGAACTACAGTGCTGTTGTTATGGCCCGTTTTGTGGTACGTATATACATTTACACCTAAACAGCCTCTGGTACCTGGTCCTATATACATACACCCTGGCGGCAGTAAAGCAACAGATATTCCCTCCAAAGTATACAATTTTCATCCAATTTAACACCAAGATGCAGAGGTAAAGATGACTCGTCCCCTCAGTTGTGGTGCAGGAGTGTCACTGGAAATGCACACCTTGTTCTTCTATCCCGCCGCATCATAATAATAATAAAATATCATAGAAAAAACATGGATTTTTTTTTACTTTTATTTTTTCAGGGGGGGAATACTAAGAGTAAACAAGTGGTGCCCGACCGGTGTTCTTACGACCTGCTCCTGGGTTAATGATACAGAGACACCCATAACCACACCAAAAATCGACGAATGGTCTTAATACTTGGCACAACTGCTCAGAAAGACGGCCTGAACGTACATTTTTTTTTCTCTCTCTCTGATTTTCGAAAATTTTCAAATATTTCACCCAGATACTTCCCTTAGGGCGCGTCCACACGTGTACTCAAACATATGTTGGCGACACAGCAGGCAACATGTTCAGGAACATGTTTGCAGCAGTATTTGGACAGATGTATGCAGACGTTTCAGTGCAGCTTGGAACACTGGCAGCAGAGGTGATAGGATAAGTGTGTCCATACCAGGCAGCTGAGACTTCATTATGATGTTGCCAACATGATCTGGACGCTGCTGTTCCCAACATGTTTGCAGCGTGTTCGTTATTGTGTTGCTTACATGTTGCCAGCACTTGTTCCAGCACCCGTGTGGACGCGCCTTAAACATGGTGTGTCCAGGGATCTCCAAATGAATCAGGCTTGATTTTTTTTTTTTTTCTGTAATTGCTAATTTTATGCGGGGTTCATCCTTTCATTCTTTCTTCTTACATGAACAAGGCTCCCGCACCCACGAATTTCTCCAACTGAAGCCGGGAGAATAACTGATTATAATAATAATAATAATAATAATGTCGTAGGTGAACAGAAAATAGAAAAACCATTATTGAAATATCCGAGTAAAGATGCGAGGGAAATATGTTGTCCATTCAGGTAAACGCAGAGGCCACCAGCACATTAGGTACAGTCGCCGCGGCAGTATCTGAAACATTTCCGTCATGGCATTTTTGAAACAGTGGGCGAATCATTGGAAAGTAATGGCCGGTAACTTGAATGTGTATGCGTGATGCGTTTGTCAATACACCATGAGGAAGGCATTTTACGCGGCACAGGAAATACAATGTCCGTTCACAAATATTGGCAATACGAAAAAACGCGTACGACAACAACAACGCTTATTGTGAACCCATCAATCACAAGGTTTCATTAAAAAAAAAAAAAAAAATTGTGTTGTTGCTTAACCCCCTTCTGTCTGACCGAGCAGACCCGTCGACCACAGGTAAGCGGCTGCTTCTGTGGGGCTTTCCTACAGGTACAGCACAGTACACATACCGTGTAGGGAATCGGCACTCCTTTGTGGTAAACAGCGCCTCGCCGTGATCGAACCAGGGTGCTTCCCCACGATGAGGTGCAGGAAAATAATTATGAGGTTTGACTCCCCGGTGGAGACAGCAGCTGCTTAGCGCCAGCGACGGTACCTTGGCTGGAGCTAAGCGGCTGCTGTGTACACTGGGCCACCACGTGAAGGCCCGTGGTTAGCGTCTAGGGCAAGTGTACATAACGATGCCGCTCACCGCTTGTGTCCTCAGTGCTCTGTGCTGATGCTGTAGAAAAACAGAATATTTATTAAGCCATGAACATGTGTTAACTGGGGATTAACACTGATATATTGATGTCAGCAGTGCATATGTTAATACTGTGTCGTGCTCTGCTACACTGAAAGATTGATTCCGCGTTATTGTACCGAGATTTGCATTACTGCCTCTGACTAGATACATTGGTGACTGGAGACGTTTTGCTTCATGTGACTGGAAACGTTAAACTTCATGTAACTGGAAACGTTCACTTCATATGACTGGAAACGTTCGCTTCTTGTGACTGTAAACGTTCGCTTCATGTGACTGGAAACGTGTACTTCATGTGGCCAGAAATGTTGGCTTCATGTGACTGTAAACGTTTGCTTCATGTGACTGTAAACGTTTACTTCATGTGGCCAGAAATGTTGGCTTCATGTGACTGTAAACGTTCGCTTCATGTGACTGTAAACGTTTACTTCATGTGACTGTAAACGTTCGCTTCATGTGACTGTAAACGTTTACTTCATGTGACTGTAAACATTCGCTTCATGTGACTGTAAACGTTTGCTTCATGTGACTGTAAACGTTCGCTTCATGTGACTGTAAACGTTCGCTTAATATGACTGTAAACGTTCTCTTCATGTGACTGGAAACGTTTGCTTCATGTAACTGGAAACGTTTTACATCACATGACTGGAAACGTTTGCCGTCAATTTCGTACCAGTTACCTTAAGTGTAATTCGAGAAGTGTAATTCGAGCGCTTTGTTGTGAAGTTCTTTAAGATTGCCATAATATCCATGTCCTTTGGAAGAGGGAGAAAGAAGACAAAGAAAGAAAAAATAAAGAATGATACAGAGAGAGAGAGAGAGAGAGAGAGAGAGATGAAAGGGGAGAGGTGATTGGAGTAGAGGAGAATAAAAGGATGGAGGTGATTGGTTGAGCTCTCCCTCCCTTATCCAATCACAGCGCTCGGTCTGGCCTGTATTTATGTGCCGGCCAATAGAGAGAGAGAGAGAGAGAGAAGAAGGATGGACGGGAGATGTGAAAATAGGAAGACAGTTTGGGAGACGGGGAACTTACCTGGAGAAAGAGAGAGAGAGAGAGAGAGGAATGTGTTGGTCAGAAAGGTAGGGTGTTTTTGTGGCTTTACTTAAGTGTGTAGCCTGAGTCTCTCTCTCTCTCTCTCTCTCTCTCTCTCTCTCTCTCCCTCACACTAAGCTGACCCAATCCCACCTCAATACCAGACCCACACAGCGCCAGGCTCACGTTAGATTGGGTTTATTCGCCCTGCCTTCAGACGGTTTTCTCAGCTACGGAAATCCCCTCGTCTTCTTCCTACCACCTCAAGACGGTTTCCTTGAGCTTCTGGTAGTCTGCGTCAACCCTCTAGAGTACAGGGTGTTTTAGTATTTATTTTTGCCCTTAGACGATTTTATTCAGCTGAGGGGCAGACGGTTTTTTGGGAGTCTCCGCTAGCTTCTTATGCACTGCGGTTTTTATTTCATTCTTACTACCTCCAGACGGTTTTCCTTAGCTACGGAGGGATTTTTTCAGCTGGAGGGATTTGATACAGGCCGCGTCAACCCCTCCATCAGTAGAGGGGTTGGTGCAGTTGAATAAAATCGTCTGGACAGGTGAATAACGGGATAGCAAAACCGTCAGGGCTTTGAGTTGACTTATCCCTTTATTTCGGTCATTGCGGGTTTTATTCATCCACCTCTTGCTGCCCCTATGCCATTGTTATTCACGCACTGCATTCACCACACCTTCATCAAACACTACACATTCACTGAGAGACCCACACTTACTGCTAATAAAGATACACACCTGATATAAGTAATTTTTGCATGTTCATAATACGCTCAGTAAAAATGGTAAAGCAGACGACCACACACTGCATGAGTCTTCTTGTTAATGAGCTAAGTTTTATTGCTGTGAGTAGTTTTATCTCAACGTTAACACTGATTCTGTTGGTATTTTGTATTATACCTGTCTGTCTATATCTAATTACACCTGTCTATTTATATGTATGTATGTACCGGTATGTATGTATAAGAAACGCTATGTATGTATGTGCCGGTATGTATGTATAAGAAACGCTATGTGTATGTATGTATGTGCCGGTATGTATGTATAAGAAACACTGTGTATGTATGTATAGTCACGTGCTTTATACACCATTTTCCGTGGCCGTCGCAAGGTCTGTATGCTCTGTGTATCCACGTAACATCTCTTATCCCTCCTCATTATTCCCTCCATTCTCTTACCCCCCTTCACCTTGCCCCCGCCCCTCTACCTGGCGTGGATTCGAACACCTGGCCCGCTATTTCAGGGACTCAGGTGTGTCTCATGTCCCCTCTAATGACCTACCTACCTGCCTGCCTAGCTACCACCCTACTTACCTGCATGCCTACATTCCTACCTACTTACTAGCCTACCAACTTACCAGCGCACCTACCTGCCTACCGACCTACTCGTTTCAGGCCACGGACCACCAGCTCAATAAAAAAAAAACATCGTGGACCATTTCATTTTTGAGTAATGATAAATGAAGCATAGACAACAAACATTTTGGTTAGAAATATGTATCTTACAAACAGAATTTCGAGAAATGATATATAATAGTAGACAGCTGACATTTTGGTCTGAAATATATTTCTTCCAAACATAATTTCCAGGCAATACATGAATACTTCTCTAACATTTTGCTGTGGAATTAATTTCTAACAAACAGAATTTTGAAATTATGTAGGAGTATACAACTAACATTTTTCTTTGCAACCAGACTTTTGGATTCTCTTCTCACTAACAAGCTTTTCAATGTTAGGAGTGGTACTTGGTAATGCACAGTGGATATCGCTTTCCACTGCAAGCCGATTCCTCTGTTTGGACTTAATGTGCAACAGACATGAAAATCTGCTGCCACACATGGAAGTTGATGCAAATGGCAGAAGACATCTGACTGCATGTGTTGACAGATCTGGGTAAGTACCAATCATACCGGAATAATCAATAGGAATAATACAATAAAATGAATGGCCAATAATTTATTGTGATAAAATTTTTCGTACTGAATTTTCAATAAATTTAAAAACATATGCACCAATCTCCAGTTTATTACCAAATATAGTGAACGTCCTGTAGATCACCCAAAAAGTCACCATGGACCACCAGTTGAGACCCACTGCCTTACACTGACCCCACCTGACCTGGCTGAAGTGGGGTGAAGTGTGAGAGACCTAAATGAACCCAGGAATAATGGTATAGAACTCTGACCCTCCTCCCATGCCAAATGCTCTCCTGTTTCTGTGCTTTATTCGTTTAATTATTTATTTTTTATATTTTATTTTAATTTCTGAACGTGCAGTTAATCCATGTGAACTGAACTGATTGAACTGATTGAACTGAGCCAGACTGGGTGTGTGGAGGAAGGGAATGGGTCTCAGACGATTAAGAAAGAAAAAAAAATCGTCCCCCATATCCCCTTTAACAATTGTGGTAGGGTCCCGTGGCTAGGCCGTGGTAGTTTAAAGCATTAGATTCTTTTACGGGTAGGGTGATGCGTGGCGTAGTCGCAGTAGTAGTGGTAGTAGTGGTGGTGGTGGTGGTGGTGGTGGTGGTAGTAGTAGTAGTAGTAGTAGTAGTAGTTGCATCCCTTGGCTCATCTGAATGCGAACCCAGTGGACTGCAGGCTGAAGTTTACCTCTGTCTTGGAGCCCACCATCGTCCTTTCTGGGGGATAGGGAGGGAGTTGAGGGACGCGTGTATAACCTCACAGCTCCACCGCCCAGTCCTATCAGTGCCACCACGTGAAGGCGTCCCTCATGATCAGAATATCGTCCAGGCGCCTCTTCAGGACCCAAACCTATCCGAAAACTGCGCGGCCACCCCCCCGACCGGTGCATGCAACCACTACGCCCCCTGGTTTGTTCCACGTGTACAGAATTAAAACGGGGTTCACTGGGAAATTGGCTGGATGGAAAGAGATTACTGTTTTTATTTCATTTTATTTTTTGTTTATATTTTTTTTTGGGGGGGATGGGGGAAGCTGGAGTGTAATGAGTAGTGTGGGTAGGGTGGAGAGTGTGTTGTGGTGATGATGATGATAATGATAAAACTAATAATGGTGATGATTAATACTGCTAGTGATGGTGATGATGATGATGAACCCACATATCCCACCGTCATCCTGTCGTTGTGTGTGTGTGTGTGTGTGTGTGTGTGTGTGTGTGTGTGTGTGTGTGTGTGCTGTGGTGGTAAATTGTGCTGTGGTGCTGTAGTGCTGTTTGTTGGAAGCTGCACAAGAATGTAATGCCACTCCTGTTTACCTCACCACACCCCAGCACAGGTGATGATGATGATGATGATGATAATAATGATGGTGGTGGTGCTGTGATGAAGATGAAGATGATTGTGGTGGTGGCGATGACGGTGGTGGTGATGTTGATGACGACGATGATACGGAACACCATCACCATCATCATCATCATCATCATCATCATACCACACTTAAGCCGGGATGCAAGTTTTCCGTCTGTCTGCCTGTCTGCCTGTCTTCCAGCGATCGCAATTGTACACCTGTTATAACGAGACAGGTGTTTAGGGAATTCTCTCCACCTGTCTGTGTGCACTTGTAAAAATAATCAACACACTCAAGGCAACATTAACGTAAAACAAACACATATATTTACACGAATTTACGCCCAACATTAATATCTTTGGAATTTATGCTCTCGTTACAGTTTTTTTTTTTCGACTCACTGAAAACGGGCAAATTGCGAAAAGATTTACATACGTGTTTGTGTCGGTCTTTAGCTGGTCGAGACAGGTAGTTAGGCAGGCAGGGAGTAGGTGATTAGGCAGGTAGGTAGATGAGGAGGTGGGTAGGGAGGTAGGTGGGTAGGGTAGGGAGGTGGGTAGATTGATAGGGAAATAGGTAGGGAGACAGGTGGGTAGGTAGATAGGAAGACAGGTAGGGCAGCTAGGTAGGGAGGTAGGTAAAGATATAGGTAGCTGGGGGCAGGTAGGAAGTTGGGTGGGTAGGTAAACAGTATTAATCATAAGAAAAGCCTCTCATACTGAAGGGGTTATTGAAGGCTTTATCTGACCTCCTAATTTCTCAAGCTGAATAAAATCGTCTGAAGATAGTGAAGATAAGATTGAAGATGCGTCATAGGGGTGAAGTTAAGGTTAAAAGGAAGGAGAGTACGCCTTCAAGTGGTGGTATTAATATAACCAGGCGGCTCCACTGCCCGGTTATACCAATATCACACGCCTACTTCTTCCCTATCCCCTGAAGGAAGGATGGTGGAGGGTAGAGGAAGAAGAGGAAGGACAAAAAAATAAATAAATAAATAAAATATAAAACTACTGCTGTCCATTTAATTTCGTGTCCCTTTAATTGTATTCCCTTTAATACATTTAAATCCCGTTTTTTATTCTCCCCGGTGACACGATTTTATTCAGCTTGTGTGTGTGTGTGTGTGTGTGTGTGTGTGTGTGTGTGTGTGTGTGTGTGTGTGTGAGAGAGAGAGAGAGAGAGAGAGAGAGAGAGAGGTTGACCTGGGTAATTAGAGAAGCAGGTGTGAGGGAGCCAAGAGAGTGAGAGAGGCGTGTCTCACTTTTATGTTCTCTCTCTCTCTCTCTCTCCCTCTCTTTCTCTCTCTCTCTCTCTCTCTCTCTCTCTCTCTCTCCCTCTCTTTCTCTCTCTCTCTCTCTCTCTCTGCGTGTCTGTTCGTGTGAATGTATCTATATTTATCTCTGTGTATTTCTTTCTCTTTATATTCAGTCATTCATTCTCTTCTTCCTTCTTTCCTTCCTCCTATCTTTTCTACCTGCCTACCTACCTACCTACCTACCTACCTACCCACTTTCATCGCTTACATTTCTGACCACTCCCTCCCTTCTTCTCCTCCCCGCCCCTCACTCCCCTCGTGTCCATTCCCCTCCCCTCTCCTTCCCTCCCCTCCCCTCCCCTCGCCTCACTCAACCCTTTCCTTATGCTATTTCTTTCTCTCCCCTCCCCCCTCCCCTTCCCTCCCCCCCTTCCTTTCCACTTTCAGCCTCTCTTCTTACCTTTGTCACTCCCCTCCCTCCCTCCCTCCCTCCCTTCCGCTCTCTCTCCCTCTCCCTCCCTCCCTCCCTCTCATTCCTCTTTAAATCCACCTACTTTTTCCATTACCTCTCACCCCCTCCCTCCCTCCCTCCTCTTCCCTCCCTCCTTCTTCTTCTTGCTCTTCCATCCCTTCTTCCTTCTCTTTCTCTCCTTTACCTCCTCTCACCCCGCTTTTCCTCCCTTCTCCTCATTCTCCCTTCCTCTCTCTTTCTCTCCACTCTCTCCCTGTCCCCCTCCTTATTCTCTCCCTGTCCTCCCTGTCTCTCCAGTTTGTCCCTCTTCTCAGTTATCTTCCTTCCCTTTTACCCTCCTTCATTCTATCTTCCTCCCTTCTCTCTCTCTCTCTCTCTCTCTCTCTCTCTCTCTCTCTCTCTCTCTCTCTCTCTCTCACATCCTCCCTCTCTCCCTCCCTCCGAGCACTCAGAGGGAGGGAGGGAGGAAGAGCCTTTTGTCGAGCAAGCAAAATCCCTTCAGGCAAATACACAGGGAAGGAGGGAGGGAGGGAGGAAAGATGGAGGGAAGGAGAGAAGATGGAGAGAAGGAGGGAGAGGAAAAGTGGGAAGGAAGGAGGGAAGAGAAAAGAGGGGGAGGAAAGTGGGAGAGAGGGAAGATAAAGGGATGAGGAAAGGAGGGAGAGAAATGGGGGGGGAGGGGAAGGAAAGAGGGAGGGAGAGAAAAAAGGGGAGGGAAGGAGGAAGGGAAGATGGAGGGGAAAAGGAAGGGGGAGAGAAGAGCGGGGAAGGAAGGAGGAATTGAGGGAGAGTGAGTGAGTTATGGAGGAAGGAAGGATGGATGGAAAAGAGAAGCATTGAAGGAAGAGGATGAAGGAAAGAAGAAGGAAGGAACAGAGAAACAAAGGAGTATAACATGAAGGAAGAAAGAGGCATGGATGGGAGAGAGAAGGAAGGTAGGGAAGGAAGGAAGGATAGAGGCAGGAATGGGAAGGAGAAGGAGAGCAAGACCGATGGATAGATAGATGGATGGATGGAGAGATAAAAAAATGGAAGAAGAAATGAAAGAAGGAAGGATGGATGAATGGATGGAAGGAATATTGAGAGGAAGACATGAAGAGGCAAAAATGAAAGGAAAGAAAGAGAAGAGGGAGGAAGGAGGGAAGGAAGGAAGGAAGGAAATGAAAGATTGGAATTAAACAAAGCAAATTAACAAAGACAAGTTCAAAGAAGAGAGAGAGAGAGAGTTTACAAGTCTTACCTACCACAATTCAATAACCACAACTACCACCATCGTACCGTAGTTACTCAACCACTATTAATAACTACCACAATTAGCCTCTGCGCTTGTTTCCGACGCTGACTAATGTTGGTTGAGCTGCTAACATTACCACCATCGTTCCTACCAACATTACCACCATCGCTCCTACCAACATTACCACCATCGCTCCTACCAACATTTAATTGCCCTACATCTGTCACGGAATTTATCAACCGCTATTTCCGGCTGGCGTTTCCCAGTTGCCCTACCAACATTTTGACTACCAACATTCTACTACCAACATTTTGACTACCAACATTCTACTACCAACATTCTAAACTACCAACATTTTGACTACCAACATTCTACTACCAACATTTTGACTACCAACATTCTACTACCAACATTTTGACTACCAACATTCTACTACCAACATTTGGCTACCAACATTCTACTACCAACATTTTGACTACCAACATTCTGACTACCAACATTCTACTACCAACATTTTGACTACCAACATTCTACTACCAACATTTTGACTACCAACATTCTACTACCAACATTTTGACTACCAACATTTTGACTACCAACATTTTGACTACCAACATTCTGGCTACCAACATTCTGAGTACCAGTATCCTGACAAACCAGAAACTTCAGATGTTAAGAGCAACCAAAATTATAATTAGTTACCACCATCGTCTTGACAACCAACATTTTCAGGTCTTAAAGCTACCAACATTCGGACTACCAACATCTTCAGATAGTATAAGCAACCAACATTCCGATAACCAATATTTTCATTTGTAAGAGCTACCAGTATTATAACTACTAACATTACAACTACCAACATTCCAACCACCAACATTCCAACTACCAACATTACAACCACCAACATTCCAACTACCAACATTACAACAACCAACATTACACCTACCAACATTACAACCACCAACATTCCAACCACCAACATTCCAACTACCAACATTCCAACCACCAACATTTCAACTACCAACATTCCAACCACCAACATTACAACTACCAACATTCCAACCACCAACATTACAACTACCAACATTACAACTACCAACATTCCAACCACCAACATTACAACTACCAACATTCCAACCACCAACATTACAACTACCAACATTACAACCACCAACATTACACCTACCAACATTACAACTACCAACATTACACCTACCAACATTCCAACTACCAACATTCCAACTACCAACATTCCAACTACCAACATTACAACTACCAACATTACAACTACCAACATTACACCTACCAACATTACAACTACCAACATTACACCTACCAACATTCCAACTACCAACATTACAACTACCAACATTCCAACTACCAACATTCCAACTACCAACATTACAACTACCAACATTACAACTACCAACATTACAACCACTAGCGTTCCAGCTACCAACATTACACCTACCAACATTCCAACTACCAACATTACAACTACCAACATTCCAACTACCAACATTCCAACTACCAACATTACAACTACCAACATTACAACTACCAACATTCCAACTACCAACATTACAACCACTAGCGTTCCAGCTACCAACATTACACCTACCAACATTCCAACTACCAACATTACAACTACCAACATTCCAACTACCAACATTCCAACTACCAACATTACACCTACCAACATTCCAACTACCAACATTCCAACTACCAACATTCCAACTACCAACATTACAACTACCAACATTACAACTACCAACATTACAACTACCAACATTACAACTACCAACATTCCAACTACCAACATTCCAACTACCAACATTACACCTACCAACATTCCAACTACCAACATTACAACTACCAACATTACAACTACCAACATTACAACTACCAACATTACAACTACCAACATTACAACTACCAACATTCCAACTACCAACATTCCAACTACCAACATTACAACTACCAACATTCCAACTACCAACATTCCAACTACCAACATTACAACTACCAACATTACAACTACCAACATTACAACTACCAACATTACAACTACCAACATTACAACTACCAACATTCCAACTACCAACATTACAACTACCAACATTACAACTACCAACATTCCAACTACCAACATTACAACTACCAACATTACAACTACCAACATTCCAACTACCAACATTCCAACTACCAACATTACAACTACCAACATTACAACTACCAACATTCCAACTACCAACATTACAACTACCAACATTCCAACTACCAACATTCCAACTACCAACATTCCAACTACCAACATTACAACTACCAACATTCCAACTACCAACATTACAACTACCAACATTACAACTACCAACATTCCAACTACCAACATTACAACTACCAACATTACAACTACCAACATTCCAACTACCAACATTACAACTACCAACATTCCAACTACCAACATTCCAACTACCAACATTCCAACTACCAACATTACAACTACCAACATTCTCCTCGTGACGTTTTTTGACTACCAACATTTTTTTTTACCTCTTTAACCCTTTCAGTCCGATTAACTTTTTTTTATTCAATCCCTCTTATTTTCAGACGATTTTATTCAGAGAGAGAGAGAGGGAGAGAGAGAGATTTTGGACTGAAGGGGTTCGGTGTGGGACTGTGTTGTAGATGGCGTGGGTAGGTTCGCAGCGCCTTTACCTTGGCGACTTGGTTATGTTTTATTTTTTAATTTGTTGTTATTTATTTTTATTATTATTATTATTATTATTACTAGTAGTAGTATTGCTACGGTATTATTATTATTATTTTTATTATTATTATCATCATCATCATCATCATCATCATCATTTTACTCCATAGCATTTCGTTGTATTTACTTATATCCTCAAAAAATCCACATTCCATCAGTAACAAGTTGAGAATATTGAAGAGTAATGTCCAGAATAAGTCACTTAGGAAGAGGTGTTACGGAATATTCAAAGCCACTGACAATACGAGCATAACCTTCATTAAATTATTCACTGCTGGATGTATTATTATTCAATCTACCACCATCCCTACCTACCAACATCCGACCTACCACCATCCGAGCTACTGCAATCCCTCCAAGTGACCCTCCCACCAACCACCATCGGTCAACCAACATTCACCAGCCATCTACCACCATCCACCAACCAACATTCACCACACATCTACCACCATCCACCAACCAACATTCAGCCAACAACTCCTCTATCTGTGATTATTATCCTACTACCTACCTGCCTACCTACCTACCTGTCTATCTATCTATCTATTATTGATCTATCTACCATCATCTAACTCTCTCTCTCTCTTTATCTTTGCAGGTGAGAAAGTTCGCAGCATCAATCTAGCCCCTCCCCCCCACCCCGGCAAATCCAGGTAACACAGCCCTTGTTCTACACCTGTTCTTTGTTCTTCAAGTTATCGCCAGTGTTCTAGGTAGCACAGGAAGCTATGTTATATCATTTACTTAGTCTTGTTCAGTTATCATTTGTTCTGTTCAGTCTTGGTGATTTTCTGTGTTATTTTTCTTCATATTGTGTTATTTCTTCGTGTTATTGTGATCACTATTGTTATGTTTTCCTGTTCACTCTTGTTCTTTCTTTTGCTGTGATGTCTGTTTCCCTCCTGAGATGGTAGTTGTGGAGAGTTTCAGTCGTGGTTGTGGTGTTATTATTTTTATTATTATTATTATTGTTATTATTATTATTATGCATGTTTCGTTTTCCAGTTTCTTGCTTATCCTTTTTCTCTTTCTTCTCATCTTTCCTTCTCCTCCTCCTCCTCCTCCTTCTCCTCCTCCTCCTCCTCCTCCTCCTCCTCCTCCTCTTCCTTTTTACCTATTGTCTTCATTTCCTCTGACTCCATTAGTGATATCTGGCATACTTTGAGAGAGAGAGAGAGAGAGAGAGAGAGAGGATAGGTTAATTACAAAGACCTGCCGTCCTGGGTTACAAAGCATCAAACAGACAGACAGACAGACAGACAATCCAGCTGTAAGGTAGAGCTCTGGCAAAGACACCTGGTTTGTTTGGCTCCTACCTGCTCACTCTCTCTCTCTCTCTCTCTCTCTTACCTTGATCATACTTTATTTTTTTATATTAATTATCGCTCATCTTGAAGGAATTTGTATATATGGCCATTATTATTATTATTATTATTATTATTATTATTATTATTATCTGTGGCTTCTTTGTCTCCTACCAACAGATTTAGGAGTTTTAATAGATATAATAATAATAATAATAATAATAATAACAACAATAATAATAATCATCATCATCATCACAATAAAATCCATCATCATCTCAT
Organism: Coenobita brevimanus; assembly: GCF_032717465.1. Classification (NCBI taxonomy): domain Eukaryota; kingdom Metazoa; phylum Arthropoda; class Malacostraca; order Decapoda; family Coenobitidae; genus Coenobita; species Coenobita brevimanus. The sequence continues at coordinate 67,450,959 of NC_136954.1, read as the reverse complement.
CCTTTTTCTGTTCTTCATATTCTTCATTCCTTCTCCTCCTCCTCCTCCTCCTCCTCCTCCTCCTCCTCCTCCCAACTTTTTCTTCCTCTTCTCATTCTCGGTCTTCCTGTTCTTCGTCTGACCAGTGGCTGAGGAATGTGGCACTAACCCGAAATATCTGAGAGAGAGAGAGAGAGAGAGAGAGAGAGAGAGAGAGAGAGAGAGAGAGAGAGAGATTGGAAGACAGAAGTACAAAAGAAAACGTGATAAAAGAAAGAGATGACAGAAAACAGAGGAGGTAAGAGTAACAGAGGAGGAGGAGGAGGACGAAGGAAGGAAAGAAGACAAGACGGAAGGAAGGAAGGAAGGAAAAAAGGAGAATGGAATAAATGAGATTAATTAATTCATATTCCACATCGTCCTTTCCGGCTGGAGTAATAGTACAATATATATACTGTTATACATATTTGAGAGAGAGAGAGAGAGTGGAAGAAGAGGTGGGGGAGCGACAGAGGAGAGGAAAGGAAACGGTGCGGCTTAGGGAGAGTGAGACAGAATTCATTTATAGCTTTTACCTTTACCTGAGAGAGAGAGAGAGAGAGAGAGAGAGAGAGAGAGCTATATATTGGGCACCTGTGATCAATTACTTGCACTAACTAACTAACACGGGTGCAATTAACACTAATGACTGCCCTTATGCTGCAATATTGCTAGCTAATTTCGTGAGGGGCAATACAGTGGCTGGTTCCTGATGCCGTAGGAAGATTTTATTTGGGAAGTGAAAAATTAATGAAGGTTGTGTTAATTTTATCGCTAGAGTTGTAATAATAATAATAATAATAATAATAATAATAACTAAAAATAATAATAATAATAATGTGATGATGACGACGACAGTGATGCTGCTGCTGCTGCTGATGATGATGATGAGGAGGAGGAGGAGGGGGAATAGGAGGAGGAAGAAGAAGAGAAAGGAAAAAAAAAATCAGTAACTCGAAGAACAATAACAGCAACAGGAAGAAGACAAAAGGAAATAGATGAACATTAGTAACATGAACAGTAATAACAACGATAGCAGTACCCCCCCCCCCGCCTCCTAGGTGTGTTACGATCGTTTAGCGTAATTCAGGGTGGTTTGTGTAACGCTTGAGAGAGAGAGAGAGAGAGAGAGAGAGAGAGAGAGAGAGAGAGAGAGAGACCCACATTTCACCAAAAAAAAGTTAGTAAAAATAAATTCAGTTATACCTCATTGTGATATTACCATGAAAAAAAGAATTAACTCGCATCCCTAAAATAATAGTAGTAGTAGTAGTAGTAGTAGTACCTTTAGTAGTAGTAGTAGTAGTGAAAGTAGTATCTGTAGCAGTAATAATAATAATAATAATAATAATGATAAACAAAAAAAAAATACCCACTCTAATATTATTGCCAGACAGGACGGTCCGCTAATAAGGATAACAGTGATTGGCTCCCCGGCAGCCAATCAGAGCCCGGCTTTCAAAACACGAGGGGGAAGTTGGCCAATTAGGACGCTCTACGCCTCTTGGTTCCCGCCCTCTGTCCCCCTAAGCTCCTGTCTCCCTATTTTAACCCGAAATTGAAACATAATTGGTGGAAAAGGGACAGATTTTGTATTTCAAGATTTTTTTTTTTCAATTGATTTTATACTGAATGGGAAACGAAATTGGTAGAAAATATTGAAAAACTCTTCATCCTCAAAATTCGTAGAGAAATATAAAAAGTTCATCGCGTAATTGGTAGAAAACGTATAAAATTTTTCGTCCTTAGTACCACAGGAAAGGGGAAAAAATATATTGAGTTTCGGCGCCATAACCTGGTCAAAAATTCTCCGTGTTACTTAGGGAAGAATTAAGAAAAAAAGAAACATTACTTTTTTTTGACATACTTAGAATTGACTTGTTCTCAGATTTTGTGTGTAAATGATGGAGGTCAAGACGATCACATCTGCCTCGCATGAAAAGGGGTTAGATTCTTTGCCGTCAGGGCTGAAGTAAAAAAAGAAAAAAAGTATAGTACCGTATAAGAAAGAAATCAGGTAATACGCTATTGTGATATTTGCAGAAAAAATTAACTCGTTTCCTTAACAGTAGTGGTAGTAGTAGTAGTAGTAGTAGTATCCGTAGCAGCAGACCCCAGGACGGGCGACTCTTCCTCGTGCAAAATCAAGTTAATTTCTGCTCAAAAGTTTCATAAACCGATACTGTATTGGTATAAAGGACGATTTTTTCCGGTGTTGCCGCCAGATTTAAACAAATGAAAATAGAGTGATTGACGAAAAAAGATATGAGTGTCTCGCAAATTTTATGTTCAGTATGATGAAGAAGAACAAAGAAAATGGTTTGAAGTTTCTTGATCGTTATCTAAACCGAACGAAAAATACAAATTACTTTTTTTTCTTTCATCCTTATAAAGATGAGAAGACAGTGGATGAAACTTAAAGTCTTGTCTTTTAAATACCACTACACTCATCATTCAAATTTCTTGATCTTATTTTAAACTGAAAAAAAAAACCACATGGGTGACGTGGAGTAAGAAACTATACTTCTCTGGAATGCCTCTGTGCTAACTTATATTGTGAATAAATTCGAAGAAATGGAAAAATAATGATACCGACTTGCAGTTATAATATCCATTTTTTTTTTTTTTTTTTAAGAAATGCAGCAAAAAAATTAAGAAGAAATATGGGTATGTTGATTTCTGTGAAAAGGACAAACCAACATTATAAAAAAAGTTGTGAAAAATTAAGGGATTTAATGCCCGAGCTAGGCAGCTAAAGCCATATAGCCCCGCTAGGTTACCAGAACGCGCTACCAATCCTGTCACGGCAGTCCCGGGCAAGGCTCGAACTCACGACTCCCCGGCCACAAGCTCGATGCTGTACCTCTGAGCCACCGTGCCCCCTGTGAAAAATGAAAGTAGCAAATGTTCGACTTAAATACCTGCATTCTCATTTTATAATGAAGAGGAAGTAAGATTTTATAGCCTGTGGACAGGTTTGATGCATCATTTCTTTTTTAAAATGCAAGGAAGAAGGAACCAAAGACTATATTTACTCATTATACACAGAAAGGCGGAAATTTTAAGTGACAAATTATCGCCTTTGAAATTCCTCAGGATAATAACACATAATTTCGTGTTCCTCTCATTTTGCATCTTCACCTCTTCCTATTTCTTGTAATTATTTTTACTATCTTGTCTTCACCCCTCCCTACGGTTATAATCTAACTTCTGTCACCCGGAGTCTCATTTACCACAATTATCGCCGTTGCGGAAGTTCGACTTTTGTTTATCTAAAAAGTTTTCGGCGGTTTGGTTCCCGCGTCGGCCATCTTGTTTGTTTACATTTGACAGCGCTGGAGTTTTGGCGGGTTGTAGATGACTGCTTTCGGCTCGGCCTCGTGCTTGGCTATTATTACGCCATTTATTTTCATTCTGCCTTTAATTTGCATATATATTTTATTTTTATTATCCATTTTAGTCTCTTGTTTGATTTGTTTCTTGTAATTATCAGCGCTATTTACGAAACGGATTTTAGATGACGGCTTTCGTGTTGGCCTAGTGCATCTCTCTCTCTCTCTCTCTCTCTCTCTCTCTCTCGTTTTTGCTTTTTCGCCGTTACTGCTGTTTCCTTACATCTGTGTTGATCCTGTTCCTTTATTTCTCTTATTGTCGGGTGTCAATACGTGTCGTAGATGAACATTTTTGCCATTACTGCACCTTTAATTCAAGCCCTGACTAATTTTTACCGTTATGTTACCTTCCTTATCCTTTCTTTTGCTGTGACTTTATTTATTTATTTCTGGTGGCGTAAATTTAGATAAAGGTAGATCATTTACTGCTCTGCCCTGCCCCTATTTTTCACCTTAATTGCGTCTGTGAATTATTTTTGCATATATTTTCCTTAATGCTCTTTTTTTTTTTTTCTTTTGGTGTCTCATTCACATTTATTTCTCTTGTTTTCAGATGTTATTGACTATGCATGATTTCTGTTACTTCCCATTTAGTGTGGCGGTGATTTTTTTTTTTTTTTTTTTTGGCATATTTTTCCATACTAGTTGTTTTAAGCGTCTCATGTTCCTTTATTTCTGTTATATTTCGGATCTCATTGACCATGTGTGACCAACGCTGGGTGGTAACCATACAACCAACCCATACGTGTTCCCTACGTGTCAACAGGTGGGTTGGTGGAGGGTTAGTGTCCCTCCCCGTCAAACAACTTAACCCAGAGACAAACGCCCACCCCTGACGGGATTATGGCGTCTGACTATGGATAGATAGATAGATAGATAGTTTATTTTTTAGCCTATCACCATTCGATTTTAGTCGATCTGGGGAGAGTCAAAGGAGCCTGAGAGTGTTAATACTGCTCCCATGACCCCTTCAGTGGTCGGGACAACTCTTGGTAATTTAGTTAATCCCATGCAGTTTTAGTCAGCGGAGAGGGAGTCGCAGGAGCCTGAGAATACTGATAAAAAAAATGGAAATTCCCAAAGTAAAAATGGACGTAAACATAAAAAAAAAACAGAGCAAAAATGAATTAAAAAAGAAAAAACCAAAGTAAAAAAAAATATGAGTAAAAAGAACTGAAAAAGAAAAATGAAAGCAAGAAAAAATTGAAATGGGAAAATGTAATTCGAAAAAAGTAGAGAAAAAAGTGAGCGAGATGAAATAAGAGTGAGGTCAACAGAACTCGGAAACCTGTGTGCGGTGAGAGAGAGAGAGAGAGAGAGAGAGAGAGAGAGAGAGAGAGAGAGAGGACGTGTTTTCAACCCTTTGCTCTGGTCCAGCTCGCTCTCTCTCTCTCTGTCTTAATTGGGGGCTCATGGCTCTTCTCTCTCTCTCTCTCTCTCTCTCTCTAGCACACGTGGGCCGCGTGAAGGTACAATAGAAGTAATTATAGACCCAGTAATTCTAGACGGTTAGAGAGAGAGAGAGAGAGAGAGAGGGAGAGAGACGGGGGGGAGGGAGAGAAGCGAAGTGGAAATGGGATGATGATGATGAATAGAGAGAGAGAGAGAGAGAAGGTGTTATGGAGAGCAATCAAGAAGGGAGGAAGATGATAGTTTTTAGTGCGCATGGTATATGGGAGTAGTTAGTGATTAGAGTGATGAGGGGAGGTGTTGAGCAGTAGTTGTAGTTGTGGTGGTAGTAGTAGTAGTAGTAGTAGTGGTGGTGGTGGTGGTAGTAGTACTGGTGGTGTGGTAGTGCTGTGATGGTGGTGGTAGTAGTAAGTAGTAGCAGTAGCAGCATGGTGGTAGTAGTAGTAGTAATAGTTGTAGTAGTAGTAGTAGCAGTAGCCAATGGTGTACCCTTCCCCAAAGCCTCTCAGGTAGTACATTGTTCAAGTGTTAGTTCCAGGGTGTACTGTACTCTTTTCACTGGCTTTTTTAGCGTACCCTTTTCACCTACTCTTTTCACTTACCGTACTCTTTTCGTGTACTCTTTTCACATACTCTTTTCACGGTGGTGGTGGTGGTAGTAGTAGTAGAAGTATTTAGTGGTGGTGATGGTGGTGGGTGGTGATGATGATGATGACAGTTACAGAGGTAGATTGGTAGACAGATAGACAGATATAGTTAAATGATGGTTACGTAAATGCAGAGAGAGAGAGAGAGAGTGTAGCTTGGATGATGCAGTTATACAGTACCCAGTGTGTGTGTGTGTGTGTGTGTGTGTGTGTGTGTGTGTGTGTGTGTGTATGTGTGTGTGTTACTTGGCAGGTAGAGTTACACAGAATACACAGACCTCTTGACCCCAACGTACTTAACTCTCTCACTCCCTTCATTCTTCGTGGGTTAAATCGCTTGTCGGAATTCGCTTGTTGCTTTTGCCGGACGATTTTTTTTTTAGGCGACGATTTTCTTTATTTTATTTTAATTTTATTTATTCTTTGCTCACTAGATTATTTTATTGAGTTATTTATTTATTTATTTATTTATTTTTATTTTTTTCTTATTACCAGCAGACGATTTGTAGTAATTTTGATAACCGTCTCCATTAATTTCTTTGGTATGGTTTATTATTATTATTATTATTATTTTTTTTTTATTATTATTTTTATTATTATCATCAACATTATTATTTTTATTATTATTATTATTATTATTATTATTATTATTATCAACATTATTATTTTTATTATTATTATTATTATTATTATTATTATTATTATTATTATCATTATATTATTATTATTATTATTGTTATTATTATTATTATTATTACTATCCTCATCGTTACTACTACTACTACTACTACAATCATTATTATCATGGAAGTAGAGTATGGTAGTTCATGGTAGGTAGAGTTTGAGGGAGCAGAGTATGGTAGTTAATGGTAGGTAGAGTTTAAGGGAGCAGAGCATGGTAAAAGGTAGAGTTTAAGGGAGTAGAGTATGGTAGTTCATGGCAGGTAGAGTTTAAGGGAGCAGAGTATGGTAGTTCGTGGTAGGTAGAGTTTAAGGGAGTACAGTATGTCAGGGTGTGGTCTTTAAAAAGAGAGGGTGGTCTTTTTAGGGAGAAGGAGTACGAGGAGGAGGAGGAGGAGAGGAGAGGGAGAAGAGAATAGCTTGTGGTGGCTAAGGGAGAATAAGAATAAGGTGTGGTGTTTAAGGGAGGGTAGTATTTTGAGAGAGAGAGAGAGGGGGGGGAGGGAGGGAGATAAAGATAGGGCGTAGTGTCTTAAGGGAGGACGGTGGCGTTTTTAAGGGAGAAGGGAGAAGGAGGTGAAGGCGTGAGGTCAGGTGTGGTGAGGCATGCTAGGAACCTGGCAGGGAGAGAGAGAGACGGAGGGAGGGAAGGAGGGAGGGAGGGAGAGACAATAGAGGGAGGGAGGGGGGAGAGGGAAATGGGGAGGGGAAGAGAGAGAGAGAGAGAGAGGAAAAGAGGGAAATGATAAGGGGAAGAGCCAGGGCGAGGAGGGAGGGAGGCAGGGAGAGAGAGAGAGTGAGGGAGGGGGAGACGGGAGGGAAGTGAAGAGGAGCCAAAGAGCGAGAACGGGAGGGAAGGAGAGGAATGAGGGAGGGGAGTTATGGAGAGAAGGTGTGAGAGAGGGGAGGAAGGGAGGGGGAGGAGAGACGGAGGGAGGGAGGAGGAGTGATGGAGTGTAGATGTGATAGTATAATGAAGGAGGAAAGGAGGGAAAATCGGGAGGGAGGGAGAGAAGGAGGGAGGGAAAAGGAGCAAGAAAGGGGAAGGAGAGAAGGAGGGAGGAAAGAAGGAAGAGGGGAGAGAAGGAAGGAGAGAGGGAAGGAAAACGAAGAAGAGGTAAGGCAGAGAGAGGAGGAAGGCTAGCGCTCGATGGAGGGAGAATAGGAAGACGAGAGAGAGAGAATGAGGGAGGAAAGAGAAGGAGAGAAAGTAGAAGGGAGAGGGGTGAGGTAGGTGTAAATTATGAGAGAGAGAGAGAGAGAGAGAGAGAGAGAGGAAGAATGTGGTAGTGGTAGCGTTGTTATTGTTGTTGTTGTGGTAGTAGTGGTGGTGGTGGTAGTAGTAGTAGTGGTGGTAATGTTAGTAGTAGTTGTGATGGTCGTTATTGTAGTGGTGGTAGCAGGAGTGATGGTAGTATAAGTAGAGTTGCTGTTGTTGTTGTTGTTGTTGTTGCTTGAAGAGTTACTTTTTTGTGGTGTTCCTGACGTCGCCCTTCTGCTCCTTGGCCCATATGCTGAGGAAGCTCCCTAACACCTTTTCGTAAGCAATTTATTTTTGTTCACCACACCATACTCTCTTCTGCATTCAATAAATTCTTCCATTATCGCCGTACTGTGCATAAATGACGTGTAAAAGGATACTAACCAGCCATATCCAAAAATAAATCGCTAAGGACGAGGTGTTAGGGGTAAGAATGGTAGCTGGTAGATATTAATGTGAAGATAGATATTAATGTGTAGATAGATATGAAGATAGATATTAATGTGTAGATAGATATTAATGTGAAGATAGACGAATTTATCCGGTTTAGGAAGAATCTCTCTCTCTCTCTCTCTCTCTCTCTCTCTCTCTCTCTCAGGAAACTGGCAGAACAAAGCAGAATCCGTCATCGAAGTGAAGGGGTGAAGCTGAACGATGGCTAAGCTCCCTAACACCTTTCCTATAGCGATTTATTTTCCCTACAGCACCTCACAGCTCTCCTCTGTGTTGTCAGTATCTTTTATGCACCAACATGCAAGGCGAAAATAACACAGGAGATTATTAGTGAGGCGTATGCCAAAATAAGTAGGTGAGGGAAAGGTGTTAGGGAGCTGTACGCAAAAATAAGCCGCTGAGGAAAAGGTGTTAGGGAGCTTCCGAAGAGAATACCGGAAGCAGTGACGACGCCGAGAATATCGCGTTTTTTCCATTATTTATTTATTTATTTATTTATTTTTTTTGCTTGGCTCGTATTTTCTGCTGTTAAGGAAGTTCCCAAACACCTCTTCCTTACCGATTTATTTTTGGATACGGCTGACTGATATCGATTTTGTACGTTTTTATGCAGAGTATGGCGATGTTAGAATGAATCAAGGTAACACAGAAGATGACGGCAAGGTGGAATAAGCCACATAAATCGCTTAGGGAGGGGTGTTAGGGAGGGCCAGAAATTCATCTCTTAAATATTGGTTCACAGAATGGTCTTGTATCGTGTTAATTAGGGTGCTTAGGTGTATTTTTCTCCCCCCCCCTCGTGAACTCCCCCCCCCCTTTTTTTTTTTCTTCATTCTAAGACCCTAACACCTCTTCCTTAGCGGTTTATTTTTACTTATTACCCCTGATTATCCTTTTCTGTGCTATATAAATCATTGTAACATCGCCATACTCTTCATAAGTAACGTGCAAAAGGATATTAACCAGCATTGTCCAAAAATAAGTCACCAAGGAAGAGGTGTTACGGAGCCTCCCTACCCGACGAGGATATGAGCCTGAAAGCAAAGGTGGAATTTGACCCGCTTCTTCTGACTTTCACGGATCTTCTGTTTGATCCGTCACAATCTCGGCTGTGGTATTGTGAAGTGAAGGCGGTCGTTAGCGCCGCAGTGCACCACAAGCTGTTGGTCGGTCCTGTCATGTGGTGGGTGGTGTTGGTGTGTAGCCCTGGGATGTACCACACACTGCCGCTAGCCGTGACACAGGTGACGTGATGAATCTAGGAGGCCACTCACGAACATTTCATACAGCCGTAGGTGGGATGCACGTGACGTCACCAGACTACAACGTACCGCACTGGACGTGGTACCTGCCATGCACTACAAACAACAGAGATGTAGTGTTGAATGCTTTCCTTTACCATAACGGAATCCAGAGCAATGGTTCAGTTGACAGATTTTCAGCTGAAAATAAGAGAAGACAAATCATTGATTTATCTGAGTGTGAGAAACAAGAGGAATTGTTTTAAAAATAAAAGATAAACCTATTTGTAGCACAACACGGTAGCTCATCCTCACGGCCTGGGTGAACCCCGCCCAGACCACAGGAACACAACAAACAGCCTTGAGGCGGGTGCAGTGCGGGAGGGAGTATGGTTCCAGTCGGTGTATATTCACTGAGATCGAGATCGTCTGGGGTAAAAAATTGTGACTTTTCCGGATAACCCGGATGTCACCTAATTCTTTATGCAGGATTAAAGCTTGAGCCACCAAACTAGGTGGACTTAGAGGCTGTGATGACCTAAGGCGACATGCACAAGACCTTGACCTCAAGGTGCCTTTATAGCTTGGCTTCGAGTAGGAGTGGCTGTGGGAAGTTTTTCTTTACCAAAATTGTCTGTCTATCTGTCTGTTGCCAGACGCCATAATCCCGTAAGGGGTGGCCATTTGACTTCGAGTTATTTGTTTTACGGGGAGGGGCACTAACCCTCAACCAACCCACTTGTTGACACGTGGGGAGCACGTATGGTGTGGTTATATGGTTACCACCCAGCGTTGTAAATGGTTTCTTGGCTTACAGGAAACCATTTGGCTTGTCACTCAATGTAAAGCCACCTGTAAAGGAAAGAAAAGCAATAAGAAGTGACAGGAAAGATGGGAGAAATAGGAAGAGAGGAGGGCAGGCACTACATCAGGTGAGTGGATGATAGTCGCCACCACCTACCACTATATCCTTAGACAAAATCAGTGTTCTAGTTATTATTATTATTATTATTATTATTATTATTATCATCATCATCATCATCATCAGTGTTTGTGGTATGTCTTTTTCGTTTGGTGATCGTGTATTGATATTTTCGTGTTATTTATTTATTTATTTTTATCTCTTTATGGTGGTGGTGGTAGTGGTGGTGCCCTTGTAGCCTGTTTGTTGTCTTTGTTTGATGCTGGGTGCTTTCATTGCTGTTTTTGTGGCGATTGTGTTTGCATGTGTGAGGTTTGGCGCCCCTTTATTGTGGAGGCGGCTGTTGTTGTTGTTGTTGTGATGGTGGTGGTTATGGTGTTTGTCGTTGTTGTTGTTTGTTAATTGGGACTGGTTAATTAGTCAGTTAACTCACCTCGCCTTTTCAGTCAGTCAGTTAGTCTAGGCAGTCAGTCAGTAGCCCATTTATCAGTTAGTTTGTTTGGCAAGTACTCAGCCTCTCAATCAGTCAGCCAACCAGTCAGTCAGTATTAGCTTCCCAGTCAGTCACTTGGTTAGTCAGTCAGTATTAACCTCCCAGTCAGTCAGTGGAACCAGTCAGTCACTCAGTCAGTCAGCAGACATGTCAGTGAGGCAGCCACTCATCCATCAGATCAGTCAGCTATATTCAGCAACCACTCAGTGAAGTAAGCAAGCAGTCAGTCAAGTAGCCAGCTCCCAGTCAGTCAGTCAGTCAGTTAATCAGCCAGTCAGTCAGTTAATCAGTCAGCCAGTCAACCAGTCATTCAGCCAGTCAGTGATGCAGACAGGCAGGCAATCAGTCAATCACAGTCAGTCAGTCGGGGGGGGAGGGAGGCTGGAGGGGTAGGGGGGGTTGTGTTGCCTTGATGAACTTGAAAAAAAAAAAGAAAAAGAAAAAAAGAAGAGGACATTCTGGCACAGAGCTGGGAGGGGGGAAAAAGTGAGAGAGAGAGAGAGGGAGGAGAGGTGGGGGAGGGGGAGAGAATAGCGGAGTGGGGCGAGGGGTCAAAGGTCACTAGGGAGGGAGGGAGAAAGGGGAGAAGTGGGGGAGGGGAGAAAGAGAGAAGGGGAGGGATCACATGGGAGAGAGAGAGAGAGGGGAGGGGGGAAGGGGGTAATAGAGAGGATCGCTAGAGGACATTGGTAGGGGAATAGGAGATGAGAGAGAGAGAGAGAGAGAGAGAGAGAGGAGGGGGAGAAATTGGCCTCTGTCTAACATCAGACGATTTCCTTCAGCTCAAGATAGACTATATATAACCTTCATCAACCCCTTCAGTACGAGGGCTGTCCACAGAAGCTGAGTAGAACCGTACTTCTGGAGGAGGAGGAGGAGAAGAAGAAGAAGAAGAAGGGAGGAAAATAATAATAATAATAATAATAATAATAATAATGATAATAATAATAATGATAATAATAATGCTCTAATGAACGCCTGTCACCTGCACGAGTCATTAAGGCTGACAATCCACTTTCTTCTCACGCCCACTCTTCCCTGAGAACACGATACGCAACCATCTAATGTCCAGCCCGGTCCCCAAGTGTGGTGGCGAGGGGGCAGAGGCTAAGTTTGGAGCGCGATAGGTCAGTTAGGACAGATGGGGTCAGTTTAGGTCAGGGGTCAAGTGGAGTGGAGTGGGATGGGGTGGAGCGGGGTGGGATTGGGTGGAGTGAGGTGGGATGGGGTGTGTTTACAGAAATTCACCTTCAGGGCCTTAGTGTTTTTGTTTATTTGTTATTTTTCTTGTTCAGAGGCTGAGCGATGATGTTTTTGCCCGCCTCTGTGTGTGTGTGTGTGTGTGTGTGTGTGTGTGTGTGTGTGTGTGTGTGTGTGTGTGTGTGTGTGTGTTCCCATTATATCTCATGAACGGCTTGAGCTATCAACATGAAACCTTCAGGGTATCAAGATATGGCCAAAATCTTGGACTTGGCCGACAGCATATTCTGGCGGGCGATTAGCATTTGGCTCCCGAATGCTTTTCCTTCATTATTATTAGTAGTAGTAGTAACATCACCATAATCATCATGAACATGGTCGTCATTATAATCATCCTTATTTTTATCATTATCGCCATCTGTATCATCATCATCATCATCATCATCATCATCATCATCATCATCTGTTCTGGGTGTGGTGATATTTAACCATTTTTCCTGCTGTATTTGGTTAATATTATGAGAGAGAGAGAGAGAGAGAGAGAGAGAGAGGTGGGTGTCTACGCTGTAAAGAAAACGTTTTTGTGATCAGTAGATAGAGATAGATAGATAGATAGATTCCTTTTTAAAACCCACACTGACAACACAGCGTATAGACAGATAGATAGATAGATAGATGGATAGATAAACATGTGACTGATAGATTGATCATTCCTATTAATATATTTAGTAAAGCAATAATACATACACACACACACACACATACATACATACATACATACATACATACATACATACTTATACGTACGTACGTACATACATAGACGAATACATACATACATACATACATACATACATACATACACACATACATACATACATAGACGAATACATACATACATACATACATACAGAGACGAATACATACATACATACATACAGAGACGAGTACGTACATATATATATACTGATAGATAGATGAATAGACACAGCCAGTTAATTGATAGATAGAAAGACTAACTTGACAGACAGCAAGATAACGTGAAGAATGCTTGACAGACGGACATACACACACGGAGGGATAGACAGACAAGTAGATAGATGGATAGATAGATAGATAAAGGCGGATAGACTTATTTGACGAGGAAAATGAGGACAATAAAATAGCTTGAAGATCCGAGACAGACATAATGATATAGATAGATAGATAGATAGATAAATGGATAGATGGTTGGATGGATAGACAGACAGATAGATAGATAGATAGAGAGATAGATAGACAAAACAGAGAGACAGGCAGTTAGATAGATAGGTAGGTAGATATAGATAAACAGATAGATAGATACATAGATACATAAACACTGACAGAGGTAGATATATAGACAGACAGACTGATAGATAGACACATTGATAGAAGTAGACGGATAGAAAGACAGACAGACAGGTAGATAGATAGATAGATAGATACGTCAACAACATAGAAACGTAAATAGATAGACCTGTACCCTCAGAGATAGATGCTAACAAACAAACAACAAATAAAATCACGGGAGTCTGCATATAACGTGGAAAATGGCAGACAGACAGACAGACAGACAGCAGCAAACAGAGGGGTAAAAAAAAGAGAGACACGAGCGACACAGGCTGGATGTAAAATTTAGAGAGAGAGAGGGAGGGAGGGAGGGAGGGAGTGAGGGAGTGAGGGGGGAGGCATTTGATATAGAGAAATATTTGAGAGAGAGAGAGAGAGAGAGAGAGAGAGAGAGAGAGAGAGAGAGAGAGAGAAACAGGAATTTAAGTATAGAGAAGGAAAGCAGGAGGCTCTTCCCCCACCCACCACACCCACTGGCAATATCAGCCGTACAGGAAAGATGGGAGAAGCAACACATTATAGGACTGAAATACTTGAAGGGGATTTGTATAGGAACGGTAGAACTAAGTCTTTGGGTGAATTTGCTTCTCTTTAGAAATTGTAGTAAGAAAACTGGTCGAGAAATTGTGTGTGTGTGTGTGTGTCTGTGTGTGTGTGTGTGACGTTCTTATATTTTTAAATCGCTAAAGTGGATGTGTTACGCAATCCTCCAAACCGCTCAGCCTACCTGGTAATAAGCGCGGTATCCAGGGAGTTACGCGGTGATTGGCCAGGAGCGAAGGTGTAAGCCGAGGACCTCAATATTATGCCCAGCGACTTCAGCCAGGCGGTACCCAGTGAGGAAGGCATAGTATAGTAACCCACACACGGAGGCCACACACCCACGCCGCCGATGCTGGCCCTGACGGTGATTGTGGCGTGCAGAGTGTGGTGGTTTGGGCACGGATGGGGAGGGAAGGCTGGGGAACATACGCCCTCTCTTACTTTCAGCGGACAGGTGTTGCTGATGATAAGATACAGGTGTTGTTTACCTCACGTGTGGAATAAATATCACATCTCTTTTTTCACACAAGTATTTCGATGATAACAGGGATTTCGTAATGAATTTTAAGGAATTTGATAGAGAGCATGAATTTCGAACATGTACTTCCGCAGGTAACCGCACCTCACTCTTTCCCAAGGTGCTGGAGCCCGCCCTGTTGTTGTTGTTGTTGTTGTCACTTTTTTATATATGAACCAGGTGAACTGTAGGATATCAGTCACTTCACCTGGGCGCTCCGTGAGAGTCTTAGGTGAGGTTATGTTGAAGGACTGTGTGTTGTGACAATGAGGTGCATGAGATGGTGGCAGCAGCAGCAGTAGTAGTAGTAATAGTAATTGTTGTTGTTGTACTAGTAGTAATTGTTGTTGTTTTAGTAGTGGTAATTATTGTGGTTGTCGTGGCAGTAGTATGTGCATTCCCAGGCTCATCTGAACGTGCACCCAGTCGACTGCTGGCTGAAGTTACCTGCACATGCACTCTACCATCCTCTTTTGGGGAGACAGGTGCGTGAGTTTAATTCAGTGTGTTGTGTGGTGAGGAGTTGCAGTACAGTCATTGCATACTGGATTAATTGTGCGTTGCGTTTGCCGTTGCCACCGTTTTCCTAGTGCTTGCAACGGTCAGTGTATGTGAAGCGTGGTTATATGTGCCGGGGGGGGGGGGGAGGATTACTTACATACCGACCTTATGTTTAACAGAATTTCATTGCGATTTTTTTTTTCGTTTTCTTGTGTGTGTGTGTGTGTGTGTGTGTGTGTGTGTGTGCCATATTCACGGTGGACGTTGCTGGATAATTAAGCCTTGTTATACGCAGTGTTGAGGTGATTAGACTCCTTCGCTTGTTAATCCCTGTGGGTCATTATCTCGTCTGGTTCTGAGAGTATTTAAGATAAAGCTGTTAAGTGGTTTGGGTGATGCCGCAGCTATTCTTTCTCAGCTATTTATTTCTTCATCCGCCTCCATGTCACTGATAGCATACAAGAAAATACTGATGTGTAATATTTTTTTTTAAAGAGACAGTGAATGGAGGAAGGAAAAACAAAGGAAATAAAAAAAAAACAAGTCCGCGTGCTTAAAGGCATCCTCCATTTACAAAATATTTATAACAACTGGACTTAAATAAAAGTGGATTAAATGTTTGTGGGAAGCAACTCCCAGGAAGTGAATTCCAGAGCGTAGTAGTTCTGGGGATAAATGAATTTTGATAAGCAGAGGTTCTGCACTGCGGGGAAGAGTTCATGGGTGCTGCCAGCTGCCCGAGTATTTCAGGAGAAAATGTGAAAGGGAGGAACAATTGAAGCAAGTTCTTCAGAGCACTTACGGTAAAAATATCGGTAAAATAATGCTAAAGAAGCAACATCTCTACGTACTGATAATGGAGGAAGGTCCTGCGTAATGGCAGGATTATTGATTAATCTAATGGCTTTGTTTTGAATTTTATCCAACTGCCTCAATGCAGCTGCTCCACATCCACTCCACAGTGGTGAACAGTACTCGATCTGAGAACACACTTGACTTTGTATATTGTGGCCATCTGCTCGTCAGTGAAGAATGCCCAAACTCTGTACATAAGCCCCAGTTTTTTAGAAGCATTTTTAGCAAGGGATTTAACATAAGCTGTCCAGCTAGATTGGTGTTGAGTGTGACATCTAGGATATCAATTGTAGTGGATACGGGAATACTGACATCATTTAAAATTACGTGGGAGTCTGAGGGATTCATTGTGTTGGAGAAATATATATATTTAGTTTTCTGAGCATTAAATGAGACCAGATTTGTTTGTCCCCATTGATTAACTATAGAAAGGTCCTGGTTCAGAGAAATTGCTGTGTTTATTTGAGAATTTATAACATCAGATTGTGTAAAGGAAGTACTAAATGTGAAAGAACTATGAAGGGTCGAGTCATCAGCATAAGAGTGTATTGGGTTGTGAGTGACAGATAGGTGGTCATTTATATGTAAGAGAAAGAGGGTTGGCGCCAAAACTGATCCCTGAGGTACGCCAGCATTTATGGAATGAAACTGGAAATAAGTACCATCTACCATGACCCGTATTTTTCTGTTATGAAGGTAAGAAGAAATTAGAGGAACCAGTGATGCAAGGCCATAGTGTGACATCTTAGACAATAAGGCTTGGTGCCATACTCTGTCAAATGCTTTGGAAATATCAAGTGCTGTTGTGTGTGTTTCACCGTGTTGGTCTATGTTTCACCGTGTTGGTCTATTGTTTTGTTAATATGATGGGTAAGAAGGCACAGAATATCTACAATTGAACGTTCCTGTCTAAATCCATACTGCCGATCATTGAGTAATTTATTGATTTGTAGATGCTTGACTATGTGTTTGGTTATTAGTATCTTAAAAACTTTACCGAGAATGGACGTTATAGCGATTGGTCTGTAGTTTGATGGATCAGAAGTTGCCCCCTTTTTAGGAACAGGATGGATATTTGCATCTTTCCAAGAGGTTGGAAAAATTGAAGTACAGATGCATAAGCGGAAAAATTTTGGCAATACAGGAACCAAACTGAGGAGCAGTTTTTAAGTACTATTGAAGGAATTTCATCTGGACCAGTGGCTTTGTCTGCTGAGAGATTCTGTAATACGGCTTGTACGTGTCTGTTGTGAATCATGAAAGAAGGTATTTGAGAGGAATCAAAACCAAGTACAGGAATATTGTGATTTTCTGTATTTAGGGTTGAGTTTGTTGGAAGAATGTCAACAAGAAGGTTGGCTTTTCCACGTGGGTCACTTACTAGATTTCCATTGGGGGACTGTAACGGTGGAATGGAAGAGGTGGTAGTGAAGGTAGTTTTGAATGAATTATGCGTTGACCAGAATATTTTGTTTGGGTTGTTTAGTAGTTTGTTAGCTTGTCTATGAAGAAAGTTTGATTTAGAAAGATTGATAATAGTTCTGGCGTAGGTTCTGATATTTTTATAATAGTTAAAGGCATCTTTGGTTTTGGTCCTTGTATAAGTGTTGTAGGCTATTGTTTTATGTTCTGTTACTCTAGCACAAATGTGGTCAAACCAGTTAGGAGAATTACATCTTTTTCTGTAACTGTGATGGGGAATGAATGTTTCCATGCCGACTTTAATAATGATATCCTGTATGTGGCCCAATGTGGAGTTTGCATCTTGAGAGAAAAAAAGAGGTCCAAGGAACATCCATGATAATATTTTGGAGACCATTCAGGGCAATTTCTGATTTAGCAAGGCAACATACGCCTCCTTTGGGTCGGAAATTTTGAATCAAGATATAACCAGGATAATTAAATCGAGCTAAATCAGAGGTGGAGCTAACTTGAGTCTCTGTCAATGTGGAGGATAAATAACATTCAAGAGTATAATATGTATGTCCATTTGCTGAATAAATCGCTAAGGAAGAGGTGTTACGGAAACCTCAAAGCCAGTTAGAATACGAGCTTTATCAGTGACGTCATTGTTAAATAAAGAATGCTTGTGATGTGAAGACTCCATGACCTTTGTGTTTATATTTTACTCTCTCTCTCTCTCTCTCTCTCTCTCTCCAGGCGAGAAATTGCCATCTCTCCTTCTTTTAATATCTAACAAGGGATTAACCCTGGGGTATGGCGCTGGTCACGAAGAAGTGCTGTGGAAAGGGTGTAGCGCCGTAGTATTGTCTTATTCTGCTACTGCACTACAGGTTAAAGTGAGAGAGAGAGAGAGAGAGAGAGAGAGAGAGAGAGAGAGACAGACAGACAGACAGACAGACAGACAGAGACAGAGAGGGAGAGAGCATCATTTCCCCAGGACCCGGGAACTCACTACCTCGCCCCAAACTTTTCAACACCCCCCCCAAAAAAAAAAAAAAAGAGAGAAAGAAAAAAATCAAAAATGCTATTGGTATTGTTGTGGTGATTTTTTTATTTATTTATTTATTTATTTTTTTTACTCGTGCTGGACTGCCTTGTTATTCATGGTGATTTTTTCAGGGGGGTGATTGTTAATTGAGGCTTATTGTGTGGTTAATGTGGGTTGGTTGTGTGGTTGTGGTGGTTGATTGGTTGATTGTGTGGTTGTGGTTGATTGTGGTAGTTGATTAATTGATGGTGGGTAATTGTGGTTGATTGGTTGATTGTGGTTGTTTATGGCTGTTGTAGTAATTGTTGTGGTTGATTAGTTGTTGAATTGTGGTTGATTGTGGTAGTTGAATAGGTGACTGTGGTTGATTGTGTTTTTACTTTACTGTGTGGTTGATTGTGGTTGATTTGTATACTGGTCTCTGTTTATTTTTGTCATTCTGCTGTTGTGCCAGTCCATTGTCTGTCTGTCTGTCTGTCTGTCTCTGTCTCTCTCTCTCTCTCTCATTCCAACTCCACTCATCAATACTTATATCTATCTTTATCTGTCTGTCTATCTATCTGTTTATTACCCGTCCCCGCCCCGGAGAGGCTCGGTGGCGGGTATTGTTTTCACTCGGTTTGTTTGTTTGTCTGTCTGTCTGTGTCTGTCTGTCAGTCTGTCTGTTAATAACTTTACGCGACAACTGGTGGTGCGAGGTTAAAATTACAGGGATGATGGACAATGACCTTCTGATCAGCTGATTAAATTTTGGGCCAAATTCGGCCAAGGCCCAGGCTGTAGGCCCAAAAAATATATAAAAATACAGAGACGGGTATATATCGTTTTTTGGCCATAACTCCTTTCAAATTCGTCATATCGACATGAAGCCAAAACCTAAAGGTGTATCTTTCAAATCTGCATCCTATAACATGCCTCATTACATCAGGGGGGTCACCTCCACTTAGCGGTAGGGGGGTCAGTGTCAGGTGGGTCGGGCCTAAAATTTCAAATGGGCACAAAATCGTCAACTTTCACCCGATTTACTCCAAACTTGATATGTGACATCTTTGACTAGATATCCTGTTGTGTTTATACGTCAGCACTAAAATGACTGCCGGGGACGGGTTTGCTGGGCCTTGGCTCCGTTTCTTGCTTTTGTGCTTTTTCTTTCCGTCTCTGCTTCTTTATTCATCTATCCTTCTGTCGTCCATCCATCCAGCCATCCACTCATCCAGCCATTCATCTGTCCATCCATCCATTCATCCGTTATTCCTCTCACAGGCTTGAGTGCACATGTAAGCAGGAGGTATGTACACACACAAAAAACACATACACAAACACGCACGTGCGCAAGTCCCAAGAGTGTACAGAATCGCACACACACACACACACACACACACACACACACACACACACACACACACACACACACACACACACACACACACACACACACACACACACACACACACACACACACACACACACACACACACACACACACACACACACACACACACACACTCTCTCTCTCTCTCTCTCTCTCTCTCTCTCTCTCTCTCTGCCAGCTCGCCAAAATTGGGGCCACAAACACGAAAATAAAACCACCCCAATTTTGGCGATTTTAGCGTGAGTGGCGTCGCGAAAGTTAATGGGCGTGAAAATATGAATTGACGGGACTAAATTGTTAATTCCTCGGGTTGGTGGATTTGCGAGGGAGGAGGGAGGGAGGGAGGGAGAATTGGAGGGAGGAGAGGCAGAGGGAGGGAAGAGCGGAGGGAAGAAAGGCAGAGGGGGGGGGAGTGGAGGGAGGGAAGAGTAGAGGGAGGAGAGGCAGAGGGAGGGAAGACTAGAGGGAGGAGAGGCAGAGGGAGGGAAGACTAGAGGGAGGAGAGGCAGAGGGAGGGAAGACTAGAGGGAGGAGAGGCAGAGGGAGGGAGAAATGGAGGGAGGAGAGGCAGAGGGAGGGAAGACTAGAGGGAGGAGAGGCAGAGGGAGGGAAGAGTGGAGGGAGGAGAGGCAGAGGGAGGGAAGAGTGGAGGGAGGAGGTGATGAAAGAAGGAGAGGGAAAAGTGGAGAGAGGAGGAGGGGGAGAAAGAAGGAAAGAGGAGGGGAAGGGAGGAAAGAAAATGAGGAAGGAGGAGGGGAAGGGGGGGAGAAAGAGGAGGGAGGGGAAGGAGGGAGAGGGGAATGGAGGAAGAGGTATGTAGAGGGGAAATAACTCAAAGGGAAGAGGAAAGACACCAGCAAAGTGAAGGGGGAGTTGGGGAAGGAGAAGGAGGGGAGGGAGAGGGGAAAGGAATAGTGGAGGAGGGAGGGGAAAGAGGAAGAAAGGGAGGAGGAAAAAGGAAGGAAAGAAGGGGGGTGGAGGCAGAGAGGGGGAGAGGGGAGAGGAGGAAAATGAAGAAGAGGGAGGGAGGTAAAACAGGAGAGGAAGGGGAGGGGTAGGGAGAAAAGGGGGAGGGAGAGAGAGGGCGGGGGGAAGGGAAATAGAGAGGAGAAGGAGGAGGAGGGGGTTGGGAAGAGGGAGGAAAGCAGAGGGATGGGGAAGGAAGGGGGGTGAGGAGGAAAGAGAGAGAGGGGGGGAGGAGTACAAAGGAATACAAACTAATTAAGACGCGTACCTACCTGGGCAATCAGACAGGTGGATCAAGGTACAGGTAAAGGTGAGGACGCTTGGCCACAGTTCTCACCTTGTCTCTCTCACGGGTCGTTCATGCCGTTCTGGGATACAAGGTCACTGAGGCGGGTTACCACAGTTACCCCCTCCCCTCTGTGTTACTCCTCTGTGTTACTCTGGTTACTCATTTTGATTACCAACCCACTGAGGTGTTGGCAGCGGTGAGGGCGACATAGGAAGAGGAAGAGGAGGAGGAGGAGGAGGAGGCAAATGACGAGGAGGAGGTAGGGAAACGCTGGGAGGAGAGGGAAAGAGTGAAAAGAAGAAGAGAGAAGAGGAGAGAGATGAAGACGGGAGTAAAAT
Organism: Coenobita brevimanus; assembly: GCF_032717465.1. Taxonomy (NCBI): domain Eukaryota; kingdom Metazoa; phylum Arthropoda; class Malacostraca; order Decapoda; family Coenobitidae; genus Coenobita; species Coenobita brevimanus. The sequence goes on along the minus strand of NC_136954.1, from coordinate 67,430,037 downwards.
GAAGAAAGTGGAGGAGAGAGAGAGAGAGAGAGAGAGAGAGAAGAGGGGAGAGGGCTGGGTGGTGACAGAAATAACCACTAAAGAGGAGAGAAGAGGGTAGAGGATGATTGAAGCCAGAGAGAGAGAGAGAGAGAGAGAGGATGACAAAAAATAATAAATAACGATAAAAATACATATTGTCCTCAACGGCAGGAGAGAGAGAGAGAGAGAGAGAGAGAGAGAGAGAGAGAGAGAGAGAGAGAGAGGTAATGATCCGTTAGCACAAACACCATCGCTAACACACCCATACAGACCAAGAACAAAGGGAGGAATTAACAAAGGAGAAACACCCTTTGCCCTTACCCTTGGCTTCTCAATAGGGAGGGAGGAAAGGAGGGAGGGAGGGCATGGAAGAGGGAGGGAGGGGAGAGAGGAAGAAAAGAGAGGGAAGGATTGAGAGAAGAAACTGGGGGAAAGGAAAGGAGGAAGAAAGATGTGTGTGTGTGTGTGTGTGTGTGTGTGTGAGAGAGAGAGAGAGAGAGAGAGAGAATTACTATACAAGCCTCTCTTCTTGTCTCACATCCATTAAGCATATTGTATTCATAGTGTGTGTGTGTGTGTGTGTGTGTGTGTCGTTATGTAAGTATGTATGTACGCAGGAGTGGATGGATGGATGTACAGTATCTCTCTCTCTCTCTCTCTCTCTCTCTCTCTCAAGGTAAATGAGAACGAAAGCAAAATTACCGCCAAAAATATGAATCCTTGCAATTTACCTGCGAGAGAGAGAGAGAGAGAGAGAGAGAGGGAGCAGAGAATATGGAAAGAGAGAAGGAAGAAAGGCTGGAGAGTTGAAGGAAGAGAGATGGAGAGTGTGAGAGCGGAAGGAAGGAAAGGAGGAACAGAAGGAAGGAAGAGGGGGGCGAAGGAGAGATGTTGAGAGGGAAGGAAGATAGGGGAGGAGAGATAGAGGGAGGGAAGGAGGAAGGAGGGAGAGAGGGGGGGAGGAAGAAGATAGAGAGGGAGGGGAGGGAAGGAAAGAAGGATGGAAGGAAGGGAGGTAGGGAGAGGTAGGAGTGAAAGAGGGAGGAAGGGGGAGTGCAAGACCGGAAGAAAGAGAGAGAGAGAGGGAGGGGGAGAGGGGGGGAGGGGGGAGCGGAAGAAGGGGAAAGTATGAAAGAGAGAGGGAAGAAAGGATGGAAGGGGGGAGGGAGAGAGGGAGGGAGGGAAGAAAGACGGATGGGGGAGGGAGGGAGGGAAGGGAGGTTATCTACAAAGGGAGTGAAGGATACTTTTCCTCCCTCTCGGCATCTTGTTGACTCTACCTTTATTTTTTATCTCCCTTACTCCCTGCCCTCCTCCCTCTCCTCTCCCTCTCATTGTGCCACCTTCTTTCTCTTCCCTCCCTCCTTCCTCTCCTCTCCTATCCTTCTCACCTCCTTCCCTCTCATTCTCCCTCCTTCCCTCTCATTCTCCCTCCTTCTTTCTCATCCCTCCCTCCTTCCCTCTCCCTTTCCTTCCCTTCTGTTTTCCTTCCTCCCTCCCTGCTTTCTCTCTCATACCTATTTCTCTCTCCCTTCCTCCTTCCCTCTCTCCCTTCCTCAGTTTTGTATGCATTTCTCCCTCCCTCTTACCCTCATTCTCCCTGCCTTTCTCTCCCTCTCTCCTTCCCTTTCTCTCCCCCTCTCCTTCCCATTCTGTCTGCCTACCTTCCTTAGTCTTGAACCCCTCTCTCTCTCTCTCTCTCTCTCTCTCTCTCTCTCTCTCTCTCTCTCTCTCTCTCTCATTTTCCTTTTTGCTTCGTTTTTAAGTTACCGAGCCAATGAAAGTAACGGAAGCTTGTCTTAGAGAGAGAGAGAGAGACAGAGAGAGAGAGAGAGACTGACTTTTACAACACTCATTTCACAGGGGATACTCACACGTCCTCTTCCTCTCCTCCCACCACCACCACCACCGTTCCAACTCATCTCACTCATTTCTTTGCCCCCCCCCACGCTCATTTCTTCCCCCCCCCACGCTCATTTCTTCCCCCCCCCCACGCTCATTTCTCTGCCCCCACGCTCTCTCACTCCTTGGCTCACCATTTTTTTTTTTTTACTCTGGACATACACTTCAGAGCCCGTTCCCGCAGACTCAGCCTCCCTCCGTACCACACATCTTCGCATGTCACCACTTTTGCACCAATGCCCCCCGTCCATACTGAATCATTTTTTAGGTCTGCCTCATTCAGGACTGGCATGATGGTATTGGGGAGAGTTTTTTTTATTTTATGTATGTAATTTTTAGGCCTGTCTCAGTGTTATGGAATATTAGTAAATTTTTAAAAACGAAATTCACGTAGGATCGAACTCACGTCCTTTCGCACTGCAGGTCACCTCTCTCTAGACACCCGGCCTTCAAACTGAGGACTTATTATTATTATTATTATTATTATCATTATTATTATTATTATTATTATTATTACTGAAGGGGTTGAAGCGACACACCTGTCACTACCCCCTTCAGTACGATTTTCTTTCCCCAGGTATGATGAAATCGTCTGGAAGAAACAGGAATGAACTCAGAATTAATTCCTGGTCATGAAAAAGGAAATTATTACCTTTGTATTATTATTATTATTATTATTATTATTATTATTATTATGTAGTTTGTAATAAAAATCATGAGCCAGTAACCCTTTCAGTACCATGACGTGTTTTTCTTTCTTTTTCTTTTTTCTTTCTTATTCTTTTTTCTTTGTTTTTCTTTCTTTTTCTCTTCCTTACTTTCTTTTTCTTTCTTTTTCTTTTCCTTATTTTCTTTCCTTACTTTCTTTTTCTTTCTTTTTCTTTTCCTTATTTTCTTTCCTTTTCTTTGTTTTTCTTTCTTTTTCTTTTCCTTATTTTCTTTCTTTTTCTTTCTTTTTCTTTTTTCTTTCTTTTTCTTTTTTCTTTCTTTTTTCTTTCTTTTTTCTTTCTTTTCTTCTTTCGGTATTTTCTTTCTTTTTCTTTCTTTTTCTTTCTTTTTTCTTTTTTCTTCCGATATTCTCGCCTCCTGTTACCTGTTTTATTTTACTGGTTTACCTTCTGTTGGTTTAGTTCCGTTTAAGGTGGAAATGATAAAGAAAGTGGAAATGACGAGAAATAAAGACAGTGGAAATGACGAGAATGAGAGAAAGTGGAAATGACGAGAATTAGAGAAAGTGGAAATGGCGAGAATGAGAGAAAGTGGAAATGACGAGAAATAAAGACAGTGGAAATGACGAGAATTAGAGAAAGTGGAAATGGCGAGAATGAAAGGAAGTGGAAATGACGAGAATTAAAGAAAGTGGAAATGACGAGAATTAGAGAAAGTGGAAATGACGAGAATTAGAGAAAGTGGAAATGACGAGAATTAAAGAAAGTGGAAATGACGAGAATTAGAGAAAGTGGAAATGACGAGAATTAGAGAAAGTGGAAATGACGAGAATTAAAGAAAGTGGAAATGACGAGAATTAGAGAAAGTGGAAATGACGAGAGTTAAAGAAAGTGGAAATGACGAGAATTAGAGAAAGTGGAAATGATAAGAATGTGATAAGAAATGAAATGTCTTAGTGTAGGTAGTGAAGGAGGAGTTTATATAAGGAGGAGAAATGAAGGAAGGAGGGGAGATGAAGTGAGAGTGGAAAGTAGAGAGAGAGAGAGAAGGGAGAGTGGGTGGAGAGGTGGAGAGAGAGGAGGAGGAGGAGGAGGGTGGAAGGATGAAAGGGAGGGAGGGAGAAAGATGGAGAAGAAAGGGAGAAAGGAAAATAAGGAAAGGAAGGACGAGGGGAAGGAATGAGAGAGGGAGAGGGAGGTGAGTGGGAATAAGAAAAAGGGAGAAAGTGGGAGAGGGAAGGGAAGGGGAGGAAGGAAGGAAATAGGGAGAGAGGAAAGGGAAGGGGAGGAAGAAATGAAATAGGGCGAGAGAGGGAAGGATGGGGTGGAAGGAGAGAAAGAGGGAGGGAGGAGAGGAGAGGGTGGAAGGAGAGAAAGTGGGAGAGGGAAGGAAAGAGGAAAGGAGAGGTAAAACAAGGAAGAAACAGTAAGAAGGAAAGAGGTGAGACATTTGTAGTATCGTAATAATAGTACTTATTATTTATCAAACCTCTCTCTCTCTCTCTCTCTCTCTCTCCTCCTTCCCCGTCTTCCTCTCCCCGCTTCCTTTCCCCTCCTCCTTCTTCTCATTTCTCCTCCCCTCCCCTCCTCCTCCTCCTCCCTCCTTCTCAAAGTCCCTCCCTCCTCCCCTCCCTCCTCTTTTGTCCTCAGTGCCTCATTAAATCTCAGGAGAGAGAGAGAGAGAGAGAGAGTTGAGAGAGAGAGAGATTTTTACTTTTTCTCCTTCCCCTCCCTTCCTTCCTTTGTCTTTCTCTTCCTCCCCTCCCTTTATCCCTCCTCCCTCCCTTTCTCCCTTTTTCCTTGCGTCAGTTCTTTCCTCCCTCCTTTTCTCCCTGTTTCTTCTTCCTTCCCTTCCCTCCCTTCTTTCCGTCCGTCCTCTCCTCTCCCTTTCTTATTTCTCTCCCTCCCTCCCTGGTCACCCCACTCTCACTTTCTCTCCCTCCCTACTTCCCCTCTTCCTCCCTCCTCTCTTCCCTCCCTTTCTTCTTCCCCCTCGCTCCCTCCCTCTCTCTTCTTTTCTCCCTCCCTCCTTCCATTCACTCCATTTCTTGAGAGCAAACATGCTATTGTTTTGGGCACGAAAGAGAGAGAGGGAGGGAGAAGATGGATGAGGGAAAAGGAATGAAAGAGAGAGAGGGAGAGAGAGTTTCAAAGGGTGAAGGAAGGAAAGGAAGTAAAAAAAAAACAAAAAAAAATGAAAAGATGAAATTACAGAAGAGGAAAACACAGGAATGAAAGATGGATGGATTGATGGATGGATGGACGGACGGGTGGATGGATGGATGGATGGATGGGTGGATGGATGGATGGACGGGTGGGTGGATGGATGGATGGGTGGGTGGATGGATGGGTGGATGGATGGATGGATGGGTGGATGGATGGATGGATGGGTGGATGGACGGACGGGTGGATGGATGGATGGGTGGATGGGTGGATGGATGGACGGGTGGATGGATGGATGGATGGATGGGTGGATGGACGGACGGGTGGATGGACGGGTGGATGGGTGGATGGATGGATGGATGGACGGGTGGATGG
>NC_136954.1:67339908-67417408 GCF_032717465.1 Coenobita brevimanus | reverse complement strand
CCATCATCAGTGCTGAGTTAGTCCTATAGATTAAGACTGGAATAGGATAGTAGTCACGAAGAAGTGCCACGGAAAGGGCGTAGAGCCGTAGCATCGTCCCCTTCTGGGAGTTACGTGAAATAAGCTGCAGTAGGACGAAAATCTGGGCCAAGTTTAGGTGGAAAGAGTACAGCAGGGAAGGGGTTAATGACGTCTCTCCATAGCTGAATAAAATCGTCTGGTGGGAGGCGTATAGTGGGTTTATACTTACCTGGCAAATATCCTAACCTTTTTTGTTTTAGTTTATGGCCAGGTGAAGTCAGAATCGAGGATAAATTTGACTAGTAACCAAGGAGATTCTATGGTGTTGTAGTGCGTTTACTCTTGACAGATTCCTAACCCGTTTCCTCTTTGCTTATAGTCAGGTGGTCACATTGAAGGATAAATTTGACTAGTAACCAAGGAGATTCAACGGTGTTGTAGTGCATTTACTCTTACTTGACAGATTCCTAACTCCTTTCCTCTTGGGTTTAAGGCCAGGTGCTGTCACATTGGGGGATGAGTTTGACTAGTAACCAAGGAGACTCATTCATACCCCGTAGCTAAGACTCATCAAATTTCATTCAGCCATAGGCCAGCATTTGTGTTTTAATTGTTGTCCAGTTCCATCAGATGAACACAAAGTAGCTGGAAGGATACTGGAATATAATAATACGTTTGAGTCAACCCTTTCTCGGTCAGGATAACTCTTGTACCCATTTTTTTTTTTTTTTACTACAGACGATTTTATTCAGCTGAGAGAGTGTGTATAAGATTGGGTAAGGAGGCTCCCTATCACCTCTTCCTTAGCGATTTGTTTTCCAGACTACCTTTAACTGGAATGTTTTAAACAACACAGAGGAGGAGAGTAAGGAGTAATATTTAAATCGCTTAGGAAGAGATGTTAGGGAGAGTGTTAATACCATCACCACCAAGCAGGACTGACGTGCAAGTGGAGATTAACCAGCGGTATCGAAAAATAAATCGCTAAGGAAGAGGTGTTAGGGAAGCTGAATAAAATCGTCTGGAAGTAACAAGCATAACAGGAAGTGAAAATGACGCCACGCCAATTTTATCTATTTGTATCTATTTCATTGGCATTATATCTATTAGTTTATGTCTATCTATTTCTGTGTCTATCTGTGAATTGTTGTTTTTGTTTACTTGTGTTTTTTTCCTATTTATCGTAACTAAGAGCATTTGAGAGAGAGAGAGAGAGAGAGAGAGAGAGAGAGAGAGAGAGAGAGAGAGAGAGAGAGAGAGGTCACATCTTAAAATTCGAACATACGCAAACCCATCCCTGGACCTGGGGCATTCCAACCACTACACCTCTTGTTAATTAAAATATTCCGTATGCTGTACCGGTGGGCAGGTGTAAGGAGGCCCAGGTGTGTTAATGACTCCTAATTAACCTGGATTAGCAAAGGATTAGGCAAGGGATTAGCTGGAGCCGTGTTACTAGTGGGTTCAGGCGCCTCTCTCCTTTTATTATTATTATTATTATTATTATTATTGTTATTAAATATTCTGAGAGGGAAAATGTTGAGTCTCGTTTGACTTGTATCTCCAGGACTCTCTCTCTCTCTCTCTCTCTCTCTCTCTCTCTCTCTCTCTCTCTCTCTCGTCCTCATCACCTTCCTCTACCTCTCTCCTTCTCCTTCCCACCTTCTCTCTCTTCCCCATCCTCTCCTTCTGCCTCCTTTCTAATTTACCTCCATCTTTCTTCCTTTCTTACCCCTCCTCCAGTCCTCTTTCTCCTCTTCACTTTCCCCTCATTCCTCTCTTCCATATATCCACTCTATCTTTTTCCCTCCCTCACCTTCTCTCCCCTCCTTCCCTCTTCCCTCTGTTACCTCTTCACTTTCCTTCAGCAATCCTTCTTACATTCACTCATCTTCCTACCTCCCCTCCCTCAGCTTCCCTCCCCTCCTTCTCATCATTTCTCCGCCCCCTCCCCCAGCTCTCCCTCCCCCACTCTCCTCCCTCTACTCTCTCTCATTTCTCCTTCTTTCTTGACTTTCATTTCCCGCTTTCCTTTCACTTCCCTTCCTCTTCCTTTCCCTCAATCCTCTCTTCTCCATTCATCCACCTGTCCTCCCTCCATCTCCATTTCCTCCCCCTTTCCCATCCCCTTTCCATATCCCTCTCCCTCCTTTTTCTTCCCTCCCTTTTCCTTTCCTCTCCCCTCCTTTTCCTTTCCTCTCCCCTCCTTTTCCTCTCCCCCTCCCCTCCCATTCCTCCCTCTCCCTTTCCTTTCCTCTCCTTTTCCTCTCCGTCTCTCCTCTCCCTCCTATTTCCTTTAACTCTTCTCTCCTTTTCCCCTCCCTCTCCCTTCCCATTTCTCCCTCCCCCTTCCCTTTTCTCTCCTTACCGCCTCCTTTTCCTCTCTTCCCTCCCTTCCCTTTCCCTCTCCTCTCCTCCCCCTCTCCCCACTCTTTCCTCCCCACTTTAGTTCAGTCAGTCGCCCTCCATTCAGCCACTCTTCCTCGCCCTGCTCCCCACATCTTTCCAGCGAAGGCCACACACACGCGATATTACGGTCAGTGAGAGAGACGCACGGCTTGCAGTCACTAGCCTTAAGGTGAATAGAAAAGCCGACCGAAATCTGTGCGTGTATTAACCCTAGATAGGTGAAGTGGGGTATCAGAAACCCAAGTCCCCGGAATTTGATTTTTAAAAGTATGAGCATAAGGTGTACAGATCTGTCCGTCTCATTACCTTCCTGCCTAGTGATGCTCTTCATGGGGATGATGGGGTCATAGCTGTACCTGGCTCTGATTTTGCTCTATAGAGCCATTGGGGTATGTTAGACCCCCAGATTACCTATAATGTAACCTAGTTGAGCCCTCTTGTGATTTTTTTTTATTTCAATTTGCTGTCTTTCTCCTTTTGTATACAGAAGGTCCCAACATCGGTCTACTGCAGGCCACCCAAGGAATCATGATATTACTTTTCAATTTTGCAAGATTTAATTTTAAAATTTGCATACCTAAAATTTAATCATTTTTGTATAAACTTTATTTTTATTTTTTTTTCAATTGAACTATTTTTTCTGGCCCTATTTAAAGATAAGGGGTTGAAATATTTGTGTATTGAAGCATATTGAAATATCTCAAACGAATTTTTTTTTTTTTTTTCAGGCCCCACGTTACCTAATATGTAACATTTTGAAGATTTCCTATCTAGGGTTAAAAGGTAGTCAAGAATTATATATCAGAATCTGTGCGTGTATTAAAAGGTAGTCAAGAATTATATATCAGAATTTGTGCATGTATTAAAAGGTAGTCAAGAATTATATATCAGAATTTGTGTGTGTATTAAAATGTAGTCAAGAATTATATATCGGAATTTGTGTGTGTGTTAAAGTGTAGTAAAGATTTATATATCAAAATCTACATCTAAATTTGACAGCATACCATTAAAGAGTAGTAAGGTGTCACACGAATAGAAGGAAGCAAAAGTACACCGATATTCAGTAAGGTAACCAAGCACAGACAAAAAAGAAATTACTGTCCTTTTAACTTAATATCTGTAGCTTAGGAGCTGTAGGAAGCGATTTTGAAAGAAAGGTATATCAACCAGGTAAGAAAGGAATAGTCTCAGGAATAGTAAATGCTGAGGGCTTAACATTGACAGTAAAAATGACAGCCACGAAAAACAAACAAGAATTACAGTAGGAAATAATAATAATAATAATAATAAAATAAGCAAACGGTATACAGAGGCGTTACCATTATCATCTCAATTGGATTCATGGGCAAAGCACTGGAATATAAATCGGGAAATATCATCCTCATCCTCTGTACTGTAACCCCTTAGTACATCCACACTTGGAGTACTGTGCCCTGTTCAGGTCACCGTATTACAAAGAAGATATGGAGAAGCGTAATAGAGCACAGTAGAGGAAGTCAAAGATGATTACTTCGACAAATTAACCATACGAGGAAAGTTTAGAAGAGATGCGTTTGTTTACCTTTTTCTAAGCGTAGACTACCAGGGAAGTTTATAGGTTTCTAGGGAAATTAATAGACTGCTAGTGAAATTAATAGACTACTAGGGAAATTTATAGACCACTAGGGAGAGTAATAGACTACTAGGGAAATTAATAGACTACTAGGGAAATTAATAGACTACTAGGGAAATTAATAGACTGCTAGGGAAATTAATAGACTACTAGGAAAGTTAATAGACTACTAAGGAAATTAAGCATACAAAAAGTCTTCAGAGGACGTTTTAATACGGCTATCAAGAAAATGAGTCACCCGGAGCTAACGGTTACATAAAAGTTGACAGATGTTTCCAGTACCTTGCCAGTAAACGTTAATTCTTCAGCACAGTTTTAAATATAAGGAGGAAGTGGCAGGTGTATATATAAGGAAGAAGTGGCAGTTGTAGATATAAGGAAGACGTGGCAGTTGTAGATATAAGGAAGAAGTGGCAGTTGTAGATATAAGGAAGAAGTGGCAGTTGTAGATATAAGGAAGAAGTGGCAGTTGTAGATATAAGGAAGAAGTGGCAGTTGTAGATATAAGGAAGAAGTGGCAGTTGTAGGAAGAAGTGGCAGTTGTAGATATAAGGAAGACGTGGCAGTTGTAGTTATAGGGAAGAAATGTCCCTCCCCGCCCCCTAGTGTGGTAAATTGTGGTACGCTGCTACTCGCTTATGTTCAAATTTCTACGTTAAGTGTTGGGGCTTCTGATGCCGGTGAAAGAGGTTGACGCCTGATATGCCTGCATCTCCTACATTTCCTGCATTTCCGTTTCCCACATTTCCTTCATTTTCTACATTTCCTGCATCCCTGTTTCCCACGCGTTCTTCATTTCCTACATGTCCTTCATTCCCTACACCTCCTTCATTTCCTCCATTTCTTCCATTTCTCATATTTCCTTCATTTCCTACATTTCCTGCATTCCTATTTCCCACACCTTATTTCCTACATGTCCGGCATTTCCATTTCTTCATTTCCTACATTTCCATTTTCCTACATTTCCTACATTTCCTTCATTCCCTGCACTTCCGTAATTTCCTCCATTTCTTTCATTTCCATTTGCCACACTTCCTTCATTCCCATTTCCTACATTTCCTTCATTTCAGAGCATAGAGGACACGGCCGCAGCACAGCATCAATAACCACCTGATATTCACCATGTCACCTACCATCTCAGGCTAAGGTAGTGGTGAATTAGATTTTTGTCAGTGATTTACGATACTGTGACGGGTTGACTGTGCTGCATGGTGACTCTCTCTCTCTCTCTCTCTCTCTCTCTCTCTCTCTCCCTGCTTCTCTTCAGTCCTCTCCTTTCATTCAACCAGTTCCTACCCCTCCTCTCCCCTCCCGTCCTCCCTCCCTCCCCTCCCCCTTTAATTCAACTTGCAGATTTAGCGAATGTAGTCTAGGATGGCCTGATTGAGGGAGGGGGGAGGGAGGGGTTAGGGAGGAAGGGAGAGAGGGAGAAGAAGGATGGAAGAAAGGAAAGAAGGAAGGAAGGATGTAAGAGATGGAGGAAGGAAGGAAGGAAGGAAGGACATAAGATGGGGAAGTAAGGATATGAGATGGGGAAGGAAGGAAGGAAGGAATGATGACAGGAAGGAAGAAAGGAAAGAGGATGAAAACTAAGAGAGGGGGGGAGGTTAAAGGTGAAGGAAGAAAGGTTGAGAGAAAGGATGGAGGGAAGAGAGAGAGATGGGAGGGAAAGATGTAAAAGATGAGGGAGGGAATTAGGAAAGATGTGAGGGAAGGAGGGGAAGAAGGAAAAATGATGAGTGGAAGAGAGAGAGAGAGAGAGAGAAGAAAAAGTAATAGGAAGACAAGAATGAAGCGAAGAAGGAATAAGGAGGGAAGAAAGGAGATGAGGGAGAGAAGAAAGAATGATGGCTAGAAGAGAGCAAGAGAGAGAGAAGAGGGAGGGAAGGAAGAAGGAAAGGAGATGATGGAGGGAGGGAAGGAAGAAAGAATGATGGCTAGAAGAGAGCAAGAGAGAGAGAGAAGAGGGAGGGAAGGAAGAAGGAGAGGAGATGATGGAGGGAGGGAAGGAAGAAAGAATGATGACTGGAAGAGAGGAAGAGCAAGAGAAGAGGGAGGGAAGGAAGAAGGAAGGAATAATAGACACTCAAAAACGCCCGAAAAAAGCGAGAAGGAACATCATGTAGTACAGAAGAGAAAAACTGGGGTGGAAATTTCATAGGACAGACGAAAGTAAAACACACAAATATTCTGGAACCTGGAAAACAAACAAACAAACAAAAAGTAGTAGTTGTAGTAGTAGCAGTAGTAGTAGTAGTAGTAGCAATAGTAGTAGTAATAGTAGTAGTAGTAGTGTGCAAACCCCTTCTTTCTGACGATCATGTATGGAACACCTATGGGTATTACGTGTGGTTAGCCTGCATCCCATATCACAGAATGCGGTTAGCAGCCACACAGGAAGGCCAGACATGTTCCTGCTTCGTCGTGTGCTTCTGAAATCATGGCAAAAAAAAAAAAAAAATAAATAAATAAATAAATAAAAATAAAGCAAAAAAAAAATGGGAGTGTGTATTCTACTTTGAAATCTAAGGTCAAAGCATACGATTTTTAACTTTGAGGTAGGAATAAACATAGGATCTTTAACTTTGAGGTAGGAATATACATAGGATCTTTAACTTTGAGGTAGGAATATACATAGGATCTTTAACTTTGAGGTAGGAATATACATAGGATCTTTAACTTTGAGGTAGGAATATACATAGGGTCTTTAACTTTGAGGTAGGAATATACATAGGATCTTTAACTTTGAGGCAGGAATATACATAGGGTCTTTAACTTTGAGGCAGGAATAAACATGGGTCTTTAACTTTGAGGTGGGAATAAACACGCAATCTTTAATTCGGGTTCTTGTTAGCAAAGGACGATTTTATTCAGCTTGGGAGAGGGTTGTGGAGTCTTCTTTAACCCCTTTACTGCCAGTACACCTTTGCCCTCCTACCTGCTACCTCCAGACGATTTGATTAAGCTGTAGGGGGAGGGTTTGGGAACTGGAAGGGGGGGGGGTTAAATCAGGGGAAGGGTCGCGTCTCAAAAAAGTATGTGCAGGTAGACACTGAAAAAAGTATGTGCAGGTAATCACTCCAAAAAAGTACCAGTATGTGCAGGTAGACACTCAAAAAAAGTATGTGCAGGTAGACTCAAAAAAAGTATGTGCAGGTAGACACTCAAAAAAAGTATGTGCAGGTAGACACTCAAAAAAAGTATGTGCAGGTAGACAAAAAAAAGTATGTGCAGGTAGACACTCAAAAAAAAGTATGTTCAGGTAGTCACTCAAAAAAAGTATGTGCAGGTAGACACGCAAAAAAGTATGTGCAGGTAGACACGCAAAAAAGTATGTGCAGGTAGGGCACGGTGATATCCGAAATGATTAGTACACCTTAAGAATTCTCAGTAATATTTATCCGTATTTTAATTTCCATACAAAAATAATATGGACTTGGAAAATGTGACAAAGACGCCATATACAGCATCTTTAAGGAGAGGTCAGGTCACATTTTGGTCTGGTCAAAGTCTGCCTCACTCTCTCTCTCTCTCTCTCTCTCTCTCTCTCTCTCTCTCTCTCTCTCTCTCTCTCTCTCTCTCTCTCTCTCTCTCTCTCTCTTTCATGGGGGGAAAAAAATCGTTGTTCAGTTTCTAGTAGTCTTCGCCCGGTGTCTCAAACTGTCAAAGGTGCACCGATAGTTTTGGCTGCGACTGTACACTGCTTCAAATTCGGCCTTACTGGAGAGGAGGAGGAAGGTGAGGTGATTGAATTTCCTCTCCCATGTATATTAACGCGAAGTACTTGTTGTCTGGCTTAGTAGTAACCCCTGCAAGTGTGTAAACGTGTATTTATATTAACTAGCAGAATAACCTCATTTATGTCACTTTGTTTACACGTCACTGAAGGGATGCGTGAGTGAGTGTGTGTGTGTGTGTGTGTGTGTGTGTGTGTGTGTGTGTGTGTGTGAACAGTATACACATGGGTAAATTAAGCATACACAAGCACGACGTAACGAAATGGTATTATGCGTATTATTTTCTCGTGTCGGGCTGTCTTGGTATTGAAATAAGGTAAATGTGTCATTACTGATCAGTTGTTCCACCCTCGCCTTGACTTACCTGTATATATTATCACCTGTGCAATTAATTCGTCTGACGTCATGGGTTGCTCACCTGACCTTATTTCCGGGGTTATAGTCGAGAGAGGTCAAGAAATAATGGGTCTGATAAGGCTTCCATTTTCACCCCTTCACTACGAGAGGCCTTTTGCGAGAGGAGTAGCAACAGTTGGGGAAAATACAGTCACCGGTTGAAAGGGGTTACGTAACATGCCAGGTAACGTGTGTGTGTGTGTGTGTGTGTGTGTGTGTGTGTGAAAGAGAGAGAGAGAGAGAGACAATGATGGGTGGAAAGTGAATGAGGGAATAGAGGGAGGGAAGGAGGGAATTGGGAGAATTGAAGAAAGGAAGGAGGAAGGGGGACAGGGAGAGAAGGAAGGAGGAAGGGGGAAAGGGAGAGAAGGAAAAAAAGATGGAGGAGGGGGAAAGGGAGAGAACGAAAGAAGGAAGGGGGAAAGGGAAAGAAGGAAGGGGAAAAGGAGTGAAGGAAAGAAGGAAGGAGGGAGAAACATAAGAGAAGGGAAGGAAAGGGGGGTGGGGAGAAGGGAGAGAAGTAAAAAAGGAGTGGGTGGAAAGAAGGATGGATGGTGGAAAGTGAGAGAAAGGAAGGAGGGAGGGAGGGAGGAAGGAAAGGGAGATAAAGGAAGGAGGAAGGGAGAATACAAAAGGAGACTATTGCTATGATATCTAGTACTATGAGACCTGCTATATCTACAGTAGTACCATGACGAGAGAGAGAGAGAGAGAGAGAGAGAGAGAGAGAGAGAGAGAGAGAGAGAGAGAGAGAGCACAGGTAAGAGAGGTCAGGTCACATTTTGGTCTGGTCAAAGTCTGCCTTTCTCTCTCTCTCTCTCTCTCTGTCAGTGGTAGGACAAGAATAATTAATAGAATGTGAATATTTTAAAATGAGAATATTAATGAGGAAAGTCGGAGGCACGGAGAAAGAAAGAGGAAGCGAGAAAGCGAGGAAAAATAATGACGTGAAAAACCGAGGCAATAAGAGAGAGAGAGAGAGAGAGAGAGAGAGAGAGAAAGAGAGAGAATTGAGACGAAAAATTGAGGTAATGAGAGAGAGAGAGATCCAGGAGAGGTAGGCGAGAGATGAAGAGAGGAGGAGGGAGATGAAGAGAGGAGAGAGGTAGAGAGCAAAACGCGCTACGAGCAAAATCGGCTAACTGGCAACTCTAACCCACGCCGCTCGAGAGAAACGAAGAAGAATCGGAGGAAAACTGATAAAGAAGTGGATAGAAGGAGAGAGAAGAGGGACGAGAGTGGAGAGAAAATATGGGGCTAGGGATGGGATAGGCGGAGGAGGGAGGAAAAGAGTAGGTAGAGGAAAAATGGGATTAGAAGAACGGGGGATTTTATGGTGGTATCTGGTATCTTAGACATAGTTGCCAGACGCGCTTGGAGGGAGAAAGAGAGATGGAGGGAGGGAGCAGGGAGGGAGGGAAGAGACGCCGGGCGGATAGAGGGAGGGTTGCAAGAGAGGGAGGGAGGCGTAGGGAGGGAGGGGAAGGGAGGAAGCGTAGGGAGGGAATGAGGGAGTGATGCGGCCGGCGTGGACATACAGGGGAGGGAAGAGGAATAGAGGGAGGGGCTAGGGAGTACATCGGCTTGGGGAGGGAGGAAATCTTGGAGGAAAGGGAGGGAAGCTGGCCAGTAGAGAGGGAGAGAGATGGTGAGAGGGAGGGCATCGGCTTGGGTTGGAGAAGAGGGGAGGGGGTCACCCTGGAGGGAGGTTGAGGACGAGAACGGGGAGGAGGAGGAGGGAGAGGAGGAAGGAAGAAGGAGGAGGGGGTGACGCTAGGAGGAGGGGAGGGGGTGATGCTGGGAGGAGGGAAGAGAGAGGGGAGGGTTGGGGTGGGAGAGAGAGAGGGAGGGGGTGACGCTGGAGTTGGGGAGAGAGGGTGGGAGGGAGAGGGAGGGTTAACCGGGGCGGGCAGTCAGTCTCCCATGAACCACCGTGAAGTGTAGGTATCGCCCTCCTCGCCCTGCATTCACTCCCTTCTAGACGCCGCTGCTTTGGTTAGTACAGCTCCCTTTTCTCCCAGTCCCTCCTTTAGATCATGTTCTCTCCCTGCACAGCCTGGTCGACCCGTAACTCTCCCTGAAAATGGTGAAAATTGGACTTTCCTCTGGTGCAAGTCACCTAACCCCGCTCTCAAAGGAGTTTCAAAAAATTCGTGCATTTCGCCGGTTTTATTTCGTTTTCTCCCTCTCCTCAGACCTTAATCGCCCGTTATTCTCCCTGATGGTTTCCCTCAGGCCCTGTTCTCTCCCTGTGTACCCTGGGAGGCCAGTAGATCTCCCTGAAAACGGTGAAAATGACGTGTTTCTAGTGCAAGTGACCGAACCGCTCTCCAAGGGTTTTCAAAATTATGCATTTCTCCGGATTTCGTGTAGTTTCTCCCTCTCAGCGCACCCTAATCGACAGTTTTTCACCCTGATGCTCCCCCTGCACACCCTGGATGGCCGGTAAATCTTCCTGAATAAAATAATGACTCTTTCTTCAGTGCTTTCAAAGGTTTTTTTTTATTTTTGTTGGGGTTTCACCGGTTTTCTTTTCGTTTTCTAATCATAATCTCCCTTTATTCTCCCAGCTGCACCCTAAAATCACCCTGGGATGCGTGGTGTCTTTAGTGGCAGGGTCGTGTGGGTTAGGATGCTGTCGATGTTTCTCCCTTATCCCAGTTGTATCTCCCTTCCCGCCGTTCACCCTTAATCTCCCTTCCCACATTCACCCCATCTCCCTTCCCTCCCACATTCACCCCATCTCCCTTCCCTCCCACATTCACCTCTTCTCCCCTTCCCTCCCACATCCACTCTTAATCTCCCTTCCTTCCCACATTCACGTAATCCCCCTTCCCACCCACATTCATCCTTAATCTCCCTTTTCTCCTACATTCCCTCAGTCTCCCTGCCATCTATTCATCCATAATCTCCCTTTTACATTCACCCGTTATCTCCCTACTGTTAGCTAAAGGTGATAAGTCGTTCCGAAAGGTTTATTTATTTTTGTTTGCGTTAATCTCCCTCCCATTCTCCCGTAATCTCCCATCTCCTCCTGGTTGCATCTCCCTCTCCCCAGTCTCCCTTGCATCTCCCTCCCTTCATTCACCCTTAACCTTCCTTGCACAGTCCGTCAGCCTTCCTTCCCCAGTTCCCTATTAACCTCCCTTGCAGTATTTCCCGTCAGCATCCCCACCCTATAACCTTCCCAATTCACCCTTAACCTCCCTTTCCTATTCACCCTTATGCTCCAGTATCACCCTAGAAGTGTGGAAATCGCGGTTTCTTTGTATACTTTTCTCCCTTGTTTAAAAATTCCTTGTATTTCGCCGTATTTTCCAAGTAAATTTCCTCACATCAAGCTTCATTTCCTAGCCTGTCTTGGGAGATGTCTTAATAGGCGTTATAAGTTTCTTTGTAGTGCCTCTCCCTTAGCGATTTATTTTTCAAGTTACGCCGATTACACTTTCTCATTCACATCATTTTAATAATTGCACAGTCTAGTCACACCAGGATGCTGAGGTGTATTGGGCAGAATAAATCGCAAAGGAAGAGGTGTTGCGGTATCTCCCAAATAAGGATATGGAGTTCACGGATACGGCTCTTTAAATTTACCGATTCATTCTTGCTCACATTTTTGCTCCCTCAGCCACAGTCATACTCACCCTGTGGATCACCCTGGTTCGTTTTAAATCCTACACCCTTCATCCAGTTTTTCGTAGATTAATCCCCAACACTCGCCCGGATTAGTTCGTAACACCCCTATCTACCTACATTCACACATAGTCACTGTTTCATTCCCACCTCACCCAAATTCACCCATACTTAGCCACCCAGTTTCACCCGTACCTACGTAAATAAACCCGTACCCTCCCAAATTCACCTAAAAATCACCCATACGCACCCACAGTCACCCAGTTTCACCACATTCTCCCTGACGCCTGCTACCTGCTTTACGCACCTGTAATCACGTACGTAACCTTGATTTTAATGGCCGCATCTCAACGTGCCTAGCTACCGGTGTCTGGTTAATCATTTTTTATTGGTTGCGTCTGGCGTATCAACCAGTTTTGGCCCAGTTTACCGGTAGCTATCTTTTTATCGAAGCCAAGGTAGTTATTTTCCATCTGTCTGGGTTACCGGTACACACACACACACACACACACACACACACACACATTCATTCTCTCTCTCTCTCTCTCTCTCTCTCTCTTACCGGTACTGTATTTTAGCTCTTTCCACTTGTCTACCGGTTCTTCATTCCGCCCCACCCCGGTACACTTTAAAGTTTTAGCGGTACCCCATGTCATCCCACCCTGCCTTCCCAGTTACCGATACGCCCCTCTAACCACCCCATCCCGGTACTTACTTTTTATCTTTACTGGTACTTTTTTTTTGCATCGGTACGCGTCATACTCTACTCAGCGTTTCCGTACCGTCCTGTTTCCCGGTACTTACTCCACGGTACCTCATTAAGTCCTATCCCGGTACACATCTTTATTCCACCCGGTACTGCATCCCATCCCACCTTGCTGCTGCATCCACCGGTACTTCTCTTTTCCATCCCGGTACATTTATCGGTTACTCTTCGGTTTACCTCAAGTCCTACCGGTACCTGTCAGTCCATTCCACCACTGACGCATCATTTACCGGTCCCCCTCTGCTCTTTCCATCCCGGTACGTCATTCCATATCACCCCGGTACTCTTATACTCATCCCAGCTTTCCTACCGGTACTTAATTCCATCTCACTTCAGTTTACCGGTACACTTTGGTTATTTTTTACCTATTCGGCACGTTTTCATTGCTCATCTACCGGTACACCTCCATTCTCACAGTGTCTACCCATTTACTGGTTCACCCTCTATCCCAGCCTTACCGGTACACTATCCCACCTTGGTGCATCTCATTAAATCTTGTCCCGGTACCTGTCATTCCATTCCACATTGATGCTCTTACCGGTACAGCTTTATCTGTCCCATACCGGTACACCCTTATCTGTCAACCGGTACATCTCTGTCTATCCCATACCGGTACATCTCTGTCTGTCCCATGCCGGTACATCTCTATCCAATACCGGTACACCTCTTCCATACTTACTGGTCTACCGGTACACCAGCCCCTCCATACCGGTATCCCATTTCCACTCGACGCCGTACCTAGCAAACCTGTCTCCTGTTACCGGTACATCATTCCGTCCCAGCCATCGTGCGCTCCCCCCCTCCTCTCTCTCTCTAACCCGGCTTGCCCTTAGCCTACCTGCTCTCTCTCTCTCTCTCTCTCTCTCTCTCTCTCTCTCTCTCAACGATCCATTTCTCCCCTGTTCGAGCCCAGTGAAAAAAAAAAACGTTCACTTAACACTAGTAGCCTGTTATTTCTGTTGTAAGTGGGCTGTTATTCTTCTGTTATACTAGTGCTTTTATTCTGTTAACACTGCCGTTTTGTTTGCTGTTGCTTTATTGCTGTTGTTTTTTGTCTTTCATGTCGGGCGTGTGAGTGCCGTCCGCTGCAATACATAAAGAGTTACATAGTTTTATTTGTTGTATGTAGGCGGGTTCTAGATTGTGTGTGTGTGTGTGTGTGTGTGTGGTTTCTGCTGTATGATAAACGCGTACAAGCCGGGCGTACATACATACATACTTGCTGTTGTTACAAGCAAGTTTTTTGAGCCAGGTAGACGAAGTCGATGGTCAGTATTTTCGTACGAAATGTGTCTGTGTCGAAAACTCAAATCTCAGAAAGTATTAATTGTAGAAGATGATGATATTAAGAAAAGGTATTTAGAGTCACAGGTAGACAGAAGCCGATGGTCATTATTTTTGTACGAAATGTACCTGTGTATGTTCGTCTGTGTCGCAAACTCAAATATCAGACAGTACCGTATCGATTGTAGAAGGGAAAGTTATTACGGTAATAAAAGTTGCTGGGAATAACAACTTGAGTTCACATGTCTCTCAACCACTGGCAGTCACCCAGGATGCTTACATAATAGTCGGGTTTTCACCTATGTATTATTACAGTCTACCTGGCTCACAGATGACAGGTACTCTTGTTTTAGCTACCGTATTTAGTGATTTTTGTTCAGGCTTACCGTACATGATTATATTGTTCTTAGCTTGTTCTCTGTTGCACCTGAGTGTTCATATGTTCTACGGAGGCTGATGTTTTCCTTATAGCGAGTTTGTGGCTCATGTTGTTATTTTTTAACATTCGTCTTCTTATTGTTACTACTACTACTACTACTACTACTACTACTACTACTACTGTCATTACTACTACGGGTTGGCTGACGTACGGTACAGTTCTGTGGGTAGATGGCTGATGACAAGGACATTTAAAAATGGTCTTCGAGTTTATGGCTCATATTATTCTTTTTTATTATTATCATTCTTCTTCTTGTTACTGCTACTACGACTACTACTACTACTACTTCTGTTACTACTACTATTACTACTACTACTACTATTACTACTACTACTACTATTACTACTACTACTACTACTGTTACTACTACTATTACTACTACTGCTACTACTACTATTACTACTACTACTACTACTACGGATTGGCCGGCGTACAGTTGCGTAGGTAGATGGGTGGGGACAAGGACATTTAAAAAGGGTCTTCATTGAGCTGAATGGGTTAATGGAGGCTTTAACCATTTAACAAGGAGGGAATTTAAAAGGCAGGGATTGGGCTCCTGGTGATTGCTTCTGGCTAATTTCCTGTGAGAGATCCATCATTAGCTGATTAAGTAGGAGTACAGGCTTCGTGGTATTGAATTTTTATATAAAGTATTTTTTTAGCGTGTTTCTGTAAATTTCACGGCAGTTACCCCATCTGGCACGTGTTATTGGTAATGGTATCTGTGTTCAGTATGCGTCAGGCCTTGGGTTTCTTTTCCTGTTTTTTTTTTTGCTAGCTAGATAAATAGGTAGATACTAAGAGAGAGAGTGATTGTGGTGAGGGGATAGAGTGATCTGTTGGAGTAAGGGAAGTGAGAGAGAGGGGGGAGTGGTGGGGTGGGGAGAGGGAGTGGGGTGGGGAGGGGAGGGGAGGGGAGGGGTGCCGCGTTGGGGTGAGTGTTGCGTTGTGTTATGCGGAGAAAATCATAGTCTAGTGAACGACGTTTGGCTGGGGATCAAGTCTGAGAGAGAGAGAGAGAGAGAGAGAGAGAGAGAGAGGGTGACTTGGAGGGAAGGGAGATGAGGTGAGGAGAGAGTTACATAGACACACAGACTTTAAGGTGCCTGTGAAGTGGTGTGACATTACCACTTATTATTAGCTACTTACCCTCGTCACAAAAGTATTGAGAAGACCAACCACGAGAGAGAGAGAGAGAGTAGTGGGAAGAAGAAACGGAAAGAAAGGGAGAGAGGGAGAGGAAGGGTAAATTTGGAAGTGGCAGAGGCATGGAGAGGAGAGGAGAGAAGGAAGAGGAGACGTGAAGGGGGGTGGGGGAGAGACGTACCAGCATCATGTGGTACTCCTCAAATCCTATCCCATTTCCTTCATTCCTTTTTTTTTCTCTCTCTTACCTCCTGCTGTTTCGTCTTACTTCCCCTCCCCTCATCCCTTGTACATCATTCTTTATTTCCTCATATTTGTACTTTTATCGTATTCGTTTCTTCTAACCTCTCTCTCTTCTCCCTTTCTCTCTTGATTATTGCTCTCCTGTCTTTCTTCCATCCCTCACCTCTATCCATCCCCTCCCTCACGATTTTTTTTTCTTTTTTTTAAACCCTGTCCTCTTTCATCTCATTCCTTACTTTTGCATCCTTTTCCTCCATACAGCTTGTCCCCGTTCTGACCTCTCTTTCTCCTTTCTTCCCTTCCTGCTTCTTCCCCTTTCTTCCCTTTCCTGCTTCTTCTTCTTTCTTCCCTTTCTTGCTTCTTCCCCTTTCTTCCCTTTCCTGCTTCTTCTTCTTTCTTCCCTTTCTTGCTTCTTCCCCTTTCTTCCCTTTCCTGCTTCTTCCCCTTTCTTTCCTTTCCTGCTTCTTCCCCTTTCTTCCCTTTTCTGCTTCTTCCTCTTTCTTCCCCGCCTCTTTCATCCTACCCTTTTTTCGCGTCTGTCCCCCGTCTTGCCTTTCTCCACTTCCAGTTACTCATTCCTTTCCTCTCTCCTTTCGTTCTTCCCTCCCTCTCCTCCTCCCCTTTCCTCCTCTCCTCCTCCCCTTTCCTCCTCTCCTCTCCTTCCCTCTTCTCCTCTCCTTTCCTTCCTCCATCTTATGCCATGTTACACCTGAGTATTTATCAAAGCACCGAAGCACTGACAGTCTCCTCCTCCTCGCTTCTTACACTTCACCCCCCCCCCTCCCCGTTCCTCTGCCATCCTCCCCTCTGTGTCTTCACTCCCCTCCCCTCCTCCAATATCTCCCCACCATTCTTCCACCTTCCCTTCTGCACTCCCCCTCTCCCCTATACATCCCGACCCTTCCTCCTTCCTCCCTCCCTCCCTTTCTTGTGTTATTACCTTTCTTCCTCTCTCTTATCACTTTTCTTCATCATCCCCTCCTTTCTTCCTTCGTCATCCTCCCCCTCCCCTCTCTTTCCTGTGTCATCCCCCTTCCCGTCTCCCCCTCCCCTCTCTCATTTCCTCCCCCTCCACCTTACCGGTATTGCCCTTCCCATCACTGTTTTTCCCTCCCCATCTTACCTACTTCCTTTCCTTGCACACTCTTCCTCATTCTCTCCTCATTCTTCGCTGACTTTTCACCCCTGTTTCTCTCTCTCTCTCTCTCTCTCTCTCTGGCTTTTTCTGAGTACGGTACGGCGTAAGTGTGGATGCGTTTTGTTTTAAACGCGCCATTAAGTTGCGTTATAGGAGAGAGAGAAGGGGGGGGGGAAGGCGGGAGGGAAATACATAAGAGGAGAAAGGGTGAATGGAAAAGAAGTTGTAGGTAGGAAGAAGGAAAGGGAGGAAGCATAGAGGAGGAGGAATGGGAGATAAGAAGAAACGCATAAAAAAAAAATGAATGGAAAACAGAGTGAAGGAAAGAAGGTTGGAGAGGGGGAGAGAAAAAAAAGAGGAGAATGAATGATAAAGGGGTGCGAAGAAAGGATGAAAGGAACACAAGGTAAAAAAAGAAAAGGATAAGAGAGTGGGAAGAAAAGCAGGATTGATGAACGAAGATGAAATGAATACCGGCGGAGCAGAAGAGAGGATGAGAGATAGACACCAGTTAAGCAGAAACCGTGTGATGGGAGGATGAAGAATGAATTGGTAGAAGAATGAAAGAAGATGAAATAGAAGAAGAATGAGACTAGAATAAGTTGGGAGGAAAGGAGGAGGAGGAGGGGGAAGGGGTTTGGGAAATAATGGGACAAGAAAAAGGAAGGGAGGAGGTTTGTGAATTATAAGATTGGAAGAGAGACTAGGAAGGAATATCGGTGAAAATATTAACGGTGAGAGAGAGAGAGAGAGAGAGAGAGAGAGAGAGGACGTGGAGGAAGAGCACTGGAGAGAGAAGACGGGAAACTTAAGGGTGATGGGTTCGAAGCCCGGCAAAATGTTGGTAATGTTGGTAGTCCCCCCCCCTCCCTCTCTCTCTCTCTCTCTCTCTCATGGTTGTTGTGGCGGGGAGTGGCGATGGTTCGATAATGTTGGTAGCTGGGGTGATAGCCTGGATGCTGGTAGTTGTGGTAGCTAGTGCGTTTGGTAATGTTGGTAGTTGTGGTAGATAGTGCGTTTGGTAATGTTGGTAGTTGTGGTAGAGGATGGTGAGCATGGTATTGTTGGTAGTTCTGTAAGAGGTGGAAGGCGATAATGTTGGTAGTTGTGGTAATGGATGTAGTTGGTGATGATGTTGGTAGTTGTGGTAATGATGATGATGTTGAGAATACTAGCGGTGTTGGTGTGCGTTTACAAAGTTCCCTAACCCCTTTCAGCTCAGTTAATGGCCAGGTGTAGTCAGATTGCAGGGCTGATTTGACTAGTAACCAAGGAGACTCATTCCAATCTCCTAGTTAAGGCTTGTCGAAGTTTATGCAACCACGATTTAGCACTCAGGTGGTGAGAGTAACCAAAATCTGTCAGGTGAAGATGTTGAGACAATTAATGTTGGTTATTGGATGTGGTGATGATGTTGGTAGTTGTGGTAGGGAGGCTGGAAGGGGGTGATGTTGGTAGTTGTGGTAGGGAGGCGGGAAGGGGGTGATGTTGGTAGTTGTGGTAGGGAGACGGGAAGGGGGTGATGTTGGTAGGTAGACGGGAAGGTGGTGATGTTGGTACCGTAGTTGTGGTTGGGAGACGGGAAGGTGGTAATGTTGGTAGTTGTGCTAGGGAGACTGGAAGATGATGATGTTGGTAGTTGTTGTAGGGAGACGGGAAGGTGGTAATGTTGGTAGCTAGTTGTGGTAGGGAGACGTGAAGGTAGTGATGTTGGTAGTTGTGGTAGGGAGACGTGAAGGTGGTGATGTTGAGAATGGTGGTAGTTGTGGTACTGAGAGGTGAGGGTGATTGTTGGTAGTTCTGGTAGCGAGATATGAAGGTGGAATGTTGGTAGTTATGGTAGAAAGAGGTGAGGTCGATAATGTTGGTAGTTGTGGTTGTGATGAGTGGTGGTAATTGTACTACACCTACCAACATTACCTGAACTTTTACATCTTAGCCACACAAAGGTATTCTTTTCACCTTAACTTGTCCCAGATTTTCGTCCTTTTGCAGCTTATTCACGTTGCACAGTGGCAGAATAAGATAATACTGCGGCTCTGCATACATTCCATATCACTTTTTCGTGACTAGCACCATATTCTAGAGTTAATCAGTTGTAACAGCTCAGCATTCAGGATGGACAGATGGCAATTTTAGTCCAGATCAGAGTAAAAGAAGTATAGGAAGGGTATGTTGGTAATTGTGTAGGTGAGAGGAAGACTCTACCGTTTGCAGGCGATGATATTGGAAGATATAAGGGTGATGTTGTGATGTTTGTAGTTTGGTAGTATTGTTGTTTTCCTAAGTGTTGTGGGGTTGGTGGTTGTGTTAAAAGAATGGGTGAATATAATGAACGGTAGTTGTGGTTAAAGTGAGAGTACCGGTAAGTGCTGGTGTTTTGGTGAAGGTGGAAGTGTAGGGTTGGCGATAATGCTGGTAGTTGTGGTAGACGTTAGTGGTTTTGAAGGGTGGTAGTTGCAGTTGTGGTTACAGCTTTAAGCGGTCTTCCAATCCATCCAGTTCATCTGCATATACCGGCACCTGTTGCCTGATACTGCATTTTGTGAGGGATGGCCTGGATCAGAAGGCCTCCAGACGTTTCTGTCCCTACTCATTAACGACCCCCAGGCATATTCCCACGACACACTACCCTCATTTACATACCACCCCACCTTGAGGCACATTATAAACTCTCCCAAGCGTATTTGTATGTTTGTGTGTACCGTACAGCCTGCGAAATATGTTTGACTTGTATGTAACATGCTGTTACTAGAATACTTGTGGACAGATTACTGTAGAGGAAATATTTTAGTGAAAAAATACGAAAAATGAAAATTATCATTGGTTAATTATGGAGAATTATTTATCCGGTAAATTGGTTATGATTTATATTACCCAGTATCTCATTTCTCTCCTCCTCGGTCTCCCTATCCTTGTACCTGCCGTTCAGTACCTGTCAGAATGGTGATGAGTTGTGGCAGTGATGCTAATGGTTGTAAATAAGGTAGCCCTCACATTAGGGTTGTTGTGACGGGAGGGATGGTTGCTTGGAAATGATCTCCATAATAATAATTGTAATTGCTTTCATACTCGTGGCCAGATATTTGTAGTTATTCTATGGGGACTGGTTTTGGTAGTTGTGGTTGGACGATGGTGGTAGCTGTAATGTTGGTAGTTTTGCCTTTTTTTTTAATGGAAAGGATTAAAAGCCACCTTTAGAGTTTGTTTCATATATATCTTGTGTATAGCCAGTATATAAATCTGTAAATAACTGGAGCGGTAACTGTAAGCTAACAATAGATTAATCTCTTCAGCCTGAGGACGGCGGGTTTTATTTTCATTTCTCACTGACAGTTTTAGGGGAAACTATGAGCTGCTATAGACGATTTGTTTTAGGCGAAACTTTTTAAGCTCCTAGGCGATTTTATATTTCAGAGCTACAGCCTTATTTAGTTTAGGGAAACTTGAAGCTCCTTCGGACGACTTTACTGGGATGAAGCGAAACTTTCAGGGCTATAGACCATTTTATTTACCTTGGAGGAAACATAGACTTTGCTTTGGGGAAACTTGTAGAGCTCCTTATAGACGTTATGTAGCTTAGGGAAAACTTAAAGCTCCTTACAGACGTCAGGGGAGCCGTTTTAGAGCTGCAGGGAGTTAGACACAGCCTTTACAAAGTCCCTCACACATCCAGGGCCGAGGTTCAAACTACAGTACGCTGCATCCCTCCTGAGTTCCATGGCTTGTTTTTCGCAGCGGGGACAAGGAAATACCAGTGCCGGTGCTGATTCTCCCCTCTGTGTTTTGTCCGTACTACAGAAATAAATGTGGGTTACTGGGCACCTTATCTGATGGAACTGGGTCACACACAAGGCTTGAATACTAAGTCGTGTGGTTGATTAAAATTCGATGAGCCGTAGTTTGAGGTGGAAATGAATCTCCTTGGTTATTAGTCCAGCTTATCCTCCAATCTGACTACACCAGGCCATCAACGAAGCTGGTGGGGCTATTTTTGGTGGCAGAAAGAGAAGCCTGAGGGGATTCTGCACTTCCCTTGTTTTTCCTGTTAAATCATGGGGGTTATGGTGGTGATATTTTCGTCGTTTATTCGTGAGTCCGAGTGTCCTATTTTAAGTGGTAGCTGTTGGAGATGAGCAGCACCTCTCCCTAAGCGATTTATTCTCTACATTGCACCTCAGTATTCTGTGTTTTGATACTGAAGCAAACGAAGTGGATAGTAAGACTGCGTTTATTGTGCAAGAGATTGTTCAGGTACAGTATGCAGAGTAAGTCGCCAAGGAAGAGATTCCGCGAGTCTAGGCCGATTGCCATTTAGAGGACGGCCTCGGGGGAGCTTAATAAATTCCTCTGTTGCAAAAAGAAAGTCCAAGAAAATGTCAGAGTAGTGAATAGAGTTAAAAGAGATGAACTTATATACCGTATGGGTTTAAATAGTACCGTACCGTATATGTTTTATATTACGATGGTTGTGATATGATATTGGCAGTTGTAACATGCTCCCCAATCCATAGTAATCCATACCTGCAACTAGCATTCTTTTACCGAAAATACTGGCGTCCGTATAAACAAGAGGAATTATTATTATTATTATTATTATTATTATTATTATTATTACGTTTTATCGTGTTTAAATAATGCAGCTGTAATTATAGTCGCGCCCTCTTTTTTTTTTCCACCTAAAATGATGGGGTGAGGTAGGATCCGGGAACAAAGAGAAAACATGAAAGTGAGAGAACTAGTTTATGAACCGTTTTAATTTATTTCGAAAGAGTAAAAATCGTTTCAATGAATCAATAGCTAAATAAATCAGTTCTTTTTTATTACGTTGATGTGTAATCACAAGGGCGTAAAAAAAAATCACCATCAGCGTTTTTTTTAGTCTCATTTTTACACATTCTGGTTGTTACGCGAACGTTCCTAACATTTCAACGGGGATTTAAAAATGGCGCCAGGTTTGCGGCCGGATTCCCGCGAACGCCCCGGTTTAAGTCGGATCCCGGCCGCTCGCCAGAACGCTACGTAAACATTGCAAAACGATTGATGTGATTTTACGCGCCGGAAGAGTTTTAGTGCGTAGATTTTTTATTTTTATTATTTTTTATTTTTATCGGTAGGTGTAAATAAGTGCGTCGATGAATTCATAGGTATGGAGGCTGATATATGTATTATGATTTATTTAACCCTGAACAGGGGCTTTGCATATTGGTATAGAGTTTGTGGATATCTTTAAGCGTCGTGCTTTGAAAGTAAGTGTAAATAAAGTGTTAATGTAAGCGTAGATAAAGTGCTTGTTGTTGAGGATGAAGGTGAGAGGAAAGTGATGGTTGTTGAGAGTGGAGGTGGCTCAGCGTGGTGTGCTGGTGATTGGAGAGAGTTGTATTAGTGAGGAGTAGATGTAATAATAGAGAGGAAAGGTAAATGTGCAAAGGAAGTGGGAGTTGGAATGGCACAGGAATGGTGGTATGCGAAGGCCTTGATTGTAAACACAGGTCTGAGAGTCAAGGCTTAAAGAGAATTGGCAGTGTCCACATTAACTCTGGCGAGGCATGAGAACGCAGGGGCGAGGTTAAGAGCGTTGGAAGTGGGATTATTGAGGAATGGTGTGTGTGTGTGTGTGTGTGTGTGTGTGTGTGTGTGTGTGTGCGTGCGTGCGTGTGCGCGCCTAGAGTGTATAAGAAGAAAATAGTGTGATTCGTGAAATGTGGATAAATCTGGTAACAGTAAATTTGAAGAGTGCTCTGATGATATGGTCATACGGAGAAAATAGACGTAAATAAGGTGTTGAAAAGGGTGTATATATGTGAGAGGATGCGTAGTAAAACATGAAGGTAGGTGGAGAGGCTATGAGTGTGTAAGGGAGAGAGATAATGGATATTGATGAGGGGAGGGAACTGACAGGGGATCTACGAGTTATGTATCGAGGAGCACATACCGGTAACAAGGGCCTGGCACCCTATTTTACAGCGTGTTTGTAAACGGATTGACTAGCAGAGTAGCGGATAATGTGGGGGGCAACGAGCAGAACAAAATGACCTGGTGGCAGATCATTAGGTCGGTGAGTTGGTGAGTGGAGAAGTGTTTGGCCTGTTGTACTGACCAAGGTATCGGTTAATTTTTCCTCTACAGTCTTTTCTTCTCCTTGCTTTCTGGACACTACCTCACTCTTGGCGTGGAGTAATAGAGGCCAGAATGTATGATGATTTAGTTCCATGGAAAAATGTCTTAAACGTGCTTTTTAAGGGTGAAGACTTTTTTGTTTACACTCTCGTAAGTGTGTAAGTGGTTATACCAGTGTATGGAAGTCGATATACCGGGGTAGGCTTTTATTTTTACACGCGTAAAGAGAGAGAGAGAGAGAGAGAGAGAGAGAGAGAGAGAGAGAGAGTGTACACAAGTGCGTCAGGGAATGTATAGTGAAGCTGGTTTATATATTTTTTGCTTACACCTGCGTAGAACAGGTGTATGGTTTTTTTCGTGTATAGAAGTGCGTCGGTGAATATGTATGAAAGCTGGGATGGCCGATGCTGTTTTATAGTTACATATGCATGATTTTTTTTTTTTTTTTTTTTTTTTTTTTTTTTGCGTCAATGAATGTATGTGGAAGCTGGTGTGGTGCGGTATATATTTTTATTCTTTTAGTTTCGTCTGCGCTTAAAATGGTTGATGACTGTTGATGCTAGAGCGTTTTATTGATGACCTTGTGTAGAATGAGTGTGTATAAATGTGTTTGGGTAATACGTTTATACCTTTGACCTTTTCGACCATGATAGTGGAGCTGGCATACTGATTTATATTGATGTTTGATATGCATCCGTGTTGAATACGAACGGTGCAGTTGCATAGCGAAATATTGTGGACAGATATGGGTATGTTTGGGTGGTATTTGACGTCTTTGCATTGCTATCCCTGGGGTGGTTCGGGCATCCCAGCTAACACACCAGGTGATTGTATTCAGCTGAGAGTCACAGGAGCCTTAGCGTTAACGGTTTGCTAGCGAGAGGATTTTATTGTGGTTTTGAGGTCGTATTCGGACAAGAAAGGTTATATTATATAAACAGAAGAGGGATGCCTTCACGTGGTGGCACCGATATAAACAGGTCATTCAGCTGCCTGGTTATTTAAACGTACCTCTCCTACTATCTCCCCCAGAAGTAGGATGGCGAACTGCAGATCAATTTAAGCCTGCAGTCTTCATAGTTCACGTTTCAGATGAAGCAGGGGTACAACAACAACAACAACTATACTACAACAGGCGCTACATGAACATCACTACTGGGTGGGGGGGGAGTGTACTTAGAAGGAAAATACGGTAAGATAGTGTGACGGTAGCTTGAGTAAAGTGGAATAAGATTTCTGATGAGGGGTTGACCATCCGACAGGTAACACTTCCATCGGCTAGCGTGGTTGTAGCTTGAGTGAAATAGCGGAGTTAGCCCATCAAAGGGTTTAGAGGGCGAAGATGAAAGTGCGGTGGTAATGAATGGGGACGTGTTGGGAAACGCAGATTAACGCAAAAACAATTAAAGATAGAGATAGCTTTAATGTCTCCACCTCTTCCTCGCCCGCCGTACCCTCAAGAACTCGTAAAGACTTAATGTTTCTTGTTCTCTCTCTCTCTCTCTCTCTCTCTCTCTCTCTCTCTCTCTCTCTCGCATCGTCTGGCAGTGTTACAGTATCCGTGGGCTTGTAATTGTATTCTTGTGCTGAAATTTGGAGTCAAGCCAGTCTCTGTACCCCTCAGCGTCTCTCTCTCTCTCTCTCTCTCTCTCTCTCAGTTCTTTTGTCTTCTTTGTTTCCATTCTTTCATATCCTTCATTGTCTTGTGTACTCGTACTCTCTCTCTCTCTCTCTCTCTCTCTCTCTCTCTCTCTCTCTCTCTCTCTCTCTCGTTTTCCTTTCCGTTTTCTTCCTTTCTCTTGAGTCTCACCTTCCATCTTCCAGTCGCCATTTTAACTTCGTCCCTTTCAATTTCCTCTCTTGCTTCCTTCATCCCTCCCTCTTTCCTCAGTTCTTTCTTCCATCTTTCCTCCTCTCTCCTCCTCCGTCTCCCACTCTGTTTGTAGTAATTAAAAGTTCATCTTCACTTTCCTCCCGTCTTTCCTCCATCCTTGCTTTCCTTCCTCCTGTCTCTCCTTATGCAAGTTAAGATTCTTTTCACCATCTTGCTAAGTTTCCCTCTGTTTCTCCACCATTCCTTCTTTCTCTCCATCATTCCTAGTTCTCTCCATCATACCTCCATTCTCTCCATCATTCCTCCATTCTCTCCATCATTCCTCAGTTCTCTCCATCATTCCTCGATTCTCTCCATCTTTCCTTTATTCTCTCCATCACTCCTCCATTTTCTCCATTCCTCCATTCTCTCCATCTTTCCTCCATTCTCTCCATCATTCCTCCATTCTCTCCATCATTCCTCCATTCTCTCCATCATTCCTCCATTCTCTCCATCATTCCTCCATTCTCTCCATCATTCCTCCATTCTCTCCATCATTCCTCCATACTCTCCATCATTCCTCAATTCTCTCCATCATTCCTCCATTCTCTCCATCATCCCTCCATTCTCATCTTTGACGTTCCTCCCTTGTTTGCTCCATTCTTCATCTTCCCTCCAATCTTCCCAATCAGTTTCCTCCATTTCCTCCATCTTTCCTTCATTCTCTTCACTAGGTTTCCTTTCTTTCCTCCATTCTCTCCATTTAGTTTCCTCCAGTCTCTCCATCTTTCCTCCATTCTCATCATTCAGTTTCCTCAGTTTTTTCCTCCATTCTCTTTGTTTTCCTCCAATTTTTTCCTCCATTTTCTTTATTTTCCTCCATTTTTTCCTCCATTATCTTTATTTTCCTCCATTTTTTTCCTCCATTCTCTTTATTTTCCTCCAGTTTTTTCCTCCATTTTCTTTATTTTCCTCCAGTTTTTTCCTCCATCCTCTTTATTTTCCTCCAGTTTTTTCCTCCATTCTCTTTATTTTCCTCCAGTTTTTTCCTCCATGCTCTTTATTTTCCTCCAGTTTTTTCCTCCATTCTCTTTACTTTCCTCCAGTTTTTTCCTCCATTCTCTTTATTTTCCTCCATTTTTTCCCTCCATTTTCTATTTTTCTCCAGTTTTTTCCTCCATTCTCTTTTTTCCCTCTAGCTTTTTCTTCCTTTCTCCTTATTTTCCTCCAGTTTTTTTTCTCCATCTTTCCTCCATGCCTTCCATTGTTTCCTCCATTGTTTTTCCTCAGTTCCCTCCATCTTTCCTCCATTCTCTCCCGTTTCTCCATCGTTTCCCCCATTAAAGGTGCCTTGTCTTTGAACCCCCCAGGCCAGTTCCACAGAGTTTCGCTCACCTTTTGACGGTTCCCTCCCGTCTTCGTTCAGCCTCACCGATACCCTGGCGTTTTTGTCCCTTGTTTCGGTTTTATTCGTGTTTGTTTTTTGTTTTTTTTTTGAGCCCTTGATTGTGTGTATTCGTGTTCTTCTTTTTTTTCGTTCCTTGTTCGAGCGTATTCGTGGGGTTGTCTTTGTTTTTTTTTTTTATTGTGTTGTTTTGATTGGTGTTTTTTTCATATTTTGTGGCGTTTTTATGGTTAATTTTATTTCTGGGTTCTGTTTTTCGAGTTTATTCGTGTCTTTCCTATCTTGTTTTTTGGTTTTATTCGTGGGGTTCTGGTTTCTCGTACTTGTTTGGGTATGATTTGTGATTTTTTGGGGGGTTATTCGTGGGGTTCTCTGGGTTTGTTTATTGTTTGGGTTTATTTCGTGGGGTTCTGTGTGTGTTCGTAGGTTGGTTTTATTCGTAGGTACTGTTTTTCGTGTTTTTTTTTCATAGTTTTGTGGGGTTTAATGTTTTTTTCGGTGATTTTCTGGGGGGTATTATGGCAGCGTGTTTGGGTTTCATTTTTCCGTAGTGTCGATTTTTTATAGCTTGTTTTTTTTTTTAGGGATTTGTTTCGTGGTCTTTGGATTTTTTTTTTGGGGGGTGGGGGCTTGTTTGAATTTTATTTGTGGGGTTCTGTGAGTTTTTTCGTAGTTTATGCTTTTTTGTGTGTGATTTTTGATTCCCTTGCGTGTTTGGCTTTCATCTGTGTGGTATTATTTTTTTCATGCCACCTGAAAATTTTCGTTTTGGCGCCAGTGTTTTTTTTTTTTTTTTTGGGGGGGGGGTATCAAAGCTTTTCAAATCCTCTTCCGTAGTTTTTGTTTTTCGTTCCAAGTTTCGTTGTCTTAGTACCCGTAGTTGTTTTCGTTGTGTTGCCCTTATATATCGTTAAGCTTCGATACAGGTTTCATTTGCTGGTTTGTGTCTCGGTTCGGTCGTCGTTCGTTGTTTAGAAGCTTCGTTTGTTTCGATTACTGTCGTTTTTCCATCACTAATTTGTTTCGCCTTTTTTTTTAATGATGTTTAGTTTCATGTTTAAATTTCGTTAATGTTTCAGAGCATTAGTTTTTCATTCCCTCTAAGTAGCTGCGTTTTGTTAGCTCTGTTTGTCGTTTCGCTTCATAATTTTTTCCCCCAGATGTTGGTTGAATATGGCTCTTTTTAGAATGTTTCGCCGTGTTTCGTACAGTTTGGTTGCTTCTGAAATTTGGCGGTGTTTCCTGTTGTGTTTGTGTTCCAGGGAGCCTACGGCAGGTTTGCAAAATGTATCGTTTAATTTCACGGTGATTTGCGGGGTTTCATAGTTTTTCTGTTTGTTGCCACGATTTTTTTTTTTCCTTTGTTTTTTTTTTTATTGGGGTAGGGAATTGTTGGGCGTTTCGTTGTAGTTTCAGAATTAGACCTTTGTGTAAGTTTTGTTTGCGGGTTTCACAAGTCAAAGTTTCAGTACCGTGTTTTAATACCATTTTGTAAGGCCTTAGTTCATTTTATTATTATTATTATTATTATTATTATTATTATTATTATTTGGTCTCATTGAATCTTGTGTTTTAATTTTTTTCCGTTCTAGTGTGTCATAATTCGTCTCCTTTTTTCAGTGCTTTATCATTAGTTTCGTCGGTTTCAGTTTGTTGCAATAGTGTTTCATTATGTACAGAAGCCTGACTTGCTGTTTCATTTGACTCCTCTACGGTATATCGTGTAAGTGAATTTGGTTGCTGTATTGTTTCATTGATCCTAATTTTGTGCCTTAGTTTCAGCTGGTTTCATGGTCTCACTCTTTCTACCCTTTTTTTTTCAGTTTCATTATTTGTTGCCCCTGCTGCATTTCAGGGCGTTTCAGTCTTGTTTTATACTTGTGCGTTTGTCCTGTTTCACCCCTTGTTTCACTGCGTACGGTATTAGTCTTGTTTGTTTTTTCAGTTATTCGGTCTTGTTTCAGTGCATTTGGTTCGCTCCTTGTTTCAGTGTGTTTGGGCCTTGTTTTATTTAGGCCTTTCAGTGCGTGTTGGTCGTGTATCAGTGTGTTTAGGTCTTGTTTCAGTCTCTTCAGTACGGTTGAGCCTTGTTTCAGTGTGTTTAAGTCGTGTTTCAGTCTCCAGTAAGTTTGAGTCTCGTTTCAGTGTGTTTGGGCCATGTTTCAGGTCTTTCAGTACGTTTGAGTCTCGTTTCAGTGTGTTTAAGTCGTGTGTCAGTCTTCATTAAGTTTGAGTCTCGTTTCAGTGTGTTTAAGTACTCGTGTTTCAGTCTCTTCAGTACGTTCGGGTCCTGTATCTGTGTGTTTGGGTCTAGTTTCGAGGGTTTCAGTGTGTTTGGGTTAGTTTTAGTGTGTTAGAGTCTAGTTTCAGGAGTTTCAGTGTGTTTAGGTCGTGTTTCTGGGGTTGTTTCAGTACGTTTCATGTGGTTTCATTTTGTGGTGTGGATGGCCGTATCGACTGGGAAAGCCTGGGGTATATGTAATAATTTATTGGGCTGGCGCGCGCACGTGGGGGGCTGTGGCAGAGAGAGAGAGAGAGAGAGAGAGAGAGAGAGAGAGAGAGATGGATGGGAGAAGAAAGGATAACGAGAGAGCGAGAGGGGGGGATTGGATGATTGGAGAAAGTAAAGGTAGGACAACAAGAAAGGCGATAACGAGGAGAGAGAGAGAGAGAGAGAGAGAGAGAGAGAGAGAGAGAGAGAGGAGGGAGGGACGAGTTAAAGGTGGGAGAGGAAGGGAACGAAAGAGGGTGGCAGGTACACAGCTAGAGTGAGAGAGAGAGAGAGAGAGAGAGAGAGAGAGGAATTAAAGATAGGGAGAGATGGGTACAACAGCCTCTCACCTCTCAACCTTTTCTCCTTCCTTCCTCTCGCTCTCTTTACCCTTATCTTTCAAGAGGGCGGGCCAGAAGAGAGAAAGTAAGAAAGAAAGCGAGAGGAAAGGGAGGGAGATAAAGATACTTAGGACTGAGAGTAGAGGTAAGATGAGGGAGAGACAGACAGGCAGACAGACACACAGGCAAAGGTAGAAAGGTGAGAGGGCAAGAGAATGAAGAGATTAGCTTATGTACAACACGAGAGAGAGAGAGGGAGAGAGAGAGAGAGAGAGAATTGGAAGACAAAAAACTGAGAAAAGAGATGGTATGTAAGCTTTAAGGGATGGAAGGAGAGAGTAAAAGAGAAAGAGAGGAGATAGAGAGTGGGCTCACCTTAACCTACCTTCTCCCTTATTTACTTATCTGAGAGAGAGAGAGAGAGAGAGAGTACCATACTTACCGGTACCTCTTCTTAAATTAGCGCCAGTATTTTTATCACTGCTTCCCTGTGTCGTCATTCTTACTATTATTTCCCCTCTTTTTGTTTCTTCTCTTGGCTTCGTTTACTCCCTCTTCTCATCTTCAGTTTCTTTTAGTCTTTCTTCAAATCTCACTCCCTTCTTCTCCCTTGTTTCTCTGCGTAACATAGTCCTCCCTTTACTTCCTTGTGTTTTATTATTCTCCCTCTTTCTCCTCCCTCTATATCCACCTTTTCTGTTTTCCTGTTTCGATCTTTCTCTGTCGTCTCCCTTTTCCATGTTGTTCTCTTTCCCTTTGTAATTTAGGTCTTTGTTCCTTCCCGTTTCCTCCGTCAGTTCCTTTACCTTTCCCTTTTCCCTAGCGTCTCTGTCTCTCCTCCTTTCTTTTTTTCTTTTCCATTTTCCTTTTCTCGTGCTATCATGTTTGCTCCTTCCTTCTTCCTCTCGACTCTTTTTTTGCCTCTCCTTTTTCTTGTCTTCTTTCGTACCTGTTTATACTTTGATTTGTCTTCTCTTTTCCTTTATTCTTCATTCATTATATATTCATTTTATCCATTTTTTCTCCTTTATACTGTTTTCCCCTTTTCCGCTTCTTCCAGCTGTACTTTTTCCCCTCATTCTTTCCCCGTTTTCCTCCCGTCAGTCCTGCCTTCGTTTTCCTGTAGTTTTCTTTCTCCTTGCTTCGTCTGGCTTCTTCCTTTCCTCTAGTTTTTGTTTTTTTTCTTAATATACATCTTGTCTTCTTGTCCCTTCGTTCTCCCTTTCATATTTCATTTAATAATCTTCTCCTCCTTTTTTGCGCGTCTGTCCTAGCTTCCTCATTCCTTAATTCGTCGTACCTTCCTTTCTCATCGTCATTCTTCCATCCTTATTCCCTTAATGATGCCATTGTTATTATTCTCTTTCAGTCCCATTCTCTCATTTTCGTGTACATTCTTATTTACCTTGCCTTTCACATTTCATTATTTACACTTCTTTATTCTCTTCCACGTCGGGTTTTCCTCATTTCCCAGTTTCTTCATAACTCATATCAGAGACTCCATCAGTAACACCGCCGCAGCAACACCAGTCATACCACAGCAGTAATACCAGTAACTACCTCAGCAGCACCAAATCACATCAGTAATACCAGTAACTATCAGTACCTCAGCAACACCAGTCAGACCACCCCAGTAATACCAGTAACTACCTCAGCAACATCAAGCTACCCCATTAAAACTAGTAACTACGGTACCTCAGCAACACCAATCATACCACCCCAGTTACAGCAGCAGCCTCCTCAGTAACATTGATATCGGCAATACCAGACAGCAGCAGTCAGGGTAATTTTTCCACTCCACTCCTGCATTACCGTAGTCAGTCATCCATGTAAAAGCAGGTAAGTTTCTGAAGCCTACCGAGACTAACATTATCTTCTAATCAGCGACGACTTAGTTTGATTTAATTGTGACGAAAAGGGAGATATTTATTTCTTTATTTATTTTTATATTAAGACGAGCCCTCAAGGATTGCAAGGGTTGAAGGCTGCAGGAAGAGCATGTTAAATACCCGTTCACTGAAAGAGGTGTGTACTTATAAATCGCATTTCCATAGCAAGAATACGTCCTCCTCTTTGCCTTAAACGTTAGAGGAATTGCACCCGTATTGTAAGTGTCATAGAGAGTATTTTAACAGGGATCTTCCAGGCAGGCAAAAATATACACGGTTGATTAAGCCATTCATTATTTACCCATGTAATTGTAATATTTTGAGTGCATGGTAGAGGCTGCATGAAGGACCCGGTAGCAGTTAGTACGATGACTCCCTTAGAATATATTTTCCTAGCCATTGTAGTAGTGTTGCTGTCAGATGGCATTACGTAACGTAGGGAGACATCTAATATTCAGAGGGGCAGTGGAGATGGCTTTTAACCCCGTCGCTAACTTTTCAAACTGGAGGAGTTAGACGTAGCCTTCATTAAGCCACTGAATACGAGAGGCGTTCCCTAAATGGAAGAGATAAGTTTGAAGATAATACGTCAGCAGAGTCAAGGTATTATAAGAACGTGCATGACCTACAAGTATGCCACCTCCCCAGCTCTTTCCCACCCTGCAGCATATAATGAATGGCCTTTATTATATTACTTTGTGCTGCAGCATATCATAACTTTTTTCCATATTATTTCGTCTTTTCAGTATTGCATTCCATTTTCTTATGTATACGGTTTAGGGTTGTATTGGAGGCGGGATAGAAGGATTAGTAGCACCTGTTTCTTACCTGTAGCAGTTTCTCATGCACGACACACCTGAATTTCTTGTATGCTATGTATGTTGTTTTAATATCAACTCACTTTTCATCAGTAACAACGAAAGGGGATACTGAGGTGTCATGTGGAGAGTAAGTCGCTGTGGAGGAAGTGTTGCGAAGTCTCCAAACTCACTTAAAACACGATCAGATGTCCTTTTAAACAACCTTTGATTACCTCTTAAGGTTACTGTATTTCAAGCAGCCTAGTATTACCTTTGCCATAGAATTACCTTACATGCCTACGATTGCCCTTTTCACACATAAATATATACCTTTTTTCACGTGTCTATAATTCCCTTTTCCAGATCAACTTGTTCCATGGAGTCTGATAACCATATGGCCTAAAATTACCTTATCTATATGCCTAAGTGTCACCTTTTTCCAGATCGCCTTTTTCCTGCTTCTGTTGATTACTTTATATAATTACCATTTACATACAGCCTGACCTTACCTTTTCCTTATGACGTTCTTATTCTTGCATCTTAATGTTACTTTTCTCCGTGTCTAATTACTTTATCCTTTCAGCTTAGTTACCCTGTGCAGATCAGTCTGTTCCATCCAGCTTACGATTACCTATTCTTTTACTATTATTGTTATTATTATTATTATTATTATATTATATTATTATTTTTGTTTTGTTTACGTTTTTAATGTAACCTAAGTTTCTTTTCCTTATAGGTTGAAATAACTTTACCCATACAACTTAGCCTAGGCTTATTACCTTTTCCATATGTTACTATCTTTTCCATTACATACAAATACCTGTTCACTGTAGTAGTTTTAGGATTACCTTCTCCATGCTGAATATTATATCCATTTCTTGCGAGGTATACTGTGTTCACTTTAGCGCTGCCCAAAATTACCATATCCATCTTGAATGCTGAGCTGTAATAAGAGATTAACACGAGAACACTCTGCAAGTCACGAGGAAGTGCTGTGGAAAAGAGGTAGAGCCGTAGCATTGTCTTATCCTGCCTCTG
Organism: Coenobita brevimanus; assembly: GCF_032717465.1. Taxonomy (NCBI): domain Eukaryota; kingdom Metazoa; phylum Arthropoda; class Malacostraca; order Decapoda; family Coenobitidae; genus Coenobita; species Coenobita brevimanus. The sequence goes on along the minus strand of NC_136954.1, from coordinate 67,384,687 downwards.
AGCTGCGGGAAACAAGCTGCAAAGGGACGAAAACCTTGGCCAAGTTGAAGTGAATGATCTATATTACCTTAACACTGCAACCTGCCATGACCTTTTCCATGCAGCCAGCCTTAGCCATAAATTATAGTTTTAGCCTTTCCATTCGGTCACTGGCTGTCTCTTCCATTTCTGCGTTTTATTTATTTTTTAATATATATATTTTTACTTCTTGATTTCTCCCATAGATACAACACATTACAAGTTCAACCTTGCAGCAGAGGCTGATATATTTCCCTACAGTTTCCCATTCCTCGTGTCATATCATTTTCCGCTGTTTATGTTGTATCCAGTTTTCCCTAAATTCAGTTAATTGCCTTTTATAAACTGTCATGTTGCACCGTTCTGGCTTCTGTTACGGTACTATAATTACACTGATTTCGACTCTGATCGACGCTTACCAGGTAGTATAACACCGTTTTTACTGTTGGTCATCATTTACCTGATGTGTCCATACGGCATTCTGATTAACCATAGCATTTGCCACTGTTATAATTACCTTTGCCATTTACCCATATATTATAATTACCTTACCATGTTATTCTGCATTATGATTACCCTGTCACTTTCTTGTACGGTATAATAATTTCCCCATTTCACTGTGATATTTCCTATACGGCGTAATGATGTCCCAATTTCACCATAAGGAAGTAATGACCTTATTAGATCACCATTTTTCCCTGTGGCATAAAATTACCTTCCAGATCCCATTAGAATCAGTCACCTTTTCATTTTCCCACGCGCCATCATATTTCCTTCCCCATGTCCCATATCTACATAATTACTTCCGTATTTTCCCACATACGCTAATCACCGGTACGCATTCACTAAGAGAAGAAGTATAGCCACAACTCACGCGCGAAACAAGCTGGCACATGGAAAGAAAGGATTGATAAATAGACCCCAGATCAATACAGTATTAAACTAGAAATTTGCCTATATACCGTAGTTTGCAATAGTTTTTAATTCACCACTGCATAATACTACACGTTTTATTTTTCATTCCTCGCAACGTCACACCTACCAACGCTACTGCTACACCTGGATTGCTTAGTATGAAACCCACTGGACTCACCTGTAACGATGCTGGGTTGTGTGTACCCGTGAGCAGAGCATCGCCGACGCTTCTCTGCCGGCTGTAGCGATGGAAGGTGGTACGGTCGGCATCAAAAGTCCTGTCGCCTCTCCGCCTCTCACGACCATAGCAAACGACGCGTATGACACTGGTACGAGGCCAAAGGAAGTCATCAGTGCCTGTTGCTGTCGATTCACCACACTGATTGTCAAAGTGTAGGGGGGAAAATGCAGGAGAGGCGACAGAACTTTTGATGCTGACTCAACCTGTTTTGTGTGAAGGCAGTATGAAGCACACAGCTAAACAGTATGAGAAAGAAAATCCAGTCTTTGAGGGAAGGTAGAAGCATGGAAGGCAGGACACAGTGCTGGAAGAGCCTTGTTGACGAACTTTTGCTCACGACTGTATTCTAAGTGGCACAGGTTTCGTAGCACCTCTCTCTCGGTGATTTATTTTGCATTTTACACGTTACCATTCTCTTGTATTTTATTTATATCATTATAATATGGACACTGTGCGTTAGTAATCAATGAGGATACTGAGCTGTACTGTGCTGAATAAATCGCTAACGTATATGCGTAACGAAATCATCAAAGCTACCTGGAATCCGACCCATACATTCCATACAGGTAGAAGAATTACCCTTAACCTAAACTTATTAATTATTACCGTTTTTCAGCGCTGTTTCTCCTATGTCTTCCTCCATTTCCTTACCTACAAGCAACATAATTTTACATCTAAGCAAAGGATTTAAAAGTCCAAGGCCTATTTATTCTTATTTTAAGCTTTCTCTTTATAGATTTTTCCCCCTCCCATTCTTTTCTAGCTTCATTATGCACTTATCCCTCTCCGCAGTCACTTCCCTTTACATATCATTATTCCTGCATCATGGTCTGTTTAGCCTGTGTCCATCCCATGCATACCTGCCCTCCATCCTTCCCCTTTTCCTTCCCTTTTCTTCCTTCCCTGTCTTTCCATCGTTGTATTGTGTTCTTCCATTCCACGTCTCTCTCTCTTTGTCTCCCTTTGTATTCCAGCAGCGTTGTCTATGTGTGTAGCCTGTTTCCAGTTCATATCTACCTTCCTTCCTTCCTTTTCCTTCCTTCCATCTTTCCTTCCAGGTTTCCTCAACATCTTGCTCAGTTATCATTCTTCCTTCCTTCTCTCCACCGTCCCTCCTCGAATGAATTTAAAGTATGTATGAAATGGAAATGGTCACCGATGTTATAAAAATGAAATTAACTGAAAGTGACTTAAGGCTGGAGGAGGTGAAATGTAAATGGAGGTGAGGAGAGGAAGACCGAGAACTAAAGGATAAAGTGGAAGACTAGGAGAAACTTTTGTCATGAATGAAACTGAGGAATGATTTAAAATGAGTGGAGACTTGAGGCTGAATATAAATGAAGGTGAGAGAGAGAGAGAGAGAGGGAGGGGGGGGGATGAAAGGTAAGAAAAAATCAGAACAGAAAGAAGAGGGATATATATGAATGAACAAAATAGAGGAAGCATTTGGAACAGACGAAGCAGATGGAACAAACAGCAAGGATGAAAGAGAGGTAAAAACAGACGAAAACATTAGGAAGAGGTAAAAACAGTGGAAAATAATAAAAAAAGTCCAAATTAATACAGTGGTAAGGACGAAGCAAGCAGGAACAGACGAAACCCTCAGATCGACCGAAAGCCCAGCCCTGGAGAGCGGGCGCAGAAGGCAAGGACGCCAGAGAGGTGGGGTAGCTTTAAAGAGGCGAACATTAGTATGCAGGACGCCGGCCGTAATGGGAATAACTTTAATTTTAACGTTTGTCGTGAAAGTTGAGTCTGTCTTGGAGTAACAGTTTTCCGCATCAACCATTTGACCGGTTAGATTTTCTCAGTTATTCTAATCGCCTAGTGCTACACCCGTTGTGCTTAAACTTTTGACACCGACATGGCTGTATTACGGCTCCGCTGCTTGCTTATGCATACGCCTCTCATCTGCCTTTGTATCCCCTGAATGGGGTATGGTGGACTGCACGAGGGGGGGGGGAGAGGCAACATACAACCTTTAGTCTACCGAGTTCATATTCAGGTGAACCTGGGGTTAAAACAACACAGCCACCAATACTCTAACTCGGCCTAACATTGCCATCTCATCACCTTAAGGGCTTACATGTAACAAAAGCTTAACACAAGAGTGTCATGTTAATCACGGAGAAATTCCGTAAAGAGGATGTACAGCAATAGTATTTTCTTATTTTGTCATTGACCTATGTAAAATAAACTCGAACAAAACTCTGTGCCAAATAAAAAGACAGTATATAGCGAAAAATCACTTGCGATCGCCAATAGCAGCGAAAGAATTACGCAATTTTTAACATACTGTAGATGTTGCGATGGCGTCTTATTAATTTCTTGAAGCAGCCTCTGGGCGATTTTCTTCAGCTTAGGAAAGACCTCTGTAGTTGAGTTACTATGGGTTGTAGTTGACCCTACACCTCAAGAGCTGATTGTCTAAGGTGTCCTGAGGCAGCGAGAATAAAAATACTTTCTTGGGTAAAGTTGTCACAGAGCACCTTGACGCCTGACACCGGAGTACATGTCGCCATAATAATCATTACTAGTACACCGAAATGATTATAGTGCGTTTACCCTAGCCTGACAAAGATCCTTAACCCCTTACAGTTCAGTTGATGGCCGTGTGTAGTGGGGGTGGAGAGGTGATATGAGTAGCAACCACGAGACTCATTCCGTAACTAATGCACATCGAACACCATACAATCACGGGCATTAAACTTGTTGGGGTGATCCGGTTCCGCCAAATGAAAACAGATCGACTATTCATCTCCAAAATGACCAGTTATTTAATGGCTTACTTTGACACTTTCACGCTAAGGACGTCTTTTATATATCCTTGCTATTTACAGACGATTTCATTCAGGCTTCAGAGTTATGGAGGTTTAGTATAAGCCTTCTATAACACCTTCAGTACGGGAGGTTAGAAGCTGAAATTTGTCGGAAAAAGGGCGCCATATCATTGCAAGAGATCATGAAACTGAGTTAATTGTGTGTGTGTGTGTGTGTGTGTGTATGTGTATTTTGTCGTGGTCACCGTAGTGGGATTTGGAATTAACACCTAGACAGACAGGTAGATGGATGAATTATAGATACGTTATAGATGTAAATAGATTCCACTCAGACACAGATAAACAGATAGATACCGTACCTTACTTACGTGGTTAAAGTAAATAGATATAGGTACGGTATCATATATAGAATGTCAGATATAAACAGGTAGACATGATTAGATAGATAATACCAAATAGATACAGATAGATAGATCCGCATAGATTATCAGAACCGCATAGATACAGATAGAAGCTTATGGATAGACAGATAGATAGAACCGCATAGATACAGGTGGATAGAACCGCATATATGTACCGTGCATGTGAGTATTACAACACTAACCACCATAATCTTGCAAAACAGAATTTGCTAAAACATTTTGATCCCGCTGCTCTGGTGAATATTATACCCCTCTTATATTCTGGTGATTATAAACATCACATAATAACCCCGAATATGATTTAAACACCGCCATGAATATAATCTAAACACGCTGAGTATATTTGTTATATTCTCGTTCTATCCATACTATTATGTTCAGCGTAGGAGGTGGTATTGTATTATTTAGGGGATTCTGTGGTAGTGGAGAGAGAATTGAAGGTCGTATCTAATCCCTCCAGTTGGAAAGGTCTGTCTTAAGCTAAAGTAAGTATAATAATAATAATAATAATAATGGGCGTCCTGGCCAGAGTTAATGGATTAGCGACATTGATAAAGCAGATATATACAGCTAGATAAATAGGTAGGTAGGTCTTTATATAACAGGCAAAACTTTATTCTTCTAACACTGACATATAGTAGATGGACGTAATTTAAGTAGGAAACCTGAATTATTATTAGACTGACAATATATAGAGTTCTTAATACAACCAATAACACTGATCTATCATAATGTTAGATGAGAGGCAGGAAATAAAGGTGATACGGAGAAAAAGAATAAGATGCAGACAGACAGATATCGGCAAATAGACCGTAATAAACCCAGCAGAAAGGCGATTTAATACCCTTTCCTATGGCCATTCAGTAAACATATTAGGGAAATAACACTGGTCCTTATCAGCGTACAATTACCAGCGTCACATAACCAGCGGGGGTGTACTGTATATATAATTTCCACGTAACCCTGAGTCGCAGTGTGTTGTTATTATTTCCCCGCCTGCCAGCATCACAGGGGAATTACGGCCGACTTGAGCGGTAATGGAATTTAATGTAATCGTCCGGGGCATAGACTGTGAATAAATAGAATCTGATATTGTGATGCGGCTTGTGTGGGTGGTTTAGTGTGTGTGTGTGGGGGGAGTTGTATGTTTGTGTATGGGATGTATGTTTGAGTGTGTGGGGGTTTATGTGTGTGTATGGGGAGAATGTGTGTGTGTGGGGTGTATGTGTGATGTGTGTGTAGGGGTGGTGTACATAAAAACACAAGACTATTGTTCGTATACATACACTCTGTACCAACTCATTTTTACATGAACCGCGTATAAACATTTAGATCTTAATATTCCCTACCATATTTTGTTTACATGTGTGCTGTTAACTCCGGTAGACAGTTTAGGATACACAGCAGAAATTATTACTGGCATCAAAATAATTAGATTAAGAAGACAGTCACTGAGCATAGGTAGGCAACAAGTGGCATAGGAGTCTTTGTAGTACCTGTTACTAAAGCTGTTTATTTATTTATTTATGCAAGGAAGAAGGAACCCAAGGCCAGAGGTCCGCAAGATTGTTCTCTTCAAGAAAAAACAAGTGAGGCAAATTCAAGATCCGTTCATTTCGAGATGCCTATTATAATACCTTAACATTCTCGTTTATGCTATTTTTATCGATTAAGTAGCAACGTGGTTTTTATCTGTAACCAATAAGGGAATATCAAGGTATATCGTGCAGGATAAATCACTAATCAACAGACATTTCGAAACCTAAAGAACAGTGTGACCCAAAAAAACATAGTAGAGGGAAAGTGTGTGGGTTTGAGGGTGGCGTGTCTTGGGGGTCGTTACTGAGTAGGGACCAGAAGTGCAAGAAAATGCTTTGCTCGTAGCCGCCTCTCACAGGATCCGGCGTCAGGCAGCAGAGATACAAATGCACAGTACAGGAGGATATTCCAGAGATTTTCGTTCAGTGTTTGAGAAAGCGAAGTTTAATGCAAGTAGTGATTGGCATAATGGGAAGCAATGTACAGTATGTATTTTGTAATATGCCGTACGGGAGGGGGGGGAGGAAGAAGACGGAGAACAAGGTGGAGAGAGAGAGAGAGAGTCGTCGTACCCAACTGTTCAGGCACTTTTTGTCAGGTGTACGTATGTGTGCATGTGACAACTCTCTCCTGTCTCTGTGTGTAACTGATTGATGACCTAGTAGAGTGTGTAGTGCTCAGTCACAAACCCGTAGTATCGTATGCCGTTTCACATACTATCTGTGTGTGTGTGTGTGTGTGTGTGTGTGTGTGTGTGTGTGTGTGTGTGTGTGAGAGAGAGAGAGAGAGAGAGAGAGAGAGAAACTATCCTCTTGCTCTCACTGTGAAACTTAACGGCCTTGTAAAAGCCTTGGTGCTCATTCAGATGGCCGTCGCACCCATCAACGCACTCAGGCTCATGGGACTCACTCGAAAAGGAAGATCGTCAGGCGTTAGCTGGAATGGAATGGAGTTGTTCCGACCGTGAGATGGGGAGGAAGTCAACCGCACCCAGCTCATCGAATACATTTTTTTTAGTACAATAAATTACATGTATGAAACGCCCCCCTCTCTCCCTTCTCTCTCTGTGGACTTCATTGGTAAAATCCGTGGTACTCTTTCGGATATCCATCATACCGTTCCCAGCTGTTTGGATACTATTTTTATCTGTTGTACGTAGTGGGTATGTGGATGTGATAACCCTTTCATTGTGTGTCTGTTAATTTTAGTGGTGGTCTGTTTAGAGGTATGTTCATTTAGAAATCCGTCATCCCATTCAGTAATCCATCTGACCGTACCCAGCAGTTCACGATACATTTCTTCCTTATCAATATTGTTCTTGTTGATATACGTGTCTGTAAGCGACAACCCTTTTCCTCCTCTGTGCACCTGATGGAAGACTGTTATATCCATCGTACCGTACCCAGCTGTTTACGATGCCATTTTAAAGTGTGTATGTGTGTGTCTGAAAATACCCTGTCTTTCCCCCATTCTTTGTACACCTGTTAGACACTTGGTAAACTCCTTCGTACCGCATCTATTAAGAATTCTATCGTACCATACCCAGCTGTTCAGATGTTTAGTTTACGTATGTGTGTCTGGAAGTACCCTTTCCTTTCTCTCTGGACCAGACGGATCACTTGGTAAATTCCATCGTACCGTACCTATTAAGAATCGTACCATATCCAGATATTTATTTTTTAGTGTACGTATGTGTGTCTGAAACTACCCTTTCCTTTCTCTCTCTGTCTCTATCTCTCTCTGGACCCGATTGATGACCTGGCTCTGTCCTTCCCCCTTTTTACAGAAGTGGTGCCCGCCCCTACTTGACCCCAGCCCCAGCCCCAGCCCGCCCCAGCCCGCCCCAGCCCACCCAGACCCAGCCCGGTGTGAAACCCATAGATACCCCCCCAAGTGTACATAGAGACGCAAGCTATACTAGAGATGGCTTCATTAGACAACAAGGGTCTGGGAGAGGGACCTGCTGCCTCCCTCTCCATGCGGTTGCTCATGCAGGGAAAGGTAGGTTGTCGTTTTCCCCTCCATTAGACCACTTAGTCCATTGCACAGTCCAGTTGCTTTTCTTCTCCTCTCAACCAATCCACTGCACAACCCGACTGCTCCTCTTCAGCACTCAGCCCAGTCTATCTTCATCCCTCCTTTGCGCATGCAGGGAAAGGTAGGTTGTTGTTTTTGCCTCTTCTTAGACGACTTATTCCATTGCACAGTACCATTCTTTCTCTCCTCCACCCATCCCACACCCGTATCTCTCTTGGTCAGTCTGTTTTCGTTCCATCTTTGCTCATGCAGGGAAAGGTAGGTCGTGGGTTTCCATAAATGTCACCCTCATTGCACACGCCAACTCAGCCCAGTCATCCTTGTGGGTGACCATAATTCTCCTTTTATCTCCTGTAAAATTATTAATATGACAGAAAACAGCAGCACAATCTTGCTTATCATATGCCTCTACGGGTAATAGTACTCTTTATAATATGAAAAAAAGTCTTGGTAGTGTTCGGTTGATGAAAAGGTATGTATTGCTTCATTCTCCTTAACAGTTATTCGCCTAGAGGATAGTGGGACTTTGCGACCATCCTGTATTTACTTTGCTTGTGTAGGGTGAGGCAAGGTGTGGTGTTCCTGTATTTCAGCGTCATTACACACAATAGTTACTGTTGACAAGTTAAGCCGTTCTAAGTGGCATAGGAGTCTTGGTAGCGCCTCTTCCTTTACGATTTGTTTTGTATATTACCCCTTAAGTCTCGTGGATGCATTATATGTAGGTTTAACATTGACCATCTTTATATCAACAACACGCAGGGGGATACAGAGGTGTAATGTGCAGAATAAATCGCTGTAGAAGAGGTGTTACGGAATCCCAAGAGCCACGTAGAATACTTCCCATACTTTCCTAACTGTGACCTGCTTGCTGTCATTCAGAGCCGCACCTATACACATGCAGGTAAAGGTAGGTTGTGGCCATGACATTCCTAGTTGTCAGCCTCACTGCACAGGTCCACTTCTCAAATCCGCCTGTCTTTACAACTGGCCTTCTGTCTAACTAAGGATCTCAGTATTACACATGCAGGGAAAGGAAGGTGAGTTATTCCTAGATGCACAGGATTACCCCTACACTGAACTCCTTTTACCTTAACTTGGCCTAAATTTGGCTTCGCTTAATCCTGCATGCGGAGCTGTAACAGTAGATCAACCATGGAGTATCATTCTAGACACGAAGAAGTGTTAATGGAAGGGTGTAGACCGCAACACTGTCTTCTCCCACAGAGCTGCGTGAAATAAGCCACAAAAAGGGCGAAAATTTGGGCCAGGTTAAGGTGAAAGAAGTATAGTCACCTGCCCACGTCCCTTGTTGACGGGCCTGATCACTCCACGTTATATTTTAATGTGACGTTAGTTTACATGATCTGATGTTATTTCTGTTGCTTTAACCATTTTCATTTTCCTTTTTTTATATATTTTTCTCCCTTTTTTTTTTTTATCTCTGCCTCATACCTTTGCAACATTTATTTCACAGGTTAACTTTGTCATCATTATTATTATTATTATTATTATTTATTATTATTATTACTGCTATTTTTTGTATTGTATCTTAGCCTTCCCTCTTATTGTGACCATTTCAGTTAAAACAGTGAAATAATTCTCTTCAGGACAGTGACATTATACGATATTATTTTACTGTGAGGTGTTAAGTGCATATTATTCCTCACACTCCACCACTGTGAGCTCTTTCATTACGTTCCTGTGAAATCATTAACCAGTATATTTTCTTATGTGTTTGTTTGAATTGTGTTTTTGAGTTTAATTATTAAGTCAGTTTTAATCTCCTTAGCTTATTGACTTATTTATTTAGCTGATTTATTGTGACATCCGTATTATTTTATTCAATCAGTCAGGTAGCCATTTTCTCACGCTGTTACACTTCTACCTTAAGTGCGACGTGTTCTCTCTAACCATGAACTGATTTCATACTCCTTACTTCCTTATTATTACCTTCGCTTATTTCTGTGCCTATTTTATTATTTATTTGCTTATTTATGGTTTATCTTTTCTGTTCGCCATGGTGTATCGTTGATCTTTATATGTACTTCTCCATATGCCTTATACTCTTCCTGCTACCCCAACTCCAGCCCCTCATACTTAACCATTTTCACCTTGTCATTGATCCTGTACCCCGGTGTATTTGTCCTTATACCTTGCCTTATACTGTGCCCGATACGCAGATTCTTCTCAGTATCATTCCACTTATACCATCACGTTAAAATCCTTGAATATGATTTGTCTGTACCTGTCTCCACCATAATATTCGGGACTTGCCTTATACCCTGATACCTGTTGCATTTTACTGGACTCGTGAACCTCATACCTGACACCACTTAGCAAACATCACCTGTCCGGATACCTGGCTCCCAACTGCTCCCTTATACCTTACCGTTTCAGAGCTGTTGTTGTGGCATACTTCAGGCAAACTTGATTTTTTTTTTTTTTGGTCGTTTGTATATCCTTATGTATGCTACCTAGCCAGATAATGATAGTGTGAATATGATGATGACTGGAAGATGATGATGATGATGGTTGTGGTGACTGGAAGATGATGATGATGATGATGATGATGATGGTTGTGGTGACTGAAAGATGATGATGATGGTTGTGGTGACTGGAAGAAGATGATGATGATGATGATGATGGTTGTGGTGACTGGAAGAAGATGATGATGATGATGATGGTTGTGGTGACCGGAAGATGATTTTTTTTTTTTTTTTTTTTTTTTAATAGATTGTCAGTATGTGGTTAGGGTGGTGGTGATGGTGATGACAGGAAGATGATGATGATGATTGTAGTAATGATTGGAATATGATTATGATTTTTTGCCTACTTTAATGCTGTGGTTAGGGTGATGATGATGATGGTGGTGAAGATGATGATGATGATGATCTAGAAAATAATACAGGTGATAGTGATTATAGTGATGACGCCACTGGAACGGTTGAAGTCTGGCTTAAGCCCTTTTTACGACAGGGGGGGCAATGGAGCTGCAAATGCATGTGCGTAAATGTTTACTCGTATGTACGTGTGTGCGTGTGTAGTGCGTTTTTATGTCTGTGTGTATTTGAGGGTAGGTGACGGTCAGTGTACGTATATACTTAGTAGTTCATGTGTATATTTGGACGTGAGAGAGAGAGAGAGAGAGAGAGAGAGAGAGAGAGAGAGAGAGAGAATAATTAGTCCCAGGCAAGGGGTAGGGCCAACCATTAATCTCACCCAAACTTTTAACTCAGCCCAAACTTACCTGATTTTCCAGCCTCCTCCTTGATTAGCCAGCCTGGGTAATTGGAGGTGTGGCGCGTAGATTCGTATCCCGGTAGTGTGTTTGCAGGGGTATTGTAGCAGTGGGGGGAGTAGATAGATAGATAGATAAAGAGGTAGATAGGTGAGTGGTGTGTGGGGGGGAGTAGGTGAAGAGGTGGATAAGTGGATCGTGGGGGGGATAAATGGATGAAGAGGTAGATAGATTAGTCGTTTGTAGATGAATAGATGGATAGAGATAGATAAGTAGATAGACACAGGTAGGTTTAAAGTGACTTCTTAATAGACTTACCCGAAACTGAGAAAAACTATTAAAAAAAAAAAAATCCCGAGAGCAAGTTGAGATATAAATAATAAGTAGGTGTGTAGCTATGAACTTATTTATGCTGCATTTGATGAGAAAAGTAGCGGATTAATAGGTGTGTGTGTGTGTGTGTGTGTGTGAGAGAGAGAGAGAGAGAGAGAGAGATCACCCTCGAAGAAGTGATAAAAACTGATCTTGGACACGCACGGAATAAGCCATTTAAAGGGACGGATCGATATTACTGACGAATGTGGGTTTAAAGGGAGGGTGCGGACGCGAAAGGACGCACCCCTTACCTCCCGGCATCCACCAATCACAGCGCCGCATTTACCTGGGTTTGGGTGTTGGTGATGAGTAGTGTTAATGTTAAGGAAAAAACAAACAATTGGGATATCATGGGGAATATTGGTGCTAATGATGATGCTAGCGTTGTTAATGATAATTGGGGAGATTGTTAATGATGTATATTGTGCGATTAAGTGTGGGATGGCTGGTGAATTGCGCCGTATATTTTTTTCCTTTAAGCCTAGACCGACATTATTCCGTTCCTGATGGGCCAGCCGTCCTCTTAGCCGTCAGACTTCTTTACATGTCACACCTTCGTCACTGTTAATCCTCCAACCAGTTTGAATACACTCTTTTCTGTTTCATTCAGGGCCGGTTTCACCAGTTCGGCGCTGTTACCTACCGTCCATATTGAATACGTTTTCGTATGTGTGGTATAGGGCTGGTGTAACTTCTCTGTCCACGTGGCCACCTCCTCCCCATCGTGGGAAGTTTACATCGCGGTGTGTGGATGTGCTGGTAATGTTGGTAATAATACAGTAACCCGCTGATATAGTAGTTATGCTGTGCCAAACACTTGTCTGTAGGTTGGTAGGCAGTGTGTGTGTTCAGCCTCTTCTCTCGTCCCAGCAGCAGGGGAATAGTAGCCAGGGTTTGGCACCGAACCAAGACTTGTTGTTACTGGTTCGCAGCTTTACTAAACTGCAGTAATAATACTGATATTGCGATGTATTGCTCGTATAATCCAGTAAAACTTAAGCCTACCACCCAAGCACTGAACAGCAGGTGTTGGTTCAGTGATCAACCCTGGCTACCACTTCCCTTTCAGCCAGTGGCAGGGTTATGGACCAGCAGAAACTACAGTAGGGCTGACGGGTGTTTAGAACAGTCATGAGCCAAAGGTTGGCTGTATTGCACCACATCAACTTTGTTCATAAGGCATGATGCCCTTCTATCTCCCAAACGATTATACATACATACATATATATATATATATATATATATATATATATATATATATATATATATATATATATATATAACAGATATTGCAGGAGTCAATTATTTATACTGGGCTTGAGTGAACGTGTATCTTCCGTGGACAGGGTCGAGAGAGGGGGGGGTACTTGTTCACCTGTTTATTACGTGTTGTAGCGTAATAGTTATGTCGTAATCACACCTGTAATCTGTACACATAGCAGTCACACCTTTGCAATGCTCATTAACTCCGTCTTTGCGAAGACATCTTTGTTTTTGCTGTTTATTTTTGCTACGGCAGACGATTATACTCGGCCAGAGGAGGTTAGCAGCTGTCACCTACACACTCTTTAATGTGTGAGACACCGAACACTTAGTTTACAATGTGGTGAAAGCTGTGCCACGATGAAATCATGCTATCATGTAAACAAACATCATGTAAACAAGCATAGGCTGTCACTTAGCCTGTTCAACACTGTCTATCCATTGTATTAGCCAAACAGCTGCAGTGGTTAGGGATAATAACCGCTTTGATTAACCAACTTGACGTGACCGGAGTTGTTACAGCCCTTCCCTTGTCACTGTACCACCCAGATGTGACGTTAGATGATTGTGTTGCGGTATTAGTGATGAAGGCAACCTGCAGTTAGATGGCTGGAGTGCTTTGAGGAGTGCTGGTTATCGACGGAAGGTTATTGTGGTGTTAAAACTCGGAAAAGCAGAACGACAACTGCCCAAAAAGGATTACCACATGAGAGAGACACTGCAACTCTTTAAGGATGCTCTACTGAACAGCGTTATTCATGGATCTCACAGTGAAATTGGGCATGGAGGGGAAAAAAACAGAAAACGACACCTTCTCCTAAGTGTGGCAACAAAACACGCTCACCTTTGCAACAATACGTCACGGTGGGAGAGGTGTGCAGAGAGAAGGTGCAGACAGGAAGCTGGGTAGGCAATGCAAACTGATATATATAGATTCTCTGCACTTTTTTGATAGTTTAGTATCGATTTTGTCCTAAGAGATGTACGATAAATATTTGATACATTCTAGGTTTGTAGATTTTTGAGTACCGTAAACATTTTTTCTTTACATAGTTTACCCAGTTCATAAAATGGGCAAGATTCAGTTTGCCTAGTATATGAAATGGGTTATTTGACAAACTGGGCGCCACACGTGTATAGGTTAAGTATCGGCTGTAGACCTCATTACGGATGAATATTAATTTATAAATACATTACTGACGGATATGATGATCAGAATCTGCACTTGCATTTGGTACCCTGTTCATGGATATACTGCCGACTGAAAGTTTTACGCCTACGGATATACACAGCTCCGTAATGGCCTCAGCATACATAAATACGTAACGGAAGGTTCTATCCATATCCATTTACATACATAGGCAGTGGACTGGTATACATATTCAATGACCCTTACCGACTTATTCTCTGGCCATGGATATATATAGATACATAATAGACTTAGATGCCTATTTCCTAACACCAGCCTCTTTATATGGCTTTGGAATCCTTAGAAAGAGAGAGAGAGAGAGAGAGAGAGAGAGAAAGGGGGTGAGGGCTGCTAAGGTGGTAAGGTATGGGAGGGGTAATGAAATGGGGAAGAGGGGAAACAGTTAAGTGTTGGAAGAGGCGGAAATTGAAGGGGAGAGAGGAGGGGGAGAAAGCAGAGAGAAGGAATGGGGAGAAGGAATGTAGGGGAGGAGGGGAAGTTTAGGAGGAATGGGAGGGAGGGAAACAGAAGAAATAAATGGGAGAGAGGGAGAGGGGAAGGGAGGGAGGGTGGAAGTAAGAGAGGGGATAAAGGGAGATTGGAGGGAAGACAGAGGAGGAATGAAGGAAGGGGAAACAGAGGGAAGGAGAGAAATTAGGAAAGTAAGGAGAAACTGGAGGGAAGAGGAGAGTGGAGGAAAGAAACAAGGAGAAATTGGAGGGAAGGGGGGATTGGAGGAAAGTAAGCGGACGGAGGAGGAAAGAAGCAAGAGGAAATCGCAGGGAAGGGGAGATAAGAGAGGGGAGGGGGGAGGGGAGGAAGGTAAGTTCATTGTGAGGAGGAAATTGAACGAGACTGGTGTGATAACCCAGGGGGAGGGGAGGGAGGGGGAGATAAGGGAGCAAGGGGAGGGAGAGAGAGGGAGAGAAATGAGTGAGAGGGAACGGAGAGGTAGGTGGGTAGGTAGGAAGGGAAATGAGTCTAGGGAAGGAAGAGGGTAGAGAAAAGTGAGGGGAGGGGAGAGGGGGATAGGGAAGTGAGTTAGAGGGATAAAATGAAGGAGAGAGGCTGAGAGGTGGATGGGGAGAGGGGTAGGGGAAGGTAAGTGTGGAGGGAGGAAAGCAATAAGTGATAGAATGGGGGGAGAAGGAGGGAAGGGGTGGAGGGTGAGGCTGGGTGATTATAGGAATAGAGAGAGAGAGAGAATTAAAGATACACGTAGGAAGCAGAATTCAGTGCAAGACTAAGTTGTGGGAAAACAGTAGAAGAGAGGAAGAAAAATCTGGAGAGGATGTGTGTGTGTGTGTGTGTGTGTGTGTGTGTGTGTGTGTGTGTGTGTGTGTGTGTGTGTGTGTGATAGAGAGAGAGAGAGGGGGGGAGGGGCTTGGAGAGAGGAGGGGATCTTAAATGCATGCGTAGTAGGAATGTGTTAATATAGAAGGGGAGGCGAGTAAACATAGAAAGTGTGTGTGTGTGTGTGTGTGTGTGTGTGTGTGTGTGTGGAGGAAGGGGAAGCGTAAAGAGAGTAGAGAGGAGGGGGAAGCATAAAAGGGTTGGGAAAGGGAAGAGACAGAGGGAACTAACCGGAGAGAGAGAGAGTGAGAGAGAGCTTGGTACGGAAAGAGTTGGAGAGAGAGAGAGAGAGAGAGAGAGAGAGAGAGAGAGAGAGAGAGAGAGAGAGAAACTGCATTGTGATGATAGTAAGAGAGAATTTGACAAAGTTGGCAAGAGTAAGAGAGAGAGAGAGAGAGCATCATACCTGGCCGTCCATGCGACAGTGGTTTCAAGGTAGGCTGGGACTATGATACCTGTTTTATGAGTTCAAAAAGAGCGACCGTGTAGGAATAATAAGAGAGAGAGGGGGAGAGAGTAAAGAGGAGAGAGGAGTGGCCGATGGAAGAGAAAAAATAGGAGATAAAAGAGAAAGAGGAGTGAAAGAATTCCCTCTAAATGGCAGAACTGGAGGAAAGAAAGTGAGGAAGAGATGGAGGTAAAGAAAGAAATGTTTAACAATTGATATGGAAGAGAAAGACTAGAGAGTAAGGGAGGGAGAATGGTAGGGGGTAGGGACAGAATGGTAGGGGGTAGGGATAGAATGGTAGGATGGAGAGACAGAATGGTACGAGTAGTATGGTGGAGAGAATTGTGGGAAAAGAAAGACAGGAAATGAATGACAGGAACGACAGTAGAAAGAAAGGAGGGTAGGACAGGGAGAGGCGGAAAGGAGGGAGGGAGGGAGAGACAAAGAGAGGTAGAAATGAGAGACAGAAAGAGAGGAGGGAGAAAGAGAGGTGAGAGAGGGAGAGAGAGAGAGTATAGCTGTGTGAGTGTTATTGATTCCTAGGGTGACTCGCTTCGCCTGGCATCACTGATCTCTCTCTCTCTCTCTCTCTCTAGTGTGTGTGTGTGTGTGTGTGAGAGAGAGAGAGAGAGAGAGAGAGAGGGAGTTAAACCTAATGATCCCTAGGTGGTGATCAGGCCCATATCCCTTCACTCCGATGACTCAGGTACCCATTCTTGCTCCCACCAGACGATTTTCCTCAGCGTGACGGAGATTTGGCGAAGCGGGAGGGGGGGGAGGGGTTAGATGTATCCCTAATTAGACCCTTCAGTACGAGGGGCCATTTGTAAGCTGAATAGAGGGA
The DNA here is from genome assembly GCF_032717465.1 of Coenobita brevimanus. Classification (NCBI taxonomy): domain Eukaryota; kingdom Metazoa; phylum Arthropoda; class Malacostraca; order Decapoda; family Coenobitidae; genus Coenobita; species Coenobita brevimanus. The sequence goes on along the minus strand of NC_136954.1, from coordinate 67,368,022 downwards.
GGCCAAAAGAGGGAGGCTTGATATATGTGCTGAAGTGGGAGTATGAGAAGGCAAGAGAGGGGAGAGAGAATGAAGAGAGTGAAAATAGAGGGAGTAGAGAGAACAAAGAAAGAGAGGAGATTCGAGTGAGAGTAGACGAGGTATAAAAAGAGAACGTAGAAGAAAGAATGAAAATGGAGGAACAAACGAATGGAGAGCAGGTATTAGGAAGAGAGAAGATGAGAGGTGAGGGTAGAGACATAGAGAGAGAGAGAGAGAGAGAGAGAGAGAGAGACGAAGAGAGGGAATGCGGAAAAGAGAATAAATATAGGAGGAAAGTACAGATTTGTTTTAAGAGTGGGTAGAGGCTTTAAAAGAGAGGGGAGAGAGAGAGAAGAATGTGAAGAAGGTTAGGAAACTATGTGGAGAGAGAGGGGGGGGAGGGAGGAAAGAGGAGAAGGGAGGGGGTGAGGTATTTAAGAGATAGTGAAAGGGTTTCTTGGAGAGAGAGAGAGGCTTGGAATGTTTCTTAGTCACCACAACTACCACCATTGCAACTTCTACTCCCTACCACCATCGCTACCACAACTACCACCGTCACCTTTAATACAACTACCATCATCTCTACCACAGCAGCCACCATCAGTTACACCACAACTACCAACATTCTTAACCACAGTAACCAGCATTCTCAATCACCGGTACCACAACTACCAACATTCCCATAACCACCACGACAACCACATCGGCACACCATCATGTCCGTCATTATTCTTATCCCTGCCATCACTACCACTATACACAGCTACCACCATCGCAACCACAGTACCCAGTACCCCCATCACCACAGTCGGAACTACCACCATCGCTGCCACAATTCTATCTCCGTTTCTTTCCCCCCCCCCCCCTCCTCTTCCCTCTCATCATTCCTCCTCATTTTCCATTTTCTTTTTTAATATTATTGTTCGTCCTGTTCCTGTCCTCCATTTTCTGTTTTTTTTGTTTTTTCCCTTCTAGTTAAAATTCTGTTCCATTTCTCCTTTCATTCATTTTCTTTTCATTATTTTTTCCCCCTTTCCTCACTTCATTCTCCCTTTCTTTTGATTAAACCCTTCTTTCTCTTGTACCCCCGTTTCTTCTCCCTTATTTCCTCCCTGGCTTCTCTCCCTTCTTCATCCGTTTCCTCCTCCCTTCTTTCCCTGGCACTGTTATCTTGCCATTCGCTTTATTCTTTCTGTTTCTCGTATTTCTCTTCCTTCAGCTTCCCCTCCCTCTGCCGGTTTTCCTTCCTCCATCTTCTTGCCCGATTTCTGTCCCTCCCTCTTTCCTCCTGTCTGTTTCTCTCCTTCCTTCCCTCTTTGCTCCTGTCTGTTTTCTCTCCCTCCCTCTTCAGCTTCCCTCCCTCTGCCCGTTTTCCTTCCTCCATCTTCTTGCCCGATTTCTCTCCCTCCCTCTTTCCTCCTGTCTATTTCCCTCCCTCTTTCCTCCTGTCTATTTCCCTCCCTCTTTCCTCCCGTCTGTTTTCTCTCCCTCCCTCCCCCTGTCTATTTTGCCTCCCTCTTCTCCCTCCCTCCCTCCATCTTTGAGTCTGTTCCGAAAGCGAGGCAGTGATTTACAATAATATCTAAGGAGGGAAGAAGGGGAGGGGGGGAGGGAGAGGTGAGAGAGAAGGGAGGAGGGAAGGTGGGTGAGAGGCGAAGGAAAGAAAGGTGAGACGCGAAAGGAGGAAGAAGAGAAGGATAATCGGAAGGTGAAGGAGAAGGAAAGGCGAGAGGTAATAGAGGAAGAAGAGAAGGAGTGAGGGAGGAGGAGGAGGAGGAGGAAGAGAAGGAAGCAAAGAGGGGGCAATAAAGGAAGAGGCAGCAAAGGAAGGAAGAGGAGGCGAAGGATGATGAGAGGTGGAAATGGAAAGGAAGGTGATAGGTGAAAGAGAAAGAAGAATGAGTAAGCACAGAAAGAAATGGCAGGAAGAAAGGTGGAAGAATGAAAGAAAGGAGGGAAGAGAAGTGGAGAGGAGGAGAGGAGGAAGAATGACCGAAGGGATTGGAAGAAGAATGAGGGGGTGAGGAAGAAGAGGAGAAAGAATACAGGGAGGAAAAAAAAATAACTTGATGGGGGAGAAGAATGGGGAGGAAGGGAAGAAGAGTTGAAGGAAGATGAAGATGGAGAGAAAGGGGAACAAGGAGAGAGAGAGAAGGGGGGGAGGGGGGAGGCATAAAATGAGGGTGAGAGAGTGGAGGGAAGGAGTAGAGATCAAGAGGATTTACACCATGGAGAGAGGAAGAGTGAAGATGGAGGGGAGGGAGGGAGAAGGAAGAAAGATACCGTAGAGGGGAGGGGTGAATAGTGAAGGGGAGGGAGGGAAAGAGAAGGGAGGGTGGGTGAGATAATGGAGGAAAGGAGGGAGTGGGAGTAGGAAGGAAGGGAGAGAGAGAGGGGAAAGAAGGGAGAGAGAGGGTGGGAGGATGAGAGAATAGAGGAAAGGAAAGAGGGAGGGTGAGGATGTGGAGGAAGCGAGAGAGTTGGGGGAAGGGAAAGAGAAAAGAGGGGGGTGAGAAAATGGAGGAAAGGAGAGAGTAGGGAGGGAGAGAGAATGGAGGGATGAAGGAGAGGGAACGTCGCCCCCCTACAAAGCCTCTCTTCTTCCCTCCATCTTTCTTTTTTTCTTCCCTCCCTCTTCCTTCCTTTTTTTTCCTCCCTCCCTCCCAGCCTCTCCTCTTCATATATCTTCCCCTCTCACTAGCTTTTCTCATCTATCAACATTACCACAATCTACCAACATTACTATTAACCACAATCCGCCACCGTGAACCAGGAACTACCACAATTGACCAATCTACCAACATTACAGTTAACCACAGTCCGCCACCGTTAACCAGAACCTACCACAATTTACCAATCTACCAACATTACCATTAACCACAATTTACCAGCCTACCAACATTACTATTAACCACAATATACCACAATTCACACTACAAGCATTATTTTCCGTAATCCACCAGTATTTGCTCATTCCTGCAAGAATACCCTCATCCCATCTTTAAACGACAGAGTTATGGTGATGATCATGCGAAAATAAGTTATGGTGATGATGATGATGAAGCGAAAATAAAAGTTATGGTGATGATGATGGTGGTGGTGGTGATGATGATGATGATGATGGTGGTGATGATGATGATACTAAGTTCGCCACAGTTTGATGATGATGGTACTGCAGCACACCACAATTCTCCACCACAGTTCACCACAAACCTACCCCAGTTCACCACAAACCTACCACAGTTCACTACAAACCTACCACAGTTCGCCACAGTCCATCACCGGAAGATATTTATACAAACTATTTTTATTTTATTGTATTTTTTGATCTGGCAGAACTATGGAACTCTTGTATGAAATTGGAGCCACAGTAATGAGGCAGGAATGAATCTCCTTGGTTACTAGTCAAATGTACCTTCCCGTCCGACTACCCCTGACCATCAGCTGGGCTCAGGGGGAGTTACACAGCTCCGTTAGGTGAAAACAGACGGACTTGAGGAACGAAGGAGTTAATGAAGTCTTGCGTTTAATCCCCTCAATAATAAATAAATGAATAAAATAAAATCGGCAGGAAATAGTAAGAATAAAGATGTCACCGGTCTGACGAGAACTACCAGCATTCAGCATCTATCAACATTCACCACTATCTCTAGCTACCACCATCGTCCACAGTCACCAACATTACTCACGCCCAGATTTACCTACCATCATCGTCCACAACCAACCACAATCACCAGCATTTCTATTACCGCACTCTCGCTACCACTATCGCCCGCACGCAGTCTACCACAATCACCAACATTACTCACGCCCTAATTCATCTACCACCATCGCCAACAACCTACCACAATCACCACCAACCTTGCTCACTCCCTAATCTCCATCTACCATCGCTTACAGTCTGATAGGTTTAACTCATCTGCTCGCCCTACCATCATCACTATCTACCACAATCTTTTAACATCTTTTAATCTACCTCATCAGTCTACCACCATTCACCACAGTCAAGTGTTTATTACCAGTATTACTCAGACCCACCACATTTCGCCACAATCTACGACCTCCACCATTCACCACAATCTACAACTACTCATCGCGATCCACCACCATTACGTACCCTAATCTAGCTACCACCATCGCCCACCACCATCGCATTCTTCCACCACCACTATCCTTCTACCACAATTTCCACCAGCAGGCAACCCACCAACATTTTCTGGCCTTTATTTACACTTTGTGAGTTTGTGTTGTGCCACCCCGAGGACACACACACACACACACACACACACACACACACACACACACACACACACACACACACACACACACACACACACACACACACACACACACACACACACACACACACACACACACACACACACACACACACACACACACACTTTCTCTCTCTCTCTCCTCCTTTCTTATTCTTCCTTCCTTCATAATTTTTCAGCTGTTCTTCTTCCTTTCCGTCCCCTTCCTCCTCTCGTCATACCTTCATTTCCTTCCCCTCGCTTCTCTTCCTTCTCAATACTTCCTTTCTTCCGCCCTTCCCCCATTCCTCCCTCCATCTCTCCCCGACACTTCCCTCCCTTCCTCTCCCTCCCTCACACATTCCCCCCTCCATGTACATTCTCTCACTCTCTCTCTCTCTCTTTGAGTCTTCTTCCACACTCCTCTTCCATTATCCTTTCATCCCATCCGTCCTTTACCTCTTCTCTTTCTCTGATCTCTCTTCTTCTCTCCCTCCCTCCTCTTCCTTACATCCCACATTCCTCTCCTCTTCCCTTCTTTCCCATTACTTCCTTTCCTCTTTCTTCTCCTTCCCATCCCTCTTCTTCTTCCTCTCTTCCCTTCCTCCTTCCTCTCTTTTAGTTCCACCTCTCTGTCGCCCCATATTCCCTTCTTATTTCTTCTTCCTGCCTCCACTCTCCTCCCTCATTCCCTCCTCTCTTCCCTCCCTCCCTCCACTGTCACCCTGTCTTCCTCCATTTCTGGCCCTGTGCCTTTCTCCCCCCTCTCCCTCCCTTCCTTTCCCTCTCCGTCCCCCTCCTCTCCCTCTCAGTTCCCTCCTCTCCTTTCTCTCCTTGACACATGTACCCCTTTTCTTTCTCCTCCTTCCCATTCCCTCCCCACCCCTCCCCTCCCTCACTGCTTACTCCCCTCTTCTCACACTCCTCTCCTCTTTCCTCTCTTTAACACGAGTATACCTCTTCGTCCCCTTCTTCCCCATCACTTTCCCTTTCTGTTTTCCTGTTTCCTCTGCCCTTCTTGTTTCCATGTCGTTCATTGATTTTGCATTTTCTTATATATCTCTCTCTCGTATCTTTTCATTGTATCATTCATTCTGGCGTTTACCTCATTCCTTGGTACACGTTCCGTTTTGCCGATTACCGTCTCTTTCGAATTCCTACCCCCCCCCCTTTTTTTTTCCTTCTTTTTTTTTTGGGGGGGGGGGGACTTACCTTCTACCTGTTTCTCATTTTCTTATCTCCTTTACCTTCATTGCTCATCTGACTACCTGTACCCCTTTCCTTCTGCCTTTTCCAGTGCTTATTCTTATATCATCAGTGTTTCTCATTTTTCTCCTCGTACTTTCTGCTTTCCAACTCTCATTCATGTACCTTATCATATTGTTTATTTAATTCCTGTCTGTCTCTGTCGCTGTCTAGTTGCTGTCTTTTATTTCCTTTTTATTCTCCTTTTCCCCCCCGTCTGTCTGTCTATCTGTCTGCTGTCATTTATTCCATTTCTATTTTCATTTCCTGTCTCACTATATATCTTTCCATTTTTCTTTTTTCCTTTTTTTTTCCTGTCACTGCCTGTCTGCTTTCCTTTATTCCATTTTTTATTCTCATTTTTAATTCATTTTTACCTAATTGCTCATACCCTGTGCCCTTGCCAGCGTGTCTTTATGTTGCTTCCTCTTTGTCTCTCTCCTTCATTTTATTCAGTTCCTCCTCCCATTTGTCTTCACCAAGCCCTCACCTCTTGCTTTAATCTTATTCTGGTCTCGTTCGTCCCCCCCCTTTTTTGTTTATATGTTGGTTTATGCGTGATGTTTAATCTTTACAGGCTTCTTCATTGACTCCTGCTGATACGCTGTTTATTCTTTCCAGTCTTCCATTCTCTCTCTCTCTTTCTCTCTCTCTCTCTAACTCTTCTTCTCCTTCCTTCTGATCCTCATTCCATTCCTTTTTCTTCCCCCACTTCTCATTCCTTCCCTCCTCTTATCTTCTGTTTTCCCCCCGTTTCCTCTTACCCCTCCCTCCTCCTCCTCCTCCTCTAACCTTCGCGTTCCTCCAGTTTCCCCTCTTTCCTCCTCTCTCCCCTCCCTCCCGTCCTCTTTCCCTTCTCGCCTTTCCCCTTACCGTCTCCCTCTCCCTCCGTCATTTCTTCATCTCACTCTCATTCCTTTCTCATCCTTCCTCCACCACAGTTCCTCTCTCTCTCTCTCTCTCTCTCTCTCACTGCTGCAATGTAAGGTATTTCTTTAAAAATAGTGCCAGCTGTTTCCCCCAAGACTCGAGACAAAGTGAGAGAGAGAGAGAGAGAGAGAGAATGTGGAGGGGGAAGGGTTAAATGAAATAGAGGGGGGGGTAAGGAGGGAGAGAGAGAGGGGGGAAGGGGAGTGAAGAATGTGCAAGGATGAAGGGGAGGCGAGGGGAAGGGGAGAGAGGGGGAGGGGAGGAAGAGAATAAAATGGCAGAAAGGAGGGAGGAAAGGGAGGAAGAAACGAGATAGGTGAGGAGGGGGAAAGAAGATGGAAAGTGAAGGTTAGAGGACACACACACACACACACACACACACACACACACACACACACACACACACACACACACACACACACACACACAGACCACGTGCGTTGAGACCAAATTTTTCGCCAGAACTAGGGTGAGGCCACGTGCACACATAATGTACGTACAGTATATGCACATGTACACAGCTTAGCCATGCGTACATTCATACGTACAGGGTGTATAAAGATGGCCGAACACACGCACATAGGTAACACTTACGCAGGTGAACTATACATACATACATACACACATGGAAAGTCGATACACATGAGCGTTTAGTACCTCCACTGTATTTAGACATGTGCACGTGTAAGCAGATGCAGACGCACACGGGTTCATGTATTTACGGTCACACACAGACATGCCGATACATACATGATGCATAAATTTATAGGGTAATCACACACACACACACACACACACACACACACACACACACACACACACACACACACACACACACACACTGAGATTATCGTGGGCACACAATCTGCTCTAAATACGACACATTCTGCCAGCTACCTAACCCACTCTACCCTTCCCCTCCCCCCTCCCCTCTCCCACCCCTTCTCCCCTCTCCTCTCCCTGCCCCTTCTCCCCTCTCCTCTCCCTGCTCTCCTCTCCCCTTACCCCTTCCTACCCCTTACCCCTCTTCCCTTCCACTCTCTTTCCCTTCCTCTTCTCCCACTTTCCTTTCATTCCCTTTCTTCCATCCCCTCCTTCCAACTCTTCCTTTCTCTCCTCTTTACATTCCTCTTCTCCCTCTCTTGCCTACTCTTGCCCCCCCCCTCACCCCCTGCTGACTCCCTGCCCCCTCTCCCTTTCCCTCCCTACCTCACCTCTCTATTCACTCTTTTCATTTCTCTTTCCTTACCCCTTTCTCCCATGCTTCCCTCATATCCCACTCTCTTCGCTCACCTTCTTCTCCTACTTTCCCCTCTCCCTTACCTTCTTCCCTTTCCCTTTCCTCCCCTTAATTCATTCTCCCCTTCTTTCCTCCCTCCCCCTCTCCATTCTCGCCCACTTCGCATTCTCCTCTTCTCTCCCTTCCCACCCTTCCTCCCATTCTCTTTCCCCTCTCCTTGCCCTTCCTCCCTATCTCCCGTTCCCCTCTCCCCTCCCTGTCTCCCTCCCTTTCTCCCCATACTCCCTCATCCCTGTTTGTTCTTCCTTTCCTCCCCCTCTTCTCTCTTCTCATCTCCCACCGCTTCCCCCCCCTCCTTCCCCTCTTCTCCTCTTCACCATCTCTTCTTCCCCTCTTCTCCCCTCCCTTCCCTTCTTCTTCCCTCCCTTCCCCTCCCCCTTCCCCTTTCTTTCCCATTTCCCTCCATTACCCCTCCCAATCTCCCTCATACCACTATTCTCTTCTCCCCTCTTTCCCCCTCTCATCTCCCTCATATTACTATTCTCCTCTCCCCTCTTTCCCCCTCTCATCCCCCTCATATTACTATTCTCCTCTCCCCTCTTTCCCCCTCCCTTCTCCCTTCGCTTCTCCCCTCTTTCCCCCTCCCTTCCCCCTCCGCTTCTCCCCTTTCACCCCTTCCTTCTCCTAAGCCACCTTGATCCCAACTAAAAAACACCCACCTCCACCACACCTGCGTCGAGCTACCACAATTACCACAACTACCACAATGACTACACCTGCCACAATCGTCACCTTAGTCATTACCACAACTACCACAATGACTACACCTATCACAATCGTCACCTTAGTAATTACCACAACTACCACAATTACCGCACCTACCACAGTCGTCACCTTGGTACAAATCTGCAACCTTGATTACCACAGTTATATCTTGGCAACCACAACTACCAACACTGTCACCCACACAGATCTCCGCAACAACGATTACCACTTTCATTACCACAGCTATAGTGCGTTTACTCCAGCCTGGCAAAGATCGCTGTCCCGTTTTCGCTCAGTTGGTGGCCAGACGTAGCCAGATTGAAGGGTTGATTTGTGTGGTAACCAAGGAGACGCATTTCCTGACCCATAATCAACCCTCATGTAATACCGTACAACCTCGGCTCAGTATTTTAAAGTTACAGGAATGGTACAGTTCCGTTAGGTGAAAACAAAACATTACGAACACAGCAGAATTTATCACAACCACAGTTACCGTTTCTACTGTACCACAACTACCACCACAACCACAGTTACTATTTCTTCTGCACCACAACTACCACAACGGTCACCCCTGTTTAATTTTTGGGGTAAGACGTTATGAAATATTTGCAGAACTACCACAATCTCAGGTACCACAACATCTATTACCACAATCTCAGCTACCACTATCATCTACCACATTCTCAGCTACCACAACATTATTACCACAACTTCAGCAACCACAATCATCTACCACAATCTTAGCTACCACAACATGTTACCACAATCTCAGCTACCACTATCATCTGTCACAATCTCAGCTCCCTTTATCATCTACCACAATCTCAGTTAATTTAGTATCAGTTACCACAACATCTTTTACCACAATCTCAGCTACCACAAATACCACAGCTACCTCTTTCGCGTGTTGCAAATCTCATCTAATACAGTTGCAAGTTAATTTACCACAAGTACGGCACCAATTACTTTATCACAACCACAATTACCACAATCAGCACCTAAACGGATCACGAGGAGAATCATTACTACAAATATACACAGCTACCGCAACTACCACCACTGCCACAACCACCACAATCGTAACCTTTAATTTCCTCTACAACGATTCACCTACCACAGCTGTTTTACCACAGTTCCCTCTTCAACCACGAATACAGTTTAACCACCACCACACCACAACAACCCCCATTGTCACCTTTACACTGACCTCGGCAAAGCTAGTCAACCAACATTGTAAAACCACAACTACCACCATTCTTGAACCACAACTACCACCATTCCTTATCTACAATTATCACCATACCTTTACAACCACCACTGCTCTTTAACCACAACTACCACCATTCTTGAACCACAACTACCACAGTTTCGCCCATCATAGCTACAAAAATTTCCCCTTATGCCCGTATTCCAGATGGCATAGAAGGGAGAGTAACACCCATCTCTCAGCGATTTATTTTCGTTATTACACCAAAACATTATCCAGTCTAATGGGTCTTTGGAATATTAACCTCGTACCATACAAGAGGGTATTAAGATGAAAGGTCTGGAATAAATCGCTAAGACAAAAGTGTTAAGTTTTCCCCAAAGCCGCCTACCACCCCCACTAATAGAGCTCCCTGATAGTAGGGCTCCCTGATAATAGAGCTCGTTGATAATAGAGCTCCCTGATAATAGAGCTCCCTGATAATAGAGCTCCCTGATAATAGAGCTCCCTGATAGTAGAACTCCGTGATAGTGAAAGGGCTAATAAAGATTGTATTTAAGCCCTGCGGTTCGAGAAAGTCACACGTAAGCAAAAAATAATCGCCAGAAGGTAACAAGAAATAAAGAATAACTGCACAGTTTTGAGGGAGTATTTTCCCTTGATACCACACGGTTGATGTAGCGTGGGGATCTCCTGTAGTGAAGGGCGTTAGAGAAGGCTGCATCTAATCCCTCCAGTTCGTGAAGCCTCAGCTGAGTAAAATCGTCCGGAAACGGCAAGACTACGGGGAGAAAGGCAGCATCGTATTGAAGTTGTTTATGTTGTAGTTGGTGGTGGTGGTGGTGGTCCCAGGTTCATTTGTAGGTGAGCCCTGTGTACTGGAGACAAGTAGCTCTTTTCCTGCAGTCCACCATCTTCCTTTCAGGGCATGATAATGGGTTGAGACGTTTATATAACATCGGTGCCGCCCCTCCCCAGCACCATTGAAAGTGTTAAGCCACAACTGTACTCCGTTCACTTTAACTTGACCTAAGATTGACGTCGCTCACTCTTAAATCTTTTTGCTATAACAAGAAATTATCACTAATCTGTTGGTAGTCAGAAAATGCAGTGGAAAGGATGCACAGACTTAGTAGTGTCTTAATTTGCCATTGAGTTAGGGGAAGTAGACTTGGAAAAGACGATCCCCACTAAGTTAAAGTGAATGAACTGTACTTCTTATTTACCACTGATTGTTACTGCTATTACCAGTGATCGTACTTTAATTGATACCAGCCGTTACTACACCACTACAGTAGTTATATCTCACCCATAACTACCACAATCATCGCAACCACGATCACTATAATTATAATAACCTCAAATGCAACGCACTTCACGCCAGCGATTACCACTTTAGCTATCACCATTATGATGCAGTAGCCACCTCAATTACCACACTTATGATGCCCCTACCACCATCGCCGCTGGAGCAATTAACTCAATGATTGTGTCCCGCTACCACAATTACAAAAACTCAGAATAATTAGGACTACCACAATTACCGGAGCTGTCGACCTTATTACATCTACTAGTATTACCACAATCTGTAATGAACACGAGTACCGCAGTTGCCAGATCTATCAATGTTATTATTACTAGCACCATTAATTACCACAGTCTTTACTAAACACTACTACAGTTACCAGTGCTGTAGAGGGATGCCTTCACGTGCTGGCACCGATATAACCAGGCTGCTTCACTAACTAGCTAGCTATACAAGCGTCCCTCAGCTCCTTCCCTGTTTACCGAAAGGAGGATGGTAGAATATAGGAGAGGCGCATCATCATCGTGCAGTCAACTAGGTTCACAGTCAGACGAAACTGGGCCTACTACTACTACTACTACTACAGTTATCAGAACACTGAACATTGCACTACCACCATTATCACAGTCTGTTAAATCCTGGTTATAAGCTGTGGTAATTTGCATGTTATACTTACGACTATTACAAGTGTCCAGATCTGCCGCAATTACCACAGGTGTCACTTGTACCATACCTGTAACCACTACCGCCATCACCAGCACAACTACCACAAATCACCACCACTACAACTACTACCGCCGCAACCATCATGACTACAACTACGACTACCACAGTCACCAACCACCACTGTCACCACAACCACCCTCACAGCAACTACCACTACCACAAACTACCACTGCGATCACTACCATCACAACTACTGTCACCACGATTACCATTACCACCCTCACCACAACCATAACTACCACAACTAGCACAGCAACCACTACAACCATCGCGACCACACTCTTCAACCACCAATATTACCAGCCTCATCATCTACCACACCTACTACCACCACTAGCACTACCCTTCCACCATTAACTACTACTATGGAACTATCAGCAGAACTACCAGCATTACCACTACATCCTTTTAATTACTACCATCGATTTGCTGCCACCACTTTGCACGGCCGGCTTAAACACTGATTCCTAACCACAGCTACCACAATTTTTACCACAGTTGCCACGGGAACAACAACAACAACTACAACAACTACTACCACCACCAATACTACTACTACTACTACTACTACTACTACCACAACCACCACCACCACCTCCACCACCACCACCACAGTTTTAACCACAGTGGAGCTGTAGTGGCTTGGTGTTAGCTTATTTCTTATTGCGTGTACCTCGAATCAAGGGTTCAAGCACACGCCAAGGGAGACATTTAAAGTGGATGCAGGTAGTATGTCCCATTATATGCGTACTTACTTTCTCGACGCGTAAGAAAGCTCCCTTAACACCTTTTTTAAGCGATTCATTTTGTTCTGTTACACCTTACTGTCCTGTGTTACGCAAATCTTTCCATTATCGCCATACTCTGCATAAATAACGTGTACGAAAGGATATTAGCCATGCATATCCTGAAATAAATCGCCGAGGAACAGGTGTTAGGGAGCTTCCTTAACCTTCAAGAATACCGGCCCACCACCTAAACATAGCCGATACAACACTTACACTATCACGCGCCCCTTACTTCACACACACACACACACACACACACACACACACACACACACACACACACACACACACACACACACACACACACACACACCTACTTCACCAGCACAGTGGAGGTTTAATATATAGCTATCACTCTTCCGGCACTACCTAATACGGGCTGATAGAGATCCCTACCACATCTACCACCACAGCTACCACTACCACACAGCTGCGGCAACCATCACGCTACCACCTTTGCTACAGCTACGTCTGCCGCAAAAATTACCAGCACCCGTACCACAGCTTTAACCCATCCACAATTACCACACAACCACATCTGCCCCTATCTAGCCTACCACATCTGTAAATACCACCACAGGTACGTCTTTTACCACGACTACCACAGTTACCACAAGTACCATACAACGACGCCTGCCACCATCATTACCACAACTACCCACCATTCCTGGCACCACTACCACAGCTGCTACCTATATAACTACACTAATTACCCAACATACTTGCTGCCACCACTACCACAGCTGCCACCATCGCTACCACGCTTTGCATCAGCGGAGTGTCCATTATTACGGAACTGCCTCGTGTCTGGTAACAAATTGCCACCACAGCTACCACTATCGCTGCCTACACTACTACCACTATCACTCTCTCTAAATACCACCACCACCACCATCACCACAACAGCAACAACCATTACTATTACTACTACTACTACTACTACTACGACAGTCACTACCAGTTAGACCCACTTATACTTTATATCAACAACCTTTCAGACAACCACGATTTCCGTAAGTGCAACAAATATTTCAAGACCATTCCACTACCATTTTAGCTACTACCATCAGCTACCACTGTCACCACTACAATTTCCTCCCTACCACAAGCACCACAGTCGCCACCACAGCTGCCACAATCACCACCGCCACCACCACTTGGCACGGGATAAAGGTATCATTTGACCTCCAATGCATCACACTAGAATTTACCTAGTCTCTCTTGGCCACCTCAGATTTACGCATTATAAAAGATGTACTCTCTCACCTGGGAGGGAGAGAGAGAGAGAGAGAGAGAGTGGGATGTTTAGCGGTAGTGAGGTTGAAATAGGAAACTCGTCTTAATGGAATAGTTACTGAAGGGTGATTTTACTACCTTCAAGGGGTGATGTTTTGACCTTAACAATATTTGTGAGGGGGTAACGAATGAAATGGAGTACTGTACTTAGAAACGTACCAGATTCCTCTCTCTCTCTCTCTCTCTCTCTCTCTCTCTCTCTCTCTCTCCCTCCCAGCATCTTGGTCTAGCGTGTTTCTAGTTCCTGTTTTCTTTCATCAACATCGTTTTCTCCTCACATTAAATACGCGTTTTCCTTCATCAGTGAATATTTAGGTACAGTTTCAAACCAACTTTTGATGATTTGAAAACAGGTAATGTTTATTTTCTAATTTCGCACACCTGCCAATAGATTTTAGCGAATGATGCATATATTTTAGGTAAACATTTTGAGTTTACGGGAGAGGTAGTGTTTATTCCCACATATCTTCGTGTTTTCCCCATACCTTCTTGTGTATTTAGTAAACATACTGAACGGACGGTATATATGTTTATTTTTCATATTAATTGGTTAACCTTTATCACTCAGACGTTAATTACTGACTGAAGGATTTTAATCAGTAGTGGAAGTTACCGATACGTAAGCTTTCTGTAGACATTGAAAAGTATGGTGCAGAGGTGGAGATAAGTTGCATATACTGTCTTCGTATATTGGGTCAGTATTTCTCACTTCTTCATCTATCTCCTGCATACACAGTGGAGGCTATGCAGGGAGGGGGCGCCTTCACGAGGTGGCACGGAGATACGTAGGTGGTGAAGCTGACAGGCTATACAAACGTCTCACAGTTCCTTCCCCGTCCCCCGAAGGAAGGCGGGTGAACTGCAGGATATGAGCAACGTTAACCTGTAGTGGAGATGAATCTGGGGCTACACTAACAACACAAGGGACACCAGAGAGATCAGTTGTAGAGAACAGCAACTCACACACACACACACACACTCACACACACTCACACACACACTACTTGCCACCACATATTCCCATGTCATAAGGCGTGGTTTGAGATATTTTACCCCTTTCCATGTAGTGACCTCCTGTAGCGGGGTTTATTTTCACTGCCTCCAGACGTTTCTATATAACTTTGGAAGGACCTTGTGTAGTGAAGGGGTTAATGGAGGCTGTACGTAACACCAGGTTCGAAGTCTGTGTAAAGCTGAGGGCAATCGTCTGAAGGCAGCGAGAATAATGCATAGAAAGTTGTCATTGTAGTGAAGCGTCTGCGTACACACACACACACACACACACACACACACACACACACACACACACACACACACACACACACACACACACACACACAACAATAGATACACATTCATTCATTTATTTTCATTCATACATACATACTGTACATAATTATACTGTACATACATTCATTCTTACATACATACATACATACATACATACATATATACAAATGCATACATAGAAAACAAGTGGCCAGTAAGCAGATTTTTTTTGCTCACTGATTTTCGTATTTTCCGTATATATATATATATATTTTTAGCTCTTTCCATATATCTTCGTTCATTTCCTGGTATTTCCTATGCATTTATTCATGTTCCATATTCAGGCTTTCCTTTTTTTTCTTTTTCATTCTCCCACAGCCATCATTCTTCCCCCCCCCCCACTCCCACACACACTACTTCCCACTTTTCTGTTTCGTATTTCTTCGTTCGCTTGTCTTATTTCTTCGTTCGCTTCTCATATTTCTTCGGTTGTCATGTCGTTTATTACTGCCCATTTTCTTGTCAGTTCTTTTCGCTCGCTTCGTCTCTGAAATGAAGCAATATCCGGTCGAGAGAGAGAGAGGGAGAGAGAGACACACACAGATAGACGGACAGTGAGAGAGAGAGGAGAGAGGGAGACAGACAGACAGACAGACGGACAGTGAAAGAGAGAGAGCGGAGAGAGGGAGACAGACAGACAGACAGACGGACAGTGAAAGAGAGAGAGAGAGAGAGAGAGAGAGGTAGAAGGGGAGGAGAGAAGCGAAGGAGGAGGAGGAAAGGAATTGAGAAGGGAGAGGAGGCCAAGGGGGTGTGTGAAGGGGAGAGAGGGAGGAAAGAGAGGAAATGAAGGGAGGAGAGAAATTCAGGGAGAGGAAAATTGAGGGTAATGGATGGGAAAGAGGGGAAAGGGAGAGGGGAGAGAGAAGGGAGGTAAGATACGGGAGATGAAAGGAAAGAGAAAGAAAAAAAAAGGAGGGAGAAAGAATACGGGATGAAAGGAGAGAGTCATAGTGAGTGAGAGAGAGAGAGAGAGAGAGAGGGAGAATGAAAGTGGAAATGAGGGAGGGAGAAAAATTAAACGGTCTTGTGGGAACGGGAGATGAGCTTGAAAGGGAGAGATAATGTGGATGGGAAATGACCTGGGAGAGAGAGAGAGAGAGAGAGAGAGAGAGAGAGAGATGGAAAATTTGATGGTGGGGAAGAGATGAAAAAAGGGGGAAGGGAGGAGGGAGGAGGGTGGGAGGTGAGGGGGAATGCAAGATAATGCGGAAAGGAAATGAGATGTAGAGGAGAAGGAATGGGGAGAAAGGGAGGGGGGAGATTGAAGGGAGGAAGGAAGGAAGGAAGGTAGGCGGAGGTGAAAAAGGGAGGGAGGGAAAAGTTGGAAAAGGAGGTGTGACAGCGGAAATGAAACTATATCGTTTATGTAGCCAGTTTCCCCCTTTCTCTCTCTCTCTCTCTCTCTCTCTCTCTCTCTCTGTCTCTCTCTCTCTCTCTCTGTCTCTCTCTCTCTCTCTAATTCCTCCTCCATCATGCCTGTGCTTTGTGTCCATTTCTGGGCATGTCTTAGTGGTCTTTATAATCTTGATATTCGTCGTTCCTTTTTCTTTCCCTCTTGTCTTTTAATTTCTTTCCTTTCAGTTTCATTCCCTTTGTTTTTCATATTCTTTATTGTTATTTTTCTTTATTTACACCTGTTCTTTAAATATTACCTTCTGTATATTTCTTCCATTTTATTCTTTATTTTCTTTGTCATGTCTTCTTATATGTTTTTCTTTTTTCTTCTCGTCAGTTGGCTTCCTTGCTGCCTCCCCCTACCATCCCTTTTTTCCTTCTTTTTCCTCTCCTGATTTTGATTTACATATTTCTCTTCATAATTTTTCCTGTTGTATACCTGCCTTCCTTCCCACGTCTTTTATATTTTCTTATTTCTTTCCTTCTTCTTACTCTCTCAGGTGTGTGTGTGTGTGTGTGTGTGTGTGTGTGTGTGTGTGTGTGTGTGATTCGGTTCTCCTTGTATCTCGTCTTCCTTTCCTCACTGCTTTTTCACTTCTCTTCTTTTTTTCCTTCTCTCTTCCTCCTCGCATCCCTCCCTTTCTCTCCTTCCTTCCTCGCTTCTTCTTGCTTCCCTCCCTTCCCCTTCCTTCCTGTTCCTTCCTTTCTTCCTTTGTCTCCTTTCCATATCTTTCCTCCTTCTTCCCCTCCCTTTTCCTCTCCTTCTTTCCTCCCTTCTTCTTTCCTTCCTTCCTCCCTCCCTCCTTCTTTCTTTTCTTCCTTCCCTTCCTTCCTCCCTCCCTCCTTTCTTTCCTTCCTTCTCTTCCTTCCCTTCCTCCCTCCCTCCTTCTTTCTTTCCTTCCTTCCTTCTTCCTTCCCTTCCTTCCTCTTCCTTTCATCTTTTGTCTTCTTTCCACATCTTTCCTCCTTCTTCCCCACCCTTTTTCTCTCCTTATCTCCTCCTCCTGCCTTCCTCACTTCTTTCTTTTTCTCCTTCTTTATTTCTTTCCGTACTTCCTTTTCCTTTCTTTCCTCCTTTATCCTCTTTCCATATCTTTCCTCCTCCTCCCCCACCCTTTTTCTCTCCTTGTCCCCTCCTCCTTCCTTCCTCTTCGTTTTTCTTCCTTTGTCCTCTTTCCATATCTTCCCTCCTCCTTCCCCAGCCTTTTTCACTTTCCTCCTTCTTCCCCATCCCTTTTCTCTCCTTATCTCCTCCTTCTTTCCTTCCTCCCCCCCCCTCCCCCAGGAAATCCGTATGATGGTTATATTGTTGCCCAGACGAGGCCCAAAGCGCTCCCCAGGGCCCTCGATGCTGGTAGTTGTGGTAGCTCGGATTGTGGTAGTTGTGGTGATTGTGGTAGCTAGGTGTCATAATGGGCCGGGGTGATAGGTTTGTTTTTGAGGTGGTGTGGTGGGATGGTGGTGGCTCCGATTGTGGTAGTTGTGGTGGTTATGGTAGTTGTGATGGGGGTGGTTGGTTTTGGTCGTGTTTGTAAGTGTGGTATGACTGTGAGGTGTGATTAAGCGTAGTTCAAATGCTAGCTTATGGTAGTAGTTGTGGTAGGTGTGGTTGTGGTGGTATTAGAGGTGTGGTAGGTGTGGTTGTGGTGGTATTAGAGGTGTGGTTGTGGTGGTATTAGAGGTGTGGTTGTGGTGGTATTAGAGGTGTGGTTGTGGTGGTATTAGAGGTGTGGTTGTGGTGGTATTAGAGGTGTGGTTGTAGTGGTATTGGTGATGCGGTAGGTGTGGTTGTGGTGGTATTTGCGGTGTGGTAGGTGTGGTTGTGGTGGTATTAGTGGTGTGGTAGGTGTGGTTGTGGTGGTATTAGTGGTGTGGTAGGTGTGGTTGTGGTGGTATTAGAGGTGTGGTTGTAGTGGTATTGGAGATGTAGTAGGTGTGGTTGTGGTGGTATTAGAGGTGTGGTAGGTGTGGTTGTGGTGGTATTAGGGGTGTGGTTGTGGTGGTATTAGAGGTGTGGTTGTAGTGGTATTAGAGGTGTGGTAGGTGTGGTTATGGTGGTATCAGAGGTGTGGTTGTGGTGGTATAAGTGGTGTGGCTGGTGCTGGTATTAGGCTGTGTGTGGTATGATTGTCAGGTGTGATTGTGTGTAATTCTTGTACCGGGATATTGGTTGTGCTGCCAATTACTGACTCGCTGCATGGTTCACGGATTGTGTGGGTGTGTGTGTGTGTGGGTGTGGGTGTGTGGATGTGAATGCTTGGTGGTGCAGATGTATGTAAATTGTTCCGTTTTTTGTTCAGGGTGTCAAGGATAAAAGGGAAATTGCAGTCTTCTTACAATAAACACGGGCTTCGGTATTATTGACAGTTAGCAGGGTTCTTATGATTTAAATCAAATTATTGAAATCGTGTGATTTAATCGATTTAAATAAGAGTGAAAAAATGATTTAAATCAAAATGGATTTTTTTTTATATAGATACAGTAACAGTGAAAAAGACAGAAAATGTGATGGATGTGTATTGTATAGATGCATCAAGTCAGGCACCAGTGATTGCCTTTTGTTACAAGGCAAATATTAAAAGACAGAGGAACGAAGGCTCTTTGATAATAACAATAAATGTGATTATACTCAGTGTAAACATATGAACTAATCTCTTCTTTGACTACACAGTAACATGATTCAATTTAATGATTATGATCCTAATTTGACAAAGCACAGAAGACAACTTGGCAACTTTCTTCAGTACCTGAGAGTGTGAGTGACCTGTCCCATACCAACAAGTGCTGCCTGTGGTGCACTGCCTTACTCCCACCTCCCATTCACATTATTATTATTATTATCAAATTTTGTAAGTCTGTTTATTTGACCAGTGATTTATTATCATGCCTGATGGACGCATTGCAGCAGGTGGGAGGAAAAGATACCGAGTATGGTACTCTTGACAGAATTCCCAAAGGCACAAACAGGGTTGGGAAAAAAATCACATTGAAAAAAAAAACATTTAAATAAAAAAAAAAAATCAGATTTAAATAAAAAATCTATTTTTTTTTTTTTTTTTTTAAATGTGATTTTTTTTTCCCCCCAACCCTGCCAGTTGGCTGTAATAATGAGTAATTTTGTTAGGTAAATAAGTAATCGTGGATAGTCGTGCCTGGTAATGGAAAGATAATAGCAGTTTTGACTGTGGCAGAAGAATGAAATAAGTAATGGTAACTCCTAAGTAGAAACATTAGGAATGGTAGTGGAAGAGTAAATTATAGTAGATGGTAAGTGTGTGAGGTACTTGAGGGATGGTGGTAGTTGTGATTGTGGTAGTATTAAGGGTGATACTTAATTGTGGTAGGTACTCAAAGAATGGTGGTAGTCTGCTTCGTGTCCCAGGGGTTTGTTCTCTTAAAGGTACCTGCTCTCTCTCACACTCTCTTACTCTAATGAGAGAGAGAGAGAGAGTAGAAACATGGAAGGGGAAAATAGAGAGGAGGAGGAGGAGGAAGGAAGGAAAGGAAGAAATGTTAGGAAAAGAATGGAAAGGAGGGAGAATGGAAAGGTTTTGGAGAGGGAGAGATAGAAGGGAAATGGGGAAGGAAGGGAGAGGTAAGGAGGGATAGAGGGAGACATACGAGTAAATGGAAAAGAGGGAGAGAGAGAGGGAAAAGGTAGAGTAGGAAGGAAAAGGAATGAAGAGAGAGAGGAGGAGGAGGAACGACAGGAGAGAGAGAGAGGGGTTGGGGTGGGAGGGAAAGGGTATTTAATTTCCTGTTTTCTTTCTTGATTCTCCCACAGGCTTTCAGTTCCCTTCCTTTCAAACTCCTCTCCCTTTCATTCCCCTCTTTATTTTTCTCTCATTCTCCTTTTTTCCTTTGTTTCTTTTGTATTATTCTTTAGGCTTATTTCGACTGTCATCTTCACCATTTTATTTTCTTCATCCCCCCCCTCTCTCTCTCTCTCTCTCTCTCTCGTTTTCCCATATCTCCTTCGTCTCCTCATTTCCTCTCTACACCTCCATCTCTCCTCTTTCCTCCTGCCTTCCCCTTCCTTTCTCCCTGCCTGGCTTCTCTCCCTTTTCCTCATTTCTCCCTGGTTTCCCTCCTCTCACCTTTCATTTCCCTTCCTCCACCTTCTCGCACCTTCCCACGCGTCGTTCTTGCCTCCTGTACCACCTTCTCACCTTTTCTCTCTTACTCCTTCCTTCCATCTTTCTCCTTCTTTCCATCGGTCTCTCCCTTTCCATCTTTCTCTCTTTCCACATTTCTCGTCTTTTATCATTTCTCTCTTCGTATCCATCCTCCCTTCCTTCCCCCCTCCATTTCCATCTTATCTCCTCTCCCTTCCTCTCGGTTCTTCTCCCTCCTCTCGTTATCTTATTTCCACTCCCTTCTTCACTCTTCTTTCTCCCTGCCTTCCTCCTCCCACTTTCGTCTTCCCTCTGCTCTCCCTACTTTCCTCACTCCGTATTTCTTCCACCTCTCCATTCTTTCCTACTTTCCTCCTCTGACTTCCTCCATTCTTCTCTTTCTGCATTCTATCCTTCCGTCCTTCCCTTCCTAATATTCCTCTCCCACTTCTCCCCCTCTCCTGCCCTCCATATTTATTCTCCCTTCCTTCTATGTCTCCCTCCCTCCTTTTCAGTACCTTTTCTGTTGTTGTTCCTCTTCCTCCATTTCTCTCCCTCTTTCCTTGTCGTCTTTTCCATCTTTATCTTCCCTTCCTCATCTCTCTACTTCTCCTTCTCTTTACTTCTTCCATCGTTACGCTTCCTTCTCACCTCTTCCATCGTTATTTCTCTCCTCTCATCTCCCTCCCTCTCTCGTTACCTCTTCCATCTTTATTCCTCCTTCTTCATCTCTCTCCCTTTCTCTCGGTACTTCTTCCTTCTATTTTTCCTCCCTCATTCCTCTCCCTCTCTCCTTTTCCTCACCTCTGCGGTATATATTCCTCCCATCTCTTCTTCACGTTCTTCGACACCTCCTCCAACTTTTCCCGCCTCCTCATCGCTCTCTTCCTCTCTCTCTCATTACGTCTTCCTTCTCCCTCCTCCATTCTTTTCCTCCTTCCTCCATCTCTCCTTCTCTCCCTCCTCCTTCCTCCTCTCTCCGTTCTCTGGTGCTGGATCAATCTTAGGCTCAGTCTCAGGGGCCGCCTCTCTTCCAATTAAAACTCCTACCTCCCCTATTCCCTCCCCCTCCTTCCCTCCCCCTCCCTTCCCTCCCCATTCTTCTTTCCATCCCTATTTGTCTATACCCCCTCCCCTTCCCCCTTTCTCTTCCCTCTTCTGTTGCGCCTTCCTCTCCCATCCTCTTCCTCTCCCCCTCTATTCCTTCCCCGTGTTGTCCCTCTCTCCTCCTCTCCTCTTCCACCTCTGTCTACCATCCCTATTTTTCATCCTTTCCTCCTTGCTTCCCTCCCCCCCCCACTCCACTTCTTTCTCATTGCATTCTTACGCCCCCTTCCCCCCCTTCTCTCTCTATCTTTGTCTCTCTCTCTCTCTCTCTCTCTCTCTCTCTCTCTCTCTCTCTCTCTCTCTCTCTCTCTCTCTCTCACTCCTAATTATCAGCATCTCCCTGGCCGCATCCCTCCTCACAACTTCTCTCCCTCCCTCCCTCCCGCCCTTTCTCCCTTCCTTCCTATCCCTCTCTCCTTCACTCGTCTGTGAAGGAGCATCCTCGAGGGAGAAGGAGAAGGAAGAGGAGGAGGAGGAGGAGACGGAGGAGGAGGGAGAGAGAGGAAAAAGGAAGAGGAAGAAGGAAGGAGAGGAAGGGGGAGAGAGGAAAAGAAAGGGAAGAGAGGACAAACGAGGATGAGGGATGGAGGGATAGATGATGAGAGGAGGGAAGAAGGGGGAAGGGAGTGGTAGTTCAAAGGAAAATGAACATAAACAGACTTACAAGCTCTTAAGATGGTGTCTGTTAATAGGGTTGGGTATAACTATGGCGACTCTCCTCCAAATTTGAGATAAGAACAGGTAAGGGAGAGGGTATGGAGGAGGAAAAGAGGAGGAGGGAGAGAACGGAGAATTGGCGGGAAGAGGAGGAGGAGGAGGAGGAGGAGGAGGAGGGATAAGGAGAGGATAAAATGGAGTGGAACGGACAAGGGAGAAGGGGAAGAAAAATGACTGCGAAAGATGAGTAGGGAAGGAGTAACTGAGAGAGAGAGAGAGAGAATGGAGAGAGGAGAAGGATGTGGAGGGAGAGTGAAGGAGGAGGAAATGATGAGAATTTAGTGGAGAATAATAGAGAAATGCAACGAGAGAGAGAAGAGGGGAAGATGGGAGAAAAGAGGATTTGAGAGAGGATAGAGGAATAGAGAAGGGATTGAAGGAAGAGGAATAGAGAAGGGATTGAAGGAAGAGGAATGAAGAAGGAAGATGACTGAGGGAGAGGGAGGGGGTGAGGGAGAAAAGAGGAATGGAGTGGGGATAGAATGAAGAGGGATGGAGAGGGAAGACGAATGGGGGAGGAAATGAGAGAAGACGAATGGACCAAGAGGAGAGAGAAGATGGAGTGGGAGGGAGGGAGGGGGTGGAGAGAAGCGAGTTGACAGATCGATAAGAAGTAAAGGTGGTAAAGAATTGTGACTGTTGGGAGGCTGGTGTGTTACGTAGATCACACAGACCTTAGAGTACAGAGAGAGAGAGAGAGAGAGAGAGAGAGAGAGAGAGAGAGAGAGAGTGAGAGAGGGAGAGAGAGAGAGAGAGAGAGAGTAAATGAGAGACCAAGAGAAAGGTGAAAGGTAGAGATAATGGAATGCAAAAGAGACGGAGAAAATTAAGTGATGGTGGAGATAGGGCAGGAAGAGGAGGTGGGGAGGAAGGGACAGAAATTGGGGGAAGGAGGAGGAGGAGGAGGGAAACGGAAGGTGGGGTGGGGAGGAAGGTAAGAGAGATTGGGGGAGGGGAGAGATGGAAGAGAGGTTGGTTACGACTTATGTAAGAGGAGGATGGGATGGAGGTAGAAGGGACATGAGGGAGGGGGACGGGTCGGATAGGGAAGACAAGGGAAGGGAGAAAGAATGATAGAAGAAAGAAAAGAGAGGAAAGGAAGACGAAGAGAAAAGGAAAAAAAGGGGGTTGGGATGGAAGTAGAGAGATAGGGAGGGGGGAAGGAAAGGAAGAAGGAAGAAGAGGGGGGGAAGAGAGGGAATCAGAATGACAATGGAGGGAGAATGGGGAGTTATATAAAACAGAAAAGAGTGAAAGGAATAGGGAGGGAAGAATGAGTTGGAAAGGGGTGGGGGGGGGAGAAGTTGAGATAAAGGGGAAAGAAGATGGGGATAGGTAGAGAAGAGGAGGAGGAAGAAGATGAGGGGGAGAGGGGAGGTAGAGAAGAGAAAGGAGGGAGTGGACGTGGAGAAGAGAAGGGAGAGTGGGAGGGAAGAACGGGTCGAAGTCGAGAGGAGTTGTAGTGGAGGAGGGAGGAAAGAAGTTTAGAAGAGGGCAGGAGAGAGAGAGAGAGAGAGAGAGATTTGAAGATAATGATGATAATAATAATAATAATAATAATAATAATGCGAAACGAAGCCTAACCCCTTCAGTATGATGACGTTTTGGTTACATATTGCTGCTAACAGGTGATTTTGTCAAGCTTAGAGGAGACTTCTGTACTCCTTTTACTCTAAGTTGGCCTAAAAATTTCATCTCCCTTGATTGCAAAATTGTATCAGTTAATTAATAACAGCAGTACTAGTCATGAAGAAGTGCCATGGAGAGAATATACTGTAGAGCCATAGTTTTGTCTTAGCCACAGAGGTGCATCAGAGAGTCTGCCAAGGGACGAGAATATGGGCCATATGAAGAGGAGTTAAATTCGTTTTCTTTAACCACATCACTCCCAGGATGTAATTTTTATTCTTTCTCTCTCCGGACGATTTTATTCAACTTGTAGCCTTTTCGAACGGGAGGGGTTAGATAGGACCTTCAGTAACCCCTTTAGTACGAGTGATTTTTTTCTGAGTGGAATAAAATAGTCTGCAAATAGCATGAATGGGTAAGACAAGCTGACAGTCAACGATGCCCAGCTGTAAGTGGACCAGGTTTTGTCAGCGACCAGAAGTAAGTTTCGACACTAGAAGCCATCTCTGCTCGGGGGTACTCCAGTGCAACATTCCGCCAAATAATCTTGGCCCTGACGTAGTCATCTTTGGAGCTTAAGCATTTTGCATGAGCAATATCGTAATTTTAGCACTTCTCGTATTTTCTGCACTTGATGACCTTTGACCCCTGACCTGGCAGATATAGGTCATGCATGTATGAAGCACACTTGTAGTACTCATTAACCTCAATAAGCATGCCAAGTTTCATTCGATTCCATCAACCCACTGTGGAGCTAGGGAACTTGAAATTTGCGGAATGGCCCACCAGTGGTACAACTTCTAGATGACACTGCCAGCGACTGCAAGTGTGTTTCAACACTAAGTGTAGTTTTTGTATGAGGTACTCAAGTACTGTACACATTCATGATTTTAACTGTTTTCACCGTTTTCGCATTTGGTGTCCTTTGACCCCTGACCTGGCCAAAGTAGCACATAGGTGTGCAATAGAAAGTTGTAGTACTAGTCAGTGTCTATAAGCATGCTTCATTTCATGGAGCCGCTGGGGAATTAGGGGAGCATATTTGAAAACCGGTACTGGTTTCTGGGGACGCTGAGGCCAATCTTCACAGGGTTGCCACTCGAACACTAGAGGAGAGAGAGGAAAATGTGTGGCACACTACCGATAGGGAATGGTCCCAAGATTACACCTAAAGAAATCAGAGCTTTCTACGCTTATTAGTAATGCTTCTACAGCTCAAAACGTGAAAAGTGCGAAAAATGCGGGTAACGAGTAGTTGCCTAGCAGCCAAAACTTTGCGGACACAGCTAGGGCATAGGCTGGTCATTGTTCCCAAGTTTGGTCAGTTCTGAAGGGTAGAAGTGCCTGCCACAATTAAGGAAGAAAGAAAACGAGGCTGACATTAAGGAGCTGAACAAAACTGTGTTAGAAATAGTTCACCCCCTCACTGCGAGGACAGAAACCAGACGATTTTATTCAGTTGACGGGCGGACGAAAATGGGAAATGCGAAGAATTTTGGAAGGTGCGGGAAATTAGAATAAGCGATGAATGCGAAAGGAAAGACTTATGAATGTTTAATGATCGTGAAAGAGAGAGAGAGAGAGAGAGAGAGAGAGAGAATAAAAGGATAGAAGGAAGAGATGGGTATAAAGCATTGTAGAAGTGTGATATATGTACAGTATATTGTAGAATCGATATAGGTAGATAGATGGATAGATAGAGAGATGGACAGATAGAAGGAGAGAGATAGATCAGGTAAAGGTAAATGGTAGTTTAATATTACAAAATTAAGTTGCCGTGGTCCCAGGCTCATCCGAACCTTGAACCCCGTGGACTGCAGACTGAAGCTGCCCGTATGCAGTCCACCATCGTCCTTTTAGGGATAGGGAAGGTGGTGAGGGGCGTGTGTGTAGCCAGGCAGTGGAGCCGCCTGGTTATCACGGTGCCGCCACGTGCAGGCCTCCCATTTAGCATCCATAATGAAGTGAAAACATGAATCTAGAATAGGAATAAAGAAATGCCAGCTGAAAGGGACACGAAAGAAGGAATAGTACAAGGAAACGAGGAAAAATAACGAAGGAATAAATGAAAATGACAATGAAGACGGAATTAAATAATGGGTGTGAGGGAAAATAACGAACGAAAAAATGATAAAATGAAAAGAAAAAAAAAAGAATAAACAAAGAGGAAAAATAAGTAAAGAAGGAATCATAAAAAAAAAAGGAAGAATGAGGAAAAATAACGAACGAAAAAACGAAAATTAAAAGAAAGGAGAATAAAGGAGGGAAGTAAAAAGGAGGAGTGAGGAGTAATAACGAAGGAAGAAATAATAGGGAGAAAGAAGAGAGGAAATAATGAGAGCGAGAATGCAGTGGTCAAAATGAGAGAGACGGGGGCCCATTAGAATAGGGTCTATTGTTCCATTGAGGTGCTTTTGAGAGAGAGAGAGAGAGAGAGAGGCGAAATGGACGGAGTAGTTGAGAGAGGAGGGGAAGAAATATACAGAATAAGATCTGTAGATGAAAGAAGTGTGTGTGAGAGAGAGAGAGAGAGAGAGGAATATGGATAGATAGTAATAAAGGTAATATTGAGAGAGAGAGAGAGAGAGAGAGAGAGAGAACTATGAATAGATAGGAGTAATAAAGGCAATATCAAAAGAAAGAAAGAAAGAGAGAGAGAGAGAGAGAGAGAGAGAGAGAGAATAAAAGGAGAGGGAGGGAGGAATGGAGAGAATAATACCTCCATTTCTCCGCTGACATCTGGCGGGGAGGTAAGCTGAGATGGGGATGGTGGTAGTTGTGGTAGGACGGATGGTGGTAGTTGTGGTAGGAGGGATAGTGGTAGTTCTGGTAGGCGATATTTTAGTAGTTGTGGGTAGGTGGGATTGTGGTAGTTGTGGTATGGATTATGGTAGGTTCAGATGGATTTAAGTCATTGAAAAAAGAAAGATTGTGGTAGGAGGGATGGTGGTAGTTGTGGCAGGGATTATGGTCGGTTCAGATGGAAAGTCAGTGAAAAAAGAAAGATTGTGGTAGGAGGGATGGTGGTAGTTGTGGTAGGAGGGATGGTGGTAGTTGTGGTAGGAGGGATGGTGGTAGTTGTGGTAGGAGGGATGGTGGTAGTTGTGGTAGGGATGATGGTGGTTGTGATAGAAGAGGATTGTGGTAGGTGGTGGTAGCCCTGATAGTATTGAATAGTGGCAGTTCAGCAGGCATGGAAGACAATAGTGGTTATGACAAGGGGTACAGAATGGTGGTAGTTGTGGTTGAATGGGGTAGTTGTGCGTATCAAATGGTCTTTTTTTTTTTTTTTTTTTTTTTTACATAATCCTTTTGGTTTTTTCTTATTAATATTTTTACTCCTATTTTTGGTGCTCTTGTAATTTTTTTATGTCAAGTTTTTGCTAATTAATTTCCCCCCCCCTTTTTTTTTTTAAGTCCCTTTCAATGGTTTATTTTTGCATTTTCGTATATATATATTTTTTTCTTTTTTGGCCACATAAATTTTCCTTTTCCTTCCTTTTCTCACGTCGCCTTTCTTCCTCAATTATTCTCATCCCTCGTCTGGCTCGACTTTTTCTACAGAATTACGTGCCTATTGTAAATTCCTCTTTTCATTTCTTGTTCTTGCTTTTAGTTTTGTTTTCATGCCATCGTTATTTATTTATTTATTATACTTTCCTTCATGTCTGTCTTGTAATTCATCTTTTCATTCCCTCTTGTTATTTTTATCATTTATCTGTTTGTTTATTTATTTATATTGGATTTTCATCGTATGTGCTGTTCGTATTTGCTGTGTTATTCTTCCCTGGCTACCGTCTTTGTTTGTATTGTTTTTGTGCGTATTTTTGTCGTTTTTTTATTACAAACTTAATTCTTTCCTCTTTCATCCTTCTCATTACACCTTTTATCTTTCCCCTTCCCTGTTTTTCTTCGTTGTTATTTTCTTTCTTTTTTCTTCTTCATATTTTCTGCCGCCTTCCTCACCCCTCTCCTCCTTTTTCCTCATCCACTTCACTTATTACGCCATTCTTTTTGTCTCCGCCTCAGGGGTTTCCTT
>NC_136954.1:67332408-67334908 GCF_032717465.1 Coenobita brevimanus | reverse complement strand
GTCACGCACCTAATTCTTCAACCCTCTCTTAGCGCCAACCCTCTCCTTTGCCCTTATTCACCCTTACCCTGTCCCTTTACCCATTATTCGACGGTTTAACTCTCCCTTTATACACCTCCACATTCTCACTCTCCCATACTCACATTTCCGCTCTCTATTACCCAGCCCATCACCCTTACCCACCCTTTCCTTCTCCCTCTCCCTCTCCTTCACTCGCCCTCATCCTTCTCCTTGTCCCTCACTCACCCCTCCCTCTCCCTCACTCACCCTCCTCCCTCTCCCTCACTCACCCTTCCCATTTCCGTTACCTTTATTAACTCTTAGCCCTCACCCTCTCCAGCGTCCCGTTTCACCCTTCCGTAATGCACTCCCTCACTCATCCTACCCTCTACCTCACCCTCTTCCCTCACCCTTATCCCACCCTCACTCACATCCCGTCCAACCCTTCCATCACACAGCCCCTCCTCTCTTCCCTGCCTCTCTACACACCACCCTTCCCTTTACCCATTCAGTCCGATGATATCTTAATTTACTCACAACTTCAGACGATTTTATTAAGCTAGTAAAGCATCTCGGGTAGTGAGGGGGGGTTAATTAAGATCATATGTAAACCCTTCAGTAAGGAAATTCCCCCCCTAAGCTGAAGAAAATCGTCAGTGGTGTTAGACAAAAAATAAATAAATAAGAATAAAAAATCACTGCATTTAGGTATCGCCCCAGCACGTAATTTCATGAGAGAGAGAGAGAGACTGAATGGGTAGACGAAGGCCGAAAAACCTCGTTGGAATCAAATAAAGTGGTGTGGTTGTCGCCGGTATAGAATAACATAACAGGGCATTTAAAGGTTTAAAGGAAGGCCTCTAAATAGCTCCTTGGATCCATTTCTGAACGTTCTCTCAAACTTCAGTATTTTCTTACGTAAAACCAGTGAATACTTTGACCCCTTGTTCTCTACCCTCAGACGCAACCCTCTCTCTCTCTCTCTCTCTCTCTCTCTCTCCACTCCTTCCCCTACTCTTAAAAGCGACTGAGTAAATAGGGAGAAGGCAAAAAGTTAATCTCCTTTCTTTTCCCCTTCAGTCCAGCGCATTTCCCATTCTGGTGTCATTTTTGTACTTTTCCTTTTATCCTCATTGCAACACGCCTTTATTCGCCCCCCCTTACCTCACCCCCCCCCCCCGCCCCCTTATTCTTCGACCCCCTTCTTGGAAATACATCAACCCCCCCCCCACACCCACCCCCGACTCCAGACTTTCTCCCTTCAACACCCCCTTCTCTCGTGTCTCCCTACTCTCTCTCTATTCTCTTGTCTAGCTTTTCTCTTTTTCTTTCATGCTCCCTGCTTCCCCCCCTTCTTTTTTTCTCCCTGCTTTGTCCCCCTTCTCCTTCCCCCTCTCTCTCAAAGTACAAAGTAAGTACAGAGGTGCAAAGGAAAGCAAGCAGCTCGTGACTGTTTGGTGTAGGGATGGCTGTAACTAACAAATCTATTCCACCAGTTAAGGACAAGGATAGCCCTTCTCTTTCCTCCCTACCCTCTCTCTCTTCTCTCTTTCCTCCTTACTCACTTCCTTCCCTCTTCCCGCTCTGTCCCTTCATTCTCTTACTCCTCTCTCTCTCTCTCCCTTCTCTTTTCATTTCCATCTCCCTCTGTTGTCTTCTCCCTCCCTACTCATTCGCTTCCTAATCCCTGACACCTTTTTATTCCAACCTTCATTCTTCTTAATTCCTCGTACTTCCCTTTGTAATTGTTTTCTCCAGACTCCTTCCTTTTTCCAGGCCTATCTTCCCATCTTTAGTCACATCCTTCTTACCTACTCCTCCCTCCTTCCTTACTCTCTTCTCTCCTTCTTCCATACTTTCCCCTCTCCTTCCTTATTCTCTTCTCCCCTCCTTCCTTACTCTCTTCTCTCCTTAATTATTCTTCCCCCGTTCCTTACCCCGTTCTCCCTTAGTATTCTCTCCTTCGTCATTCCCTGTTCCTTCCCTCCTTCCCTCTCTCTCCCCTCTTTCCCCCCTCTCCTCCCTACTTTCCTCCCTACTGTAGAGCCTCTTATGTGAACACGCGTCTTGTCGCCCCTGTCTTTTATCTGGCTCTCATTTCCCCCTTCTTCTCTTCTTCCCTCTTTTATTTCCGTTCTGTTATTTCTTATTTCGGTTTTCCTACCATCCATTTTGTCAGATTTTTCCCCTTTTCCTTCATTTCATCTTTCCCTTGAGTGATTTTTCGTGGTTTCTTTTTCCCTGTTTCCTCTTCCCTTTCATTATATCGTTATTTTTCTCTTTTCTCTTTCGTACCTCGTTTACCATCTCTGTTTCACCCATTATCCTCTCTTTTCTCCCTGCCTCCCTTCTTCCTCACTTCCCACATTGCCTCTCCCTCCTCCTCCCCCGCATCATTCCTGCCTCGTCTTCCTCCTCATCTTCTTCCTCTTGCTTCTTGTTTCCTCCTCCCCTACCTCTTCATTTCCCCGTCTTTAAATCCTCTTCAACATGGCTCCTT
>NC_136954.1:67322408-67329908 GCF_032717465.1 Coenobita brevimanus | reverse complement strand
AGGGGTGTTAGGGAGCGTCCTTAACCAACTAAGAATTTCCTTGACATCATTTCCGTAGCGAGTTATTTTAGCCTGCTACATCTTATCCCTGTATTGCATTGTAATTTTTTTCTCTCCAGTGCATTGGTAACATACAGGAAGATATTTAAGTGTGCAACGCTGAATAAGTCGCTAAGGAAGAGGTGTTAGGAAATAGTGAATCTTTTTTTTATAAGGGTAACAATTATTTTTGTGCAGTTTAATATTATCTACTTGTACAGTCTTTGTCTGTCTGTCTGTCTGTCTCTCTCTCTCTCTCTCTCTCTCTCTCTCTCTCTCTCTCTCTCTCTCTCTCTCTCTCCCCATTATACAAGCCTTATATAATTGCCCGGGGTGGTTAAGGGAAGGGTATGGGAAAATGGGGGGGGGGGAGGTATCAAATAAAGGGGGGGAGAAATAATGGTGAGAGAGAGAGAGAGAGTAATTTATATCAGTCGACTTAGTTTAGATAGATAAATGGATAGATGGATATATATAGTTGTATGGATAAGGGGGAATTGTGGTAGAGGAGATAAAAGTAACTGAAGATTGTGTGTGTGTGTGTGTGTGTGTGTGTGTGTGTGTGTGTGTGTGTGTGTGTGAGAGAGAGAGAGAGAGAGAGAGAGAGACTGGGGGAGGAAAGGAGAAACCCTTGGAATGCTTCCGGACCTTCCTTCTCCCCTCTCCCCCTTTTCCTTTCCCTCCTCTCCCCTCCCCCCTTCTTCTTCCCCTCATGACGGAAATGCGGGTACCTCCCTTATTCTTCCTCCCCACTCCCTTCCTTTCTTTCCCTTCCCGTCCCTCCCTCCTCCCTATTCCTTCCCGCTCATGGCCCTTCCCTCTCCTCCCCCTCCCCGACCCCGCTTCTCCCTCTCCCCGACCCCGCTTCTCCCTCTCCCCGTTCTCCTCATCCTCCTCCTCCTCCTCCTCCTCCTCCTCCTCCTCCCCTCTCCCCTTTCTCCTCTGATAAATTACAATACGATAATCTACGCCGCACATCGAAAAGACTTATTAAACAAAGCAAAAGAGCACTGGAGATCCACATTGCTAATATGTGCAAATCAAATCCTAAAGAATTTTACAGTTACATTAGAAAGAAAAAGGTTATGACTACATCAATAGGTCCTCTAGAAACAAACAATGGCAGACACACTGAAAATGAGGTCGAAATGGCAAACATTCTTAACGATTACTTTGCGTCTGTTTTTACAGTAGAAAACACCACCAGAAACCTACTGTTACCCACAAACCAAGCAAATAGCCAGTCCTTAGTAACTATGCTATTGATAATAATGATATCCTTTCAGCCATAAATAGTACGGACATAAACAAAACCCCTGGCCCCGATAAAATATCACCGAGAATTCTCAAAGAAGCAAAACATGAGTTACTGCTGCCACTCTCTGTCTTATTCAATAAATCATTAAGTACTGGGAAAGTTCCACGCGAATGGAAACTAGCAAATGTAACACCAATTTTCAAAAAAGGAAATGAGTCGCACCCAGGAAATTACAGACCAATCAGCTTAACATCAGTAGTGTGCAAGTTAATGGAAAAAATCATAAGAGATAAAATAGTTAATTATCTAGAAGAAAATAATATAATTAAAGACTCGCAACATGGATTCAGACATCGTCGTTCATGCTTAACTAACTTACTGGACTTCTTCCATGATGTTTACAAATCACACGATGACTCAAGAGCAGTAGATATAATTTACCTCGACTTTCAGAAAGCATTTGACACTGTCCCTCACAAGCGTCTCATGAGAAAAATAGAAGCACATGGAATAAAAGGAAAGACGCTAAAATGGTTACAAGACTGGCTGACAGACCGAAAACAGCGAGTTGTGATAAACGGAAAGGAATCCAAATGGCGTAATGTGATCAGCGGTATGCCTCCACAAGGCTCAGTACTTGGACCGATACTTTTTATTATCTATATAAATGACATTGATGAGGGTCTAAATTGTAAAGTATCCAAATTTGCAGATGATACTAAAATAACCAGTAAAGTCACTTCAAAATTACAGTGGCAGCAGTTACAAAATGACCTTAATACTTTAGCAAGCTGGGCAGAAAAATGGCAAATGAAATTCAACACAGAAAAATGTAAAGTACTTCATATTGGAAGTAACAATGTCCATGCAAATTACAAAATGAACAATATTCAGTTATCAAGTACAGACAGTGAAAAGGATCTTGGTGTGATAATATCAAATGACCTAAAACCAAGCAAGCAGTGTACCGATGCGGTAAAAATTGCAAACAAGCTAGTGGGTTTTATTGGAAGAACTTTCGAGTTTAAATCGGAAAAAGTCATACTTGCCTTGTACAACTCGCTAGTGCGCCCCCATCTTGAGTATTGTGTGCAATTCTGGTCTCCGTACTACAGAAAGGACATTGAAAAATTAGAGAAAATTCAGCGAAGAATCACAAAAATGGTACCACGACTTAGAAACAAACCATATGAGGAACGCCTTGAAGAACTTAAATTATTTAGCCTAACGAAGCGCAGGTTAAGAGGGGACCTTATTGAAGTTTTCAAAATCATGAAGGGATATGACAACTTAGACATGAATAAATATTTTGATATAGACCGGTCGAGTCAAACCAGAAGTAATGGCTGCAAAATCATGGGAAAACGATTCCAATCCCACGAAGCAAAATACTTCTTCTTTAACAGAGTTGTAAATATCTGGAACAGATTACCCTCAGATACCGTGAACAGTATCTCAATTGAGACATTCAAAAACAAATTAGACAAGTATTTGCATGAAAATCCTCAGCTGACTCTTTTTCTGTCCGAATAACTTGCTTTTATAGCTACGGTACATGTAAGTTCATGCCACCTTAGTCTACAAGACACCCCGTAAACAATGTACCCGTACATAGTGTTGCGTCACGATATTATACATTTCCAATTTATTTGGTGCAAACAAAGCAATATAAGCACAGATTAGGATCTGCACAGATAACCCTGAGTTAACGGTCACTACTCTTACTTTCGACCTGTGATGGGCTGTGGATCACTGAGGGTCCCTGTTAGTCAAGTGACCACCATCGGGATTTTTTTAATGTACCAGGGGTCACTGCTTCAGGATGAAACTTGTGTACTGTCCCACATGGGAGAGTTCCTTGTCTCAGTGGAGTGAACGGAGCTATTGCCTGATTGACTGCTGCCTACCTAAAAGCGCCAGGGAAGGTTGCCGCACCACCCCTAAACATCCACTCTGTGCATTGCACATCCACACTGTGCACTGTGCAGTCCCCTTTTATCTGAAACACCCGTCCTATATACTTTTCAGTCTCCCCAGCACAAAGAAAGCAATATAAGCACAGATTAGGAGCTGCACAGATAACCCTGAGTTAACGGTCACTACTCTTACTTTCGACCTGTGATGGGCTGTGGATCACTGAGGGTCCCTGTTAGTCAAGTGACCACCATCGGGATTTTTTTAATGTACCAGGGGTCACTGCTTCAGGATGAAACTTGTGTACTTGTCCCACATGGGAGAGTTCCTTGTCTCATTGGAGCAAACGGAGCTAGGGCCTGATTGACTGCTGCCTACCTTAAAAGCGCCAGGCAAGGCTGCTGCACCACCCCTAAACATCCACACTGTGCAGTGTGTAGCTTCCACGTTATGTCCACAGACTTCCCATTAACTCAATGTAACTGGTCTATAATGTCATGCCGTAACTATTATTTTATTTGTTTACTTTCTCTTTCAGGTTACTCAATCGGGTAGCTTATAGATAAAGTATTATAGAATGTGACTTTTCCTTTCCAATGTTTCCTATAAAATTTCCATGTCAGTTTTTCCATGCTGCATGGTGGTTTTTCTCACTTTTTCCTGGAGGGTTTGGTGGTGGGGGGAGCCTTCTTGCTTTCCTATCCTTATCCTTCAACATGTAGAGTTAGATCTTGTAGTCATAGTTTTCTCTACCAAGCAGCCTCGAAAGGACCATAAGGTCTGTTGCTGTTTGCTTTCCTGTGTAATCCTGTGTAATCCTTCTCACCTCTCCTCCCGTCTCCCCTCTACTCTCCTCCCCTTCCCTCTTCCCTCCCGTCCCCTCTCCTCCCTCCCCTCTCCTCCTCCCCTTTCCTCTTCCCCTC
The DNA here is from genome assembly GCF_032717465.1 of Coenobita brevimanus. Taxonomy (NCBI): domain Eukaryota; kingdom Metazoa; phylum Arthropoda; class Malacostraca; order Decapoda; family Coenobitidae; genus Coenobita; species Coenobita brevimanus. The sequence continues at coordinate 67,325,774 of NC_136954.1, read as the reverse complement.
TTCTCTTCCCTTCCCTCGTATCTCCCTCCCTCTCTAACCCTCTCTCCTTCCCCTCTTCTATCCCTCCTCTTTCTTTCCCCTCTCTCTCCTCCCAAAGTCATAGAGGTATCCAGGAGAGGGAGGAGGAAGAATATTAATGTAGAGAACAGTAGCAATTGGAGAGAGAGAGAGAGAGAGAGAGAGAGAGAGAGAGAGAGAGGGAGAGAGGCTTTGTACAAGAGAAGGATGAGGGATGGGATGGGATGACATGGAAGGAGGGAGGGGGGAGGGGTTTGAGGTCAGTGGGGGGGAAGTAGAGATAGAAGGGGGGAGGGGGAGGTAAAGTTGTTAGGTGGCTTCTGTGTCACTAACCTGGCTTCACTCTCTCTCTCTCTCTCTCTCTCTCTCTCTCTCTCTCTCTCTCTCTCTCACACACACACACACACACACACACACACACACACACACACACACACACACACACACACACACACACACACGGAAGATTCTGTGGTTTTGCATTTGATACCCTCATACTCATTTCTCTTCCTCGTTGTCATAATAACCAGATAAGGATGTGTTAGTCTCAGGGCTATAGAACTAGGAGGGTGGGTATTGGTGCAGAAGGGGTGACGTTAATACCACAACACCAGATCACAGGCCCAGTAGATATTAATAAAAACACCCCTACTAATACCATAACACCAGATTTTCATACCAGGTGATGTGTAGGGTAGCTGAGTTTTGTGGGTGTGTCGTGGGTGCAGTGTTAGACCACGAGAACGGGTATCCTATGCATGTCCAGAGTTTGATAATTTTGTGTGTGTGTGTGTGTGTGTGTGTGTGTGTGTGTGTGTGTGTGTGTGTGTGTGTGTCAATATTTACTTTGTTCATGGTATATTTTTTTATTCTTCCTCCTCCTCCTCCTCCTCCTCCTCCTCCTCCTCTTTATCTTGCCCACCTTATTTTACTTTATTTTATAAGGTTTCCCCCCTCCATACCTCGAGAGAGAGAGAGAGAGAGAGGGAGAGAGAAGGGGGGGTGGAATTCTTAAGATACCTACGTACACACACACACACACACACAAAAGATATACTGACACGCTCCTTTTCTGTCTACCTCTCTTTTCCTCCCTTCTCTCTTTCTCCCTCCCTCCCTCCCTCCCTCTTTACAGACAGACGTGAAATGTGAACACTTCCTTTTGTTCTCTCTCTCTCTCTCTCTCTCTCTCTCTCTCTCTCTCTCTCTCTCTCTCTCTCTCTGATTACACGTCGCCCACTTTCTCACCTTTTTACATTATGCTGTTATCTTCGTGTTCCTCTCGCCCCCTCTCCTTCCCCCTCATTCCTCTTCCCTCCTTCCTCCTCCCTCCTCCCTCCTCGTTCCTCTCCTCCCTCCTCCTTCCCTTTCTTTCCCTTCCTTCCCACGTTCACTCTCCCAACACTTCTTTTTTCCTCGGTTCGCTTTCCCCTCTGTCACTTCCATTCCGTCCCTCTTTCCCCTCTTCCCTCCCTCCCCTCAACTCTCTCCCTCTTTATGTATATATAGCTCAGTATTTCAGTGTCTCTCTCCCTTACTCACGTGTCTCCCTTTCTCCCTTATTATTTTAGGTTATTATTATTAGTTTTAGTTTGCATTTCGTCACGTATTATCATGCTGTATAATTATGGTTATTATTGTTATTATTGACGTTTTGCTATTATTCTGGTTGCACTTCCTCTCCTTCGTTCTTCCCACGCCTCTTCTCTTTTCCTTTTCTTTATCCCTCTCTTCCCTCTCACTCCTTCAGCTCTCTCTCCTCTTCCCCTCCATTCCCACTGCTTCCTCCTACCTTTGTCTCTTATCCTTTACACATCTTTCTCATCACCTTTCCTCGTCCACTCCCCTCCCCTCCCCCCGTCTCCCCTCTTTCATCCCTTCTTCCCTTCCTCTCACTTTTTCCTCCCTCCTTCCCACTCTCTCTCTCTCTCACACACACACACACACACACACACACACACACACACACACACACACACACACACACACACACACACACACACACACACACACACACACACACACACACACACACACACACACACACACACACACACACACACACACACACACACACACACACACACACACACACACACACACACACACACCAGTTCGCCTTAAACAATATGCTCCTTCCCCACTTCTCTTCCTTCTTCTTTCCCTTCCCCCCTTCCTTCTCTTTTTGCTGTTTCAGTTCCCCTCCCCTCCCCTCCTCTCCTCCCCTCCCCCTCGCCTTTCTCCCCCTCCCATCTGACTGCTCTTCTCCCTAGGTCTTTTATGTTCCCCCTCCACTTCCCTCCCACATATCTCCTCCTCCTCCTCCTCCTATTCTCCCTTTCCTTTCCCTCTCCTTTCCTTCTTACCCATTCCCTTCTTCCTCCCTCATTTTCCCCTTCGTTCCTCAGCATCTTCTTTCCCTTCCTTACTTTCCCTCTAATATCACTCTCCCTACCCCCGTCTCTCCCTTGTATTTTTCATTTTCCTTTAAATCATCATTTCCATTCCTCATCCTATTCCTTTCCTTTCCTTCCTTTCATGTGTGCTCACTTTCCACCTCCCTCCCTCCCCTTCCCACCTCATTCGCACCTGATCACCCCTCCTTCCCCCTCCCCCACAGTTTTCCACCCCATTCACCAGCTCCCCTCTCTCCTGCTGTCTTCTCTCCCACTTCTCTATCCCTTCTTTCCTCTCCCTGCCCCTCCCTCTTTGCTTTCCCTTTCCTTTATCGTTCTCCTGTACTCCCCCCTGTCTCACTCTCCACTCATCTTCACACTGTCCCCATCCCTCACCCTCACACTGCGTATCCCCCTCACCCTTTCCCCCCTTTCTCTGCTCACCCTCACCCTTTCCCCGTCCCTATCTTTATTCCCGTACATACCTCACCCTTCCCTTTCCTTCACCCCTCTTTACCCCACTATCCCTTCTGACCGTCTTTCCCATCCCCCCCCCTCCCCCATTTTCCCCTCTCCCACCTTACCGTCACCTACTTCGCCACTTTCCTTATCACTTTTCCCCTCCTTCCACTCCTCAGTTTCCGCTCACTCCCCTTCCCTCCCTCCTTCCTTCCCTCCCTCACCCCTTTCCTTCACTCTCCCTCTTTCCATATTCTTCCATTTTCACTCGTTCACTTCCCCTTTACTTTCCCTCCTCATTCTCTTTTTCCCTTCCTATTTCTCCCATTCTTCCCCTCTCCCTAACATCCATTTCTCCCTCCCTCTCCCCATTTTCCCACTCACCTCACACCCATCCTCTCTCCCCCTCTTTCCTCTATTCCTCCTCCTCCCCATTCAGCCTCCCTTCCCTTCTTCATTCGCTTCCCTTTTCCCTACTCCCTGTGAACTCCGT
>NC_136954.1:67214908-67317408 GCF_032717465.1 Coenobita brevimanus | reverse complement strand
CCCACTTGTTATTACCACCCTGCGTTGTAAATGGTTTCCTGGCTCACAGGAAACCATTAGGCTGTCACTGAGTGTAATACCTGAAAAGGAAAGAAGAGCAATAAAATGTTAACAGGAAAGATGGGAGAAACAGGAAGAGAGGTGGGCAGACACAGAGAAAGAATGATGAACGTGAAGGAAGAGTAGGCAGCACTACATCGTGAGTGGATTACCACCTACAATCAACTTAAATCCGATGACTTAGTTATAATGTACATACAGCAAGTCTACATACCTTTATTTATTTATTTATTTATTTATTTATTTCTCTTAACTCCTTCACTTCATTGGCATATTTTTCGGTCGCTGCCTTCAGATGGTGTAATTCAGCTTCAGAGAGCCTTTTCGAGCTGGAGGGGTTACATTCAGTCTTCATTTACACATTCAGTAACACAGCTTTCCCGGGTTGGGTAAAATTATCACACGATCCAAGAATAAAGTGGAAATGACGTTCCTAGTCTCTCTCTCTCTCTCTCTCTCTCTCTCTCTCTCTCTCTCTCTCTCTCTCTCTCTCTCTCTCAATACCTCAGTAAATTACCGAAATGTTGCCCAGCCTCTTTACTGAAAGTTGGCCTTAAATTGCCGTCTCTCAATATTGAATGCAGAGTTGTAGCAAGAAAGCAGTGACGTGTAGTGGAGGGGTGGGTGAAGTGTACTGAATGGGTAGGTGAAGTGTAGTGAAGGGGTGGATGAAGTGTAGTGAAGGGGGTGGGTGAAGTGTAGTGAAGGGGTGGGTGAAGTGTAGTGAAGGGGTAGGTGAAGTGTACTGAATGGGTGGGTGAAGTGTACTGAATGGGTGGGTGAAGTGTAGTGAAGGGGTGGGTGAAGTGTACTGAATGGGTAGGTGAAGTGTAGTGAAGGGGTGGGTGGCGGTTTGAAGGGGTAGGTGATGTGTAGTGAAGGGGTAGGTGAAGTGTAGTGAAGGGGTAGGTGAAGGTTGTATCTAAACTCCAAGTCAGGAAGTCTCTGCAAAGGTGAATAAAATGTTTGGAAATAGTGGCAGTAATACTAGAAATACCTGTATATTTTTGGAGTAATGAGGCCAGTTACCGTACAGTAATCAGTTTGGGGTTATTGCCTTGTGGATTCTGTACTTCTTTCCTTCATTACATAGCAGTGAAGAAAAAAAAGGTGCAATTCAAGGGGCCATGTCCTGTGAAGTGAGGGCTATTAATGTTAAGTGAGGTTTATTAATGTTGTGACCTCAGGCGCATCGGAGAACCCAGTGGACTGCAGACTGAAATTGCCCTTCTGGAGTCCACATCCTCCTCTCGTGGGATAGGGGGGGAGATGAGGGACGTCAGTTTTTATATTCCCAGTTATAACAGTGTCCCCGCCTGTACGTGACTTATCTGCCCCTAAGTTGAGGATAAAGTTATGTTGAGTTACTGATGTTTATAAACAGTCCTTTTTTAACTCGTTATTTTTTCCTGCCTTGTCCCAGATTGTGTTCCTTTTACAGGTTAGGTCACGTAACTCAGTGGCAGTATAAGACTATAAAGCCACGGCTCTCCATCTTTTCCATAGCACTGCTTCATGACTGGTATCGTGGTGTAAAGTTAATTTGCTGCTACAATTCAATATTCAGCATGGCGAGATGACAGTATTACGTCAAGCTGAAGTTATAAGTAAGGATAGATTTAGAGGAAGCGTTGGGCAGTTCAGCCATTTTAGACTGCCATTTCGTTCAAGGTAAGGGCGTGACTGACAAGGAAACCACCGAGACATTTGGACAGATAACGACACGTAAGTCAGATTAACACCCCAGGGCCTTGCTTTAGTTTAAGGTGCAAACAGGTCGCGGTGTGGACACCCTGTGAAAAGGTCTCGTGGTTCATTTGAGGTATTTATATAGTTCGGTATCATTTCTGTGCTTGACGTAAGTAAAACAAAAAATAAAATAAAAACTACTATTACTATACTATGCCCTACTGTACTATGCTGCTATAGGTACAGTGATAATAGTAATAATAATATCAGTCCCTCACCTGTAGACAATTCATTCACAGCGTGGGTGGGAATAGGGCACATCTACATTGATATTTCCCCAGGCATGTAAATTAGTTCCCCTCATGGTTGTTAATACAGCGGTGCTTGGATTCGTTTGGTGACCGCCTGTGAGAAGACATGTACAAGGTTGTCAGTACAAGAAAATTTACACTCCACTTGTAGTCGCTAGTATGCAGTAGATATGGGGTCTCTGAATTTTAGCTGTGAAATTGAGGGAGAGAGAGAGAGAGCATTATACCATTAGATCGTGATTGAAGTGTTGTATTTACTAGTATTACCGTAGTATTTAAATAAGCTAGTTATTTAATCAAGCCTGTAGCCTTATCACCATACCCTAATCGGTGTTGGCTGTGTGTTTCAGTCTGGTGCCAAGATCAACATCAGCGATGGGTCGTGTCCGGAGCGTATCGTTACCGTCACCGGATCCACCGACAGCATCTTCACCGCCTTCAAGCTCATCTGTGCAAAGTTTGAGGAGGTCAGTGCTGCAGTTTATTTCGTTTAATCATTTACTTCTGTGCACAGCCAACAGTAAAACATTGCATCAAGTGGTGTATTTTTTTGTTTTATTGTGGTCACTTCTTGACGATTTTTTCAACTTTTGGTGTCGTTTGAGGTAGATAGGTATTGGGAGTTGGTTGATGTACATAGGTACTGGTAGATGGTAGAAGTAGGTAGAGCCATCATTACGTCATTCATTTCTAGAGGTATTTCTCAAATCAGTAAAATCATGTGGTAGCAACAAGGGGAAAAAAAAAAAAACACACTCGGATGCCCAAAGTTAATGTATTTAGTGTAATGATGACACTTACGGAAGGTCAGTGCTGTGTCACTTTTTACCTTGGGTGTGCAGGCATCGCGTAATCCATTCGCTGCATTGACGTCTTGCACCGCATTTAATTCTTGCTGACTTTAGATGCCCGGAAAACTTGGGAGTGTCCTGTAATGTTGAACAGGTTAGTGAAGTCTGTAGGTAAACTCTTTTGTTAGGGGAAAAAAAAAAAAATCTCCTAAGCTGAGGAAAGTAGATGTAGTAGGAACATATATCATCGTCTGTGTGTCTATCTACCTTAATCCCGGAGGGGGTGACCACAAACGAATCGCCTCCATGTCACCCTGTTCTTTGCCATCAGACTGTCCTCTCCCCAGCTCACAGCTTGTCATTCACCTCATCGTAGTGGAGGGATTAATTCCTTCAGTGCAATGTTTCTACTTAGCAGGAGGTTGGCACAGCATTCTCTCTTTAACCCCTTGTATCCGGATCCTACCCTAGTTTATTCTTGTTGTCGCCAGGTGATTGTATTCAATTTGGGAAGGCCTAACGTCATGAAGGGGCTTACTAAGACTATCCAATGCCTCCAGTTTGAAAAGTCTATCCTAAGCTGAATGAAAAAAAAAAAATCCTCAGGAAACAGCAGGTATAAAACGAAGACGACAATATCTGGTTAAATTGTTAAAATCTACTACAGTGCCTGTCATTTTTCACATCATTCTTGCTGCTTTCGGCCATTTTCTTAAACGTAAGGTAGAACCCTTGCGTTTCGAGAATCTCCCAAACAGAATAACATTGTCTAGTGTTTGCAAAAATAGAATAAAAGAGAACTGGAACATTGGATATCGTATTCTCATTTACTTCAGGCGGTTTTGTCAGCCAGGGATATGATAACAATACAATAACCGTCCATTCAGCTGGTGGAGTAAGACTGGGGAAACTTAAACCTGATGATGATGTGATTATGCAAGGGCTATAAAGTGGCTGGAAACCTGCCATTACAACGGGAATATGACGCATAGTGTGATGGAGGGTACTTGTGGAAGACGACGCAGTATGATGGATTGGGGGATAAGGGAGGGACGGAGGTAAGGAAGAAAGTGAGGTGCGGTCAGGAGGCTGGGAGGTGTGAAAGTGAGTGACGGTGAAGGTGTGGTGAGGGTGATTGAGGATGAGGGTGAGGTGAGTGTGGGTGAAGATGAGGGTGAGGTGAGTGTAAGGGTGAGGTGAGTGTGGGTGAAGATGAGGGTGAGGTGAGTGTGGGTTGAGGGTGAGGTGACTGTGGGTGAGTGTGAGGGTGAGGTGAGTGTGGATGAGGGTGAGGTGAGTGTGGGTGAGGATGAGGGTGAGGTAAGTGTGGGTTGAGGGTGAGGTGAGTGTGGGTGAAGATGAGGGTGAGGTGAGTGTGGGTGAAGATGAGGGTAAGGTGAGTGTGAATGAGGGTGAGGGGAATGGCTGAGGGTGAGGAGGGGAGGGGAGGGAAGGAAAGTAGAAGGATGAGTTAAAGGAAGAGGCGAAAAGAGAGTGAGATGTGATTGAAGGACTTTCGGATATGTTGGAATATTATGATGAGAAGTGGAAGATGAGAATTAGAGTGAGATGTAAGTGATGATGAGGTGAGAGGGAGACAGACAGTAGGATAGCCACAAGGGTGAGGGGCGTTGAAGGTAAGGGAGAAGGTGACGTGTGAGTAAGGATGAGTGAAAGGAGTGTGAGGTGAAGGTTAGGGCGACGGAGAGAGTGAGACAGGATTAGGTGTATGTGAAGTGTGATGTGGTATGGAAGGGTGAGAGGAAGAGAGTGGTGAGGGGAGGGTGAAGTGTGGATGAGGTTGGGTAAGGTGTCCAGGATGAGAGGAGTGTGATGAGTTAGGGTGAAGGTGTGTGTGAGTGAGATAGGGTGGTGTCGCAGGATGAAAGGAGTGTGATGAGGCAGGGTGAAGGTGAAAATGAGAATGAAGTGAGGGGCAGACGGGGATGAGTTGAGGCAGGGGAGAGTGAGTGTAATTTGCTAGGAAGAGAAAGGAGAATGAGATGTCAAGAGAAATGTGGAATGAGGTAGGAATGTGAGGCAGGGTGAGGTAAGGATGAGGTGTGTCTTCGAGTGGGGTAGCTTGTTGAGGCAGGCAGGGTGAAGTGGGTAGGTGAGGCAGGCAGGATGAGGTTGGTGGGTGAGGCAGGCAGGTTAAGTTTGGTGGTTGAGGCAGACAGGATGAGGTTGGTGGGTGAGGCAGGCAGGTTGAGGTTGGTGGGTGAGGCAGGCAGGGTGAGGTTGGTGGGTGAGGCAGGCAGGGTGAGGTTGGTGGGTGAGGCAGGCAGGGTGAGGTTGGTGGGTGAGGCAGGCAGGGTGAGTTTGGTGGGTAAGGCAGGCAGGGTGAGTTTGGTGGGTAAGGCAGGCAGGGTGAGTTTGGTGGGTAAGGCAGGCAGGGTGAGTTTGGTGAGTGAGGCAGGCAGGGTGAGGTTGGTGGGTAGGGCAGGCAGGGTGAGGTTGGTGAGTGAGGCAGGCAGGGTGAGGTTGGTGAGTGAGGCAGGCAGAGTGAGGTTGGTGGGTGAGGCAGGCAGGGTGAGGTTGGTGAGTGAGGCAGGCAGGGTGAGGTTGGTGGATGGGGCAGGCAGGGTGAGGTTGGTGGGTGAGGCAGGCAGGGTGAGGTTGGTGGGTGAGGTAGGCGGGTGAGGCAGGAGGGTGAGGCAGGCAGGGTGAGGTTGGTGGATGAGGCAGGCAGGGTGAGGGTGGTGGGTGAGGCTGGCAGGGTGAGGGTGGTGGATGAGGTAGGCGGGTGAGGCAGGATGCGAGAAAAGCTAGGCAGAGCTCATTATTAATTGAGCCACTCCAAACACTGTGCGCTCTCTCTCTCTCTCTCTCTCTCTCTCCTTTCTCCTGTTCTGTCCTTACCTCTCTCCTCCTTCCTCACATTCTCTCCTTTTTCTTTTCCTCCATTCCTCTTTATCCTCTCCTCCTCTCTTCTCTTCTCTCTTCGCCTTTCCTCTTTTCGCCTCTCCTCTCTTCATGTGTCCCCGCTCTTTCCTCTTTGACGGCTTTTTTCCTCCCTAATCACCCCCCCCCTCTCTCTCTCTCTCTCTCTCCTCCTTTTGTTCCTTATCTCCTTGACTGTATCCTTGATCCTCTACACACACACACACACACACACACACACACACACACACACACACACACACACACACACACACACACACACACACACACACACACACACACACACACACACACACACACACACACACACACACACACACACACACACACACACACACACACACACACACACACACACACACACACACACACACACACACACACACACACACACACACACACACACACACACACACACACACACACACACACACACACACACACACACACACACACACACACACACACACACACACACACACACACACACACACACACACACACACACACACACACACACACACACACACACACACACACACACACACACACACACACACACACACACACACACACACACACACACACACACACACACACACACACACACACACACACACACACACACACACACACACACACACACACACACACACACACACACACACACACACACACACACACACACACACACACACACACACACACACACACACACACACACACACACACACACACACACACACACACAGGATCTTTTAGTGTACGTAACGAAGGTAAGGATTTAATAGACACAGATGTTAATGGATAAATAATGATAATGAAGAGAGGAACGAAGATGAATGAGATGGAGGGATGTAGGGAGATAAATGGAGGAAGAGGAAGGGAAGAGAAAGGAAGAAGAGAGAGAGAGAGAGGGAAGTGATAAATGAGAGAAGAGGGAGTGTTGAAAGGAAAGTGTGTGTCAAAGGAGGGGAGTGAAAATGTGAAAGAGAGAGAGAGAGTTTACGAACATGGAGAGAGGGAGGAAAGGAAGGAAGGAAAGCAAAAAGGAAAGAGAGAATGGCGAGAAGAAATATAGAAAGATTAAATATTGAGGAAGAGAGTAGAAGGATGAAAGGAGTCAAAGGATGAAATATAGAGGAAGGGGTGGAGGAAGGAAGGAGGGGGAGGATGGTAACTGATGGCGGAGGGGAGACGAAGAAGGATGGGGAGAGAGAGAGAGAGAGAAGAGAGAGAGAGAGAGAGAGAGACGGAAGGGAGATGAATGAAAGGGGAATGGAAGAGAGAGAGAGAGAGAGAAGGGAGGCATCATCTCTTATGGATGCTGAACAAACACAGACACTCCAGCCTTCCTTCATTCATTCATTCCTGCCTTCACTGCCTTACTACACTACATTCATTCCTTTCATACACTCCTGCCATCCATCATTCATTCATTCACTCCATTGTCCCGTCATTTATTCTCTCAGGCCTGCCCTCCAGGTGTCCTTCATTCCTGCATTCATTTCTTCATTCATTCTCTCCTTCACTTCATCTGTCCTTCCTTCCCTTCCCCATTCCTTAATATATATTTTTTCTCATTCCTTTCAGTATTCTTTCCTTCCCTTCATTTTTCTTTCCTTCCTTCCCCTCCTCCCTTCCACCCTTTCTCCTTCCTTCCCTCTCTCGATCCTTCCTTCCCTCTCTCCGCCCTTCCATCCCTCCCTCCTTATTTTACCCCTCCTTCCTTCCTTCCCTCGTCCCTCCTTCCTCCTTTAATGACGCTGGCAATAAGACGACAGGTAACACAGCTCAAGCCCTGCCTCCTCCTCCCATCTCTCTCTCTATCTCTCTCTCTCTCTCTCTCTCTCTCTCAGTCCCTTTCACCGTCTTCAAAGAGCCACATGGCTGGGGGACTTTTGGTGTAAATATTGTGGGAGAGAGAGAGAGAGAGAGAGAGAGAGAGAGAGAGAGAGAGAGGAGGGAGGGTTGAGGAAAAAGTGAAGTAAAGATACGGTACAGGAGGAAGGGAAGGAGGGAGAAAAGTGGGAGGGAGATTATGGAGGGGAGTCCAAAAAGATGAGGAAAGAAGGGATGAAGAGAAGTGGGATGGTTGGAGAGCGAGCGAGCTTGGAGGAGGGTAAAAATAAAGAAGGAAGCGAGAGGAAATTGGAAGGGAAAGGAGAAGATGAAGGTGGAGAGAGAGAGAGTTGGTGAAGTGAGGTGGAGTGAGTGTGGAGGGAGGAAAATGGAGGGAAGGTGAAAACTGAGAGAAAAGATAAAAACAATATAATGGAGCAAAAACAACTTGAGCGTGAGGTGAGAAAGGAAGTGAGTGAGTGAGAGTGTTTGTGACTTTGGAGGAAATCTGAAAAGCTGAGAGAAAGATGAGGGGAGAGCATGGAGGAGAAGGAGAGAAAGAAGGGAAAGGAGAGGGGGGGGGAATCAGCTGAGAAAAATAAGTTGAAATTGAAGCGTTGGAATAAAGAATACAGAAGAACGTAAGACCAGAGAGAGAGAGAGAGAGACTGTGGATGAAGCCATTGAGACGGACATCATTTTAATTTTATACGTAGCCTGACAATTTAATTCAGTTTAGGAGAGCACCCTGTTAACGAAGGGGTTAACGAAGGCTACGTGTAACCATTCCATCTCGAAAAGTCTCTCCATAGCTGAATAAAGTAGTGTAGTTTCAGCAGGGAGGGGAAGTGGGTAATGACGTCTGTAGGTGGCAAGAATAAATTGAGGATGATGTTCAGTTTATGAAGCGGTATTATTGTCTTTTATTTTTTTTCAGTGCAACTTCATTCGTAACTTTTTTTTATTATAGGTATCACCAGATGATTTTATTCAGCTGAAGGGAAAGTTTCTGAGCTGGAGGGGTTAGGTACAGCCTCCATTAACCCCTTTCACGACCACTTGGCTTTCTGTACCTGAGGAAAATCGTCTGGTTGAGGCAAGAACAGAATACCATATAGATATAAACGAGAGGAAGGGGTCTGTCTGTCTGCTGTCTGTCTCTCTGTCTCTCTCTCTCTCTCTCTCTCTCTCTCTCTCTCCCATGAATTTTAGATTTTGGGGGGATACGGGAGGGAAGTTTTCGGTTGTTTACTTCTGTTTTTGTTTCTTGTTTACCCGTGTTTGTGCGAGTGTGTTTGCTCTCCTCCCTCTCTTGATGAAGCGTATATTGTCTACTCCCCCCCAATCTCTCTCTCTCTCTCTCTCTCTCTCTCTCTCTCTCTCAGCTTTCTTTTCTTCAGTTTTCTACCTTGCATCTGACATTTTTCATTGACTTTCACAAATTTCCCCTCATGTCTTCAACTAATTTTTTTTTCATCAGTCATGAAGTGCAACATACTGCTTTTAGTTTATTTACTTATTATTTTTTTTTAAATTGCAGCCTCAGTAACACCTCATTTCATATATGTACCTATTTCCAGTTTATGATTACGGTTTGTTCAGGAAAAATTACCATAAGCTGTATGTGTATTTATCTTAAACTAGACCAGCTTTGTATAAGGGATCTTTTGTAGTGACTCTGTAATCAGTAGCCATTTACACCTTTAGTGCGATGATATCCGGTTTTATTCTATTCTTGCGATTGCCAGACATTATTTTTTATCTTCCTTATTATGAAGTATCTGTATTTGGGGGTCTTCTGTTAGTGAAGGTGGCTGGAAAGAAGAGCCATTTCCCCCTTCACTGTAATGAAGTCCCGTTGTACTTTGTTCCAGCGACTGACAGATATTTCCATTTGGCCACAAGGAGACATACCTTTTCTGTGGATGGGCAGGGAGGTGGGGGGCCTTAATGTAACAGTCTCACTCTGATCAAATACCTGTCATCTAATTCTTGTTACTTACTGACAGTTCTCTTCAGTTCAGCAATAGAATTTTAGATGGAGGAGTAGGTTGTATCAAATCATTCCTGTTTCAGATATCTCTCCTGAGTTGAGGAAACACCTGTTTAGATTGAAAGAAAATGAGAAATACATCATAGGGTTGAAGGGGTAAATATATGATGGTTGCAGAAATAAGGTTTAAGGCAGTAAAAGGGTGCAGTATTAGCATTCTCTTTGTCCTTTCCTTAATGCAGCTGCTGTACTAACATGCTTCACTGTTTCTTCTCTTACACGTGTTAGTCTGTGCCTAATGTAAATGCAATCATCCCGTTTTCATCTCTTGTTATTTTCTTCATGTTGCGTCCATTCCGTTCTTCTTCTTGTTGTCAGTCTTCATTGTCTATCCTCTTTTTGCTTCTTCTTGTTCTTGTTCTTCGTTATCTTCATCTTCTTCCTTTAAACAAGCAAGTCTACAAGTAACCTCCCCCCCTCCTCCTCCTCCTCCTCCTCCTCCTCCTCCTCCTCCTCCTCCTCTTCTTCTTCTTCTTCTTCTTCTTCTTCTTCTTCTTCTTCTCCTTTCTAGACAGCCAAGTCAACAAGTAACCCCCCCATACACCCACCCTTCCCCGATCAGGCATTTTCGATTTTTCCGTACTGCCGAATTTCAATTTTTGAGTAATTCGGGAGCTGTAATCCGTATATGCCTCCCGTTTTTTATTACTTTTTTTCATTTTTATATCCAGATTGACGTGGACTTAATTGGTTTTCTGGTATTGTACGAGGAAAATTACACTCTCGGTTTTTCTTTTTCTTTCTGTTGGGTTCTGGGTATTTTGAATTTTGGGAAATACAGAAGTCTGGGATTTTCTTTTTCATTTTACCTTTTTATTCTAGGATTTTGACATTTTTGTATGTACCAGATGGGGGAATAATAGAACTGAAGATTGTGTGTGTGTGTGTGTGTGTGTGTGCGTGTGTGTGTGTGCGTGTGCGTGTGTGTGTGTGTGTGTGTGTGTGTGTGTGTGTGTGTGTGTGTGTGTGTGCACATGCACTTGCTAACATGTACACAGATGCACATGCATGCACAGTGCATGTATGCATGTGTGTGTCTAGCTACTAACTGTATTGAACAGTAATGAGGAATTGTATTATTGTATTCTGAATGAGAGGTAATTTCATGTTTTTAATTTCATATGGGTCTTTTTTGTATATAATTAATAAGATCCTGCAATTGTATAGTGACCATTACTCTTACATTTAATTCATCTGACAAAAAAAAAATGCAGAGAAGGGAGGAAGAAGGAAGCAAGTAAAAAGTAATGATTTAAAAAGAAGACGAAAATATGATAAAGAATTTGAAAGAGGGGAGATTGAAAAGGATGATACAAGACGGAAGAAGGCTTAAAAAAAAAAAAAGAAGAAGCATGTGATAGGCAAGGAAGGAAGGATTGCAGAGGACTAGGTATGAGGAAATACCCACCTCTACAGTACAGTGATGTAGCTTGTGGTTTGTTTTCAGTTCAACCAGATGATTTTGTTCGGAGCAGATGTAGTAACATTTGAAATTTAGATGTCAGCTCCTTCAGTACAGTGATGTATGTTAAGGTTATTTTCTTGCTTAGCACCAGTTGTTGGTGTTCAGGCGAAGGGAAACCTCCGTTAGTGTAACAGCCTCTCAGTTCAGAACCTGTCAGTGAAGGGGTTAATGAAGGATATAATTAACCCCCTCTCCTAGTTCACAACCTGTCTTAAGTGAAGGAGTTATTGAAATCTGTCAGTAACCCCCATCCTGGCACAGAAAGTTTCTTCTTGGGCAAATAAAATCATGTGGTAGTAGCAAACGCAAAGAGACGGAGAAGAAAATGAAGCCATTTTTCCCCTCACATTTATTCTCATTCATTCTTGCTAACACCATATGATTTCACTTAGCTTAGGGAAGATCTCTGACTTAATCCAAGAGGCCCTTCTTGGGTTAAGTATGACCTAGCATTAGTAGGAATAACGTACTGTATAATTGATATAACACTGAATGGGTTCATGAGAGACTTGAGTAGAAGAGTGTATGTGAGTGTGGTGGAAAGGGGAGGGGGGAGACTGAGGATGAGATCAAGGAGGTGGGAGAGACAGAGGATGAGATAGAGGGATGGAGTGAAGAGATGTATAAGAGAGGGATGTGTGAGTTGGAGGGAAGGCAGCCTGTTGGTAGAGTACAAAGTGACATGACGGCAGTTTGTTTGTGTTCACCCCTTATGGAATTAAGATGTCAGAGTCTTGGTATGGAGATGGATAATTAGTTTTGATTAGATGAGGCCTTTCCATAACTGAGTAGTGAAGAAATCTCTCTCTCTCTCATTGTAACTGATAGTGAGCATAGACTTGATAGTCTGTTCCGTGAGGTTCAGCAGTTCTTTGGGGCTTTAACATTTCAGTGCATCTGCTGGTAAAAAACAAAAGAATATTATGTACCCTCCTACTGAAGCAGGTAAATGGATGGAAAAATATTAGGAAGTAAAAAGTCAGTTCTTGCATACACCAGAAATTTGAATGAAGGTTGTGCAGAGCCCATGTTCATCCAGACTTTTTTTTCTTTTTTTTTTTTTTTGCTTGCTTGCTTGCTTCCTACCTTCCTTCCTTCCGTCACCTTCCCTCCTTCCTTCTCTCGTCCCATCTTTCATTCCATTCCGTCCTCCCATTTTCTTCCATCCTCTTGTCTCCTGGCCTTTCCTTTTTTTTTTTTTTCTTTCTTCCCATTCTCTCTTCCTCATCTAGCATGTCATCCCTCTTGTCTCCTTTGTTCCATCTTCTTTTTTTTCCTCTTTTCCTCTTGTCTCTCCGGTTCCCTCAGTTTCCCTCATCTCTCCTGTCCTCTGTCTCATTTCATCTTATTCCCACATCTCTCCTCTCCTCTCTGTTTGTAAGTTTCTGGTCATGTCACTGGCAGTTTTTCCCAGGGTTGGGAGTCTGTGTGCCTTGCTCACTTTTATCTGAAACTAATTATGCCTGAAGAAGAAAAAAAAAAAAAGGTTCGTGATAATTGTGAAGGATTGCCGCTTGGTCAGGCTTTGTCATAAGAGTGAAAATATATATATATATATATATATATATATATATATATATATACATATTGTGCCTTTCAGTGTAATAATGAAAAGTGGTTTCTACTCCACTGAGCACTTCCTGTGTCCTAAGGTAGCTAGCTTCATTTGCCTTGACCTCTTCTCTCAGAACATCCACTTCCGCAAGAATTTTACTGATCTTCGTCATAGGCAAATCTTCGTCCTCCGTTGGATTCTGCTCAACAGGTTGCTCAGATCTGTCTTCTTGTGCAGCGTCCACCAGGGGGGGGGGGTCGTTCAGTATGGGAGATGGCAGTTATGGCCTACTCTTTCCCACGATTTCGTTCACTCAGGGTTCAGCTTGTTCATTATGGCTTTGTGAACCTGAATATCCCCTGCTCATTCACATGGCGAATCGTTTACTCTGAATTCATTCACTGTGTGAGGGCACTGTACTGAGATTGAATTAGGAAGGGGTCAGTGGGAATAGGGAGGGGGTAAAGGTCTATGTAGCCTAAAATCTCAAAAAAACATTTCTGCCACCCACCTGAAGTATGTTCTGGGTCAGTTTGAATGGTCACCAAGACCTCCCCCCCACCCCGAGGCTGGAGGAGAGCGATGCGGTGTTTTCCAAGTCTCAGTTTTCAGTATTTCATATACAGTACAGGAAAAATTTTCTTTCTACTTAATATCCCACACTACACTATTCATTGTTCACTTTCACTTCTTTTGTGATAGCGGTAGTGTTTCAATGTGCATATGGCTGTCAGCTTGCATGGGTAATATGTGTCCTCACAAATCGTGGTTCTTGGCCATTAAAAAAATTGTATAAGCGATTTTCACTCTTGTTAACCCAAAATTGGATATAAGCTTTCATCACTTACTCTGTTGATCAGTTGTAGACTCAGCCATCACACACCAGGGCATCACTGTTCTGTAATGTGCACGACTTTGGGCATAGGCATGGTAGATTGTTTCCAGAGGCCCAGTAGATCTTCTGCATACCAGTCACCTCCATATGTCACCACTTCAGCACAGACACCTGCCATCCATATTGGATACATTCTAGGATTGTCTCACATAGGACTGGTGTATTAGTATTAGTAGGGTTGTTTTTATGACATGTCATTAGGTCTTTGGTAGATCAGTAAATTTAATTTCAAACTAAACACAAATCTTTAAATTGTTCCCTACCCCTCTGTCCCAGCTAGGATTTGAACCTGCATCCATTGGGACCGCAAACCATGTCTCTGCCGACTAGTTTACCATGTTTACTGTAACAACACTCTGTTCTGCCCATTTATCATCAAACTTCTGTACTCCACATCTTTCATAATGTTTTGTATCTACACACTGCTTGACTCAGTCATTCCCTAACAGTCCCATTTCCACTGCTCTCACTCGTGGCTTTTCACTCATACCATGCATGAAACCGATCGAGAATAGTAAAATTTTGAGGCATAGTGGAATAAGAAAAAAAATATTTTCCTCCATAGCTGGTAATAAAAGGTCAGGATGATTCCCACCCCCCCTCCCCTGATGATGCTAAACTTAGCCTGCCAGAAATGTTCAAAGTAGTGAAGCCTTTGTCGCTTCACCAGTGCTTTCATGGCCATTAACAAAATTATGTGTCCAGGCAGAGCAGTAGCTGGGAGAAAAATCTGGTGCATGATGGTGGTGATAAAAGGTGAATTAAAGGCCAGGAGAGCGAAGCATGGGTAGTTCATGTGTATTGTGTCCATCACAAGATGACTTTTCAGCATATGGAAGACCTTGTAGTGAAAGGGTTAAATAAGGCTGTACAAAAATCCAAACCCTCCAGTTTGATAAGTCTGTCCAGAGCTAGATAAAGTTGTCTGGAGATAGCAAGAACAAAAAGATCACTCAGTTCAGAGACATTGATCTTGTACAGTACATCATAAGAAAGCACGCTAGGTTGTTGGTATCTGGAGGTATCTTAACATCTCTTTCTTAACTTGGACATAACACCTCAGTGTCCTTTCATATCTTATTGATACAAACATGTTAATATTTAAACAGTGTAAGGAGCACACAAGGGAATAAATAACAGTTTTTTAAAAATTATGATGAAGTACCGTGTACTCCTATGACAGTTTAAGTATGGCCGAGGAAGAGGTTCTATGAAGTCTTCCATTGCACTTTAAATGTGGCTCCTAAACTCACCCTGAACATCCTTCATTGCAGTTCCTGGGTCAGATGTATCAGAACAATGGCAGTAATGGTGCAGGTCCTGGGCAGCAGCGTCCCCCAATCACCCTGCGTCTGATTGTGCCCGCCTCTCAGTGTGGCTCACTCATCGGAAAAGCTGGGTCTAAAATAAAGGAGATCCGGGAGATAACCGGTGCGTCAATCCAGGTGGCTTCTGAAATGCTACCCAACTCAACAGAGCGTGCCGTAACAGTTTCAGGAACCTCAGACGCCATTACCCAGTGCATCTACAATATCTGCTGCGTTATGCTAGAGGTTAGTTGATTCTGGTGTTGTGCTGGCTTCAGACACAGCTGTTATTCTGGAGTGTTGTGTTGATATATGTGCTAGCATTACTTTTCCCTCCCAAATCATGCTTATATTTTACATTTGAAAAAAATTTCCTTTCCTTCCCAGTACTCTCTCTTCTTTCTTTCTTTTTTTTTTTTTTTTTCTTTTTTTCTTTTTTTTTAAAGGCTTTTGTCCCTCACAGTGCCATGCTTATTTTGTTTTTGTATTTATTTTTTTGCTATTCTTGTGTCCTTATTACACAAGAATAGCAGTTATATATTAGTACTGGTTATGTCATTGAATTTTATTGCTTACATAATACTTTCAATAATATACAAGAGAAAATGAACATGCCCTGCTTGCTGAAAAAGACTGGTAAGAAAGAGGTGCTAGGAATCTGTACTAGCTCATGAGAATACAAGCTTTTGTATAATGACCTCTTTGTATCTAATTTGTGTATGCTGATCTGTTGACTAGATGTATTTTGTTGCGATAGGGTGCAGCTTTTAGCCCGTCTGGATGTACGATGTTGGTATAATCTTCTTAAACTTACAAAATGTAACAGCCCTTGTTATGATTACAGTACTCTTTGTATTCCTACTCCCCCCCCCCTCCTTGTTTTAAAATGTGGATTAGGGGTTGGTTATTTTTCTGTTTGGATTGGAGATGAGATGATTATAGGTATGAATACAAGCCCAATTCTCTCCTTTGCTTTTCTGTTTTATCCTCCCATTCCTTAACCATTTTGTAATGTGTATTTTTGTAGTAGCTGCTGATGCTGAGGAATGTATCCGAAATTTTGTCCTTAGTTTAAAAAAAAGTCACAGTCTTATTCTGGATTATAAAAAATTTTTTATTGGTAATGTTAACAGTTACTTTACAGTTCATTAATATTTCATAGTACAGTAGCAACTTGTCTCATTAGTTTTGATCATCATCATTATTATTACTATTATATTTTTCTTATTATTATGAGTATTTATTAAGTGATTGGTGGGGGCGCTCACATCCATTCACTCGATGTAGTGCTGCGCTCAAGTACCTGTCCATTCCTCTCTTCCTTCCTTCCTCTTCTGTCTTTCTTTCCTTCTTTCTTTCCTCTTCCCTGTGTCTACAGGTGGCTCTACACTGAGTGACAAGTCAAATGGTTTCCTGTACACCAGGAAACCATTTATTAAGCTTTATGGTAACCATATAACCAAATTATGGTGCCTGGTGGTTTAGTGGGAAATTATGGCACTCCAGTTGGATTGAGCCAGTGCAGGTTTATATCCAATGGGTGGTAGGGGTTTATTGCTCACATAATGCCTCTCAGGAATGAGTGAGGCTGGTCATTCTCATCTTAAATGTCAGGACCAGCTTGCCTAGCGCTGGGCTCCCACGCTTCTCATGTGGTAACACAGGATTTGATGGTGAATGAGTGAATGAATTGTTGTTATTATTATTATTATTATTATTATTATTTTGCATGTGTGTGTGTGTGTGTGTGTGTGTGTGTGTGTGTGTGTGTGTGTCAGTAACTTTTGCTCACCCTTGCTTTTGTCAGCTAATTAGTAAGACCATTGTTAATACTATTTTTTTTGCACTGGTGCATTCTGAATGAATAAATGGCAAATGGGAAAGAACTATGTACAAGCTGGCTCAGTGAGACAGGAATGGAAATGACTGAACTCTTGATAAGTTATGTGGAACAGATTTCACTCTTCTAGTAAAGTATCATGGCATCTGGGACAAAAATGTGTGTTTTATTTATAGTGCACAGTTACTAGTTTGAAGGTTTGAATGATGTGCAAATGGATGTATGGGAAATGTCATTGGGCACTTTGTTTTTAGTTCAGCTTTTGTGATTTCCTGTTCCAGTTTTTCTTCTCCCACTTCATAGAAGTTTGATAATCAAATAATGTTGACTGTGTGTTTGTTGATGTGCTAATTGTGTCAATGCAGAGGTGCTAGAGTGTTTTATTATTGCAGTCACCACCAAAGGGAGCGACCATCCCATACCGACCGAAGCCCCAGGTTGCTGGTGGTCCCGTGATCCTGGCAGGAGGTCAGGCATACACCATCCAGGGCAACTACGCTGTTCCCTCCGCCCCTGATGTGAGTACTGTCCCTTTTGTTCCCCCCCCACCCCCGCCACCACCGCTGGCCGGGCCCCCCTTCATGGCGGCCCCCCTCAGCCCCCTCCTGCCCCCCTGCCCGGCCTCCACTGCGCCCTCCCCTGCCCCTGCGCACCACCCGGCCGCCACCATAATGGCCCCAGCGGCCCCAGCCCACCACCCCTGCCACGTCGCCGCCACTCACCTTCAGCTGGGCCCTGGACATCCACCGGGCCACCCCCCGGGTCACCCCCCGGACCACATCAAGAATGGTCACATCGGCATCATGCCCCCGCCACAGCTACACCACATGCAGGATGTAAGTCCCGCCCTGCCCTGCCCTGTCCTGCACCACCCTACCCTGCCCAGCCCTGCCCAGCCCTCCCCTGCCTCACCCTGCCCTACCCTGCCCTACCATGACCTCCCCCACCTTGGCCTTCCCCTTGATATCACCCCAGTGGACCTATTGTGCCCTACCCTGCCCCGCTGTCCGTGCCCACACCTGCCCTAGTGTTGGCCCTGACCTGCCCTTCCCTGCATGCCCCTACACCCACACCCACGGCCCACACCTGTAAGAGTCGCCCTGACCCGCCCTCCTGCATGCTCCCTGGCTGTTGGTGTAGTGTTACGGGTAATTAAAAAGCAACATATTAGAGAAAGGGTAACCAAAACAATAATAGAAAATTAGTAAAAGCAGCTACCAGTAAAGGAAAGGGTAACTAACTAACGGGTAAGAGCGGCCTGCCTGCCTGGCCGTGAGCCTGGGCGTAAGTGGGCTTAAGCAAGCTGAGGGCGGGTCACCTCAGTTGCTACTGGCGGGTCGTGGCTGCGGGTCTCACACGTCCCCTGCCAGGTCAGCGCTTCTTCAGGTCCCCCCTGCCCTGCCCTGCCCTCCTCTAGCCTCACTTAACCTCCCCTGGCCTGCCCTAGCCTCACTGACCCTTCCCACGCCTGCCTTCCCTCACCCTACCCTATCCTTGCCTCTGCTGGCCTGTCTTCATTTCCCCTCACCAAGCCTACCATCACCTGGTGGCTGCTCTCACACAGTCTGCATGACTGCTTTACTGCTGTCACCTCATCCCCTGAGGGTTTCCCTTGATGTATACTTATCTGTTGCCGCCACCCCCATCCCATACCTTTGAATTCCCATAATCCAGTCTCATCTCTCTATTTGTCCTAACTTCTGCTGTAGTGTACCTTGCCTCCCCACTTTTTCTGTCTCCTCTCCTTCCAGCTTCCTCATTCCTTCCAGCTTCCTCATTCCTTCCAGCTTCCTCATTCCTTCCAGCTTCCTCATTCCTTCCAGCTTCCTCATTCCTTCCAGCTTCTTCTTTCCTTCCAGCTTCTTTCCTTCCAGCTTCCTCATTCCTTCCAGCTTCCTCATTCCTTCCAGCATCCCCTCTCCTTCTTCTTTGTATCCTTGACCCTTCATTTTCTTTGTGTCTTTCCTTCCTGCAGCACCCCTGCACTCCCAGCTTTAGATAATGCCTGGTAACCCTTGTCTTCAACTGTACCTTCCAGATGAACTTGCCTGGTTTCCCTTGTCTTCACCAGTACGTTCCAAATGAACTTCACATCCAAGGGTTATTTTTGTCAGTATCCTTCAGTATCCTTTCCCTCCACTATCCCTGAGCCTTCAACCCCTCATAGAAGTTCCTCTCTCATTCCAAATGAACTTGAGTTACTCATCCCACCTTCATCCGTCACGCAGATTCTCAATGCCCCATACTCTCTTCGTCATTGAACATCCCTGTGGCTGTGTGGCTGCCTTTACTCCTCATGCATTTTCTCAAACCCCATATTCTCCTTGTCATTGAACATGCCTCTAGCTGCCACTTTGCCACCTTACTTGCTCATGCTTTCCCCATGACAGCATTGGTCCTGCTGTCTCCTGCTCGGCATCCTTGCTGTGCAAACCTCAGCCCGTACATGCTTTGATGAAAATCCCTATAATGAGAGAAATAGAAGGAAAAAGAAATACAGTGTTTCTCTAGTACAGAAAAAAGAAGGAGCCTATTTACCTCAGCTCAGTCGGCAAGCCAAGGCCTTAAACATTGATGGGTACTTTTCTCTTGAATAATGGATTTTCTTCACTGCCATCCTGTGGTAGTCCACTTATTTGTTAGCTTTAAAATTTAACCAACCTATGACTGCCTTCTCTCGCCTGTGCCCGACTGCTTTTGTCAAAACCTCTTGCCTGCTCATGCCATGCTTTGCCTTTGCCTGTCTTTACATAATAATATAACTTCACTGGTCCAATCCGTTTCACTGCTTACCCTTATTGCTCTCATTTCCCTTTGTTGTCCTGCCCACACTGCCTCCTTATTTACATTTAGCTTCACAACCATGTTGTCCAGTTTTTCCCTACTGACCCACTCTGACCATACCCCAAATCCCCTTCTCAGTCAAGTGCTTGTTTGCCCAGTTTCATTTTCATCTCACTTTATAGCAGTTTCAGCATTCACTTTTAGGCCCATACTTTACATGTACCTACATAGGCTCTTACCTACCCTATTTCTACTCTCTTGTCCCCCCCCCCCACTCCTTCTCTCTCTCTCTCTTCTCTCACCTACTATACTTTCTTCTGCTTGTTGATGTCTTTCCTGCTCATATATTTCTATCTGTTAAACTTGTTTTCTCATCATCCCTCTTTCCTGTCCTTGTGTATCTATCCTGTCATCTTACTTAATGAGCTTTCCTATCATGCTTATGCCTTACACACACAGACACACACACACAGCCTCTTATCTTTCCTTTTTCCTTGCTCACCTTAGCTGGACAGTGCTTAACCCTTCTTATTTTTCCTCTTGCTTGCAGTGAGGCCTTTCTGCATTACTGTTTGCATATCCATACCTACACTGCAGCACCATCTCTCCTTCCATTGGCCACAGTCCTCATGTCTATTCTACTCCTTGCAGTATCTGCATATGGAAGAATAAACACACCTTCTGATTTCATGTTTATTTTAAGATTGCATTAATTTCAGCTAGACATAAACCCTCATTTTACATGAAGAGGGTCAAAATAGAGCCAGATATCCTGCCCTTATAATAGACAAGTTTCAGTAAGTTTTTTAATAGTTCACTGTGAAACCAAGACACAGCCATTCATCCTTCATGTTTCCTATCTCTGTGTCCATTTATCAGGCTTTCATTCTTCCCTTCTCTGTTCCTATTCCTTTTCCAACATACGCTTCATCCATTTTGCAGTACTTCCGTACCTATCCTTGTACAAACTTTCCTTATTCCTATGCCACATATATATATATATATATATATATATATATATATATATATATATATATATATATATATATATATATACTTTTTCCTCTTGAAGCAGCAACTCTTGAATAGTTTGCTATTCTTTGCCAGAAAGTCATTACATCCTCAGTATGGTGTCCTGTTCTGCTTTATAATTGGTATCACCAGATTATTTTGTTCAGCTTAAGGAAGTTTGAAATTGGGCTTTTAGAGTTAACCTCTTTTAATATGAGAGGTTTCTCCCAAGCCGAATAGAATCATGGATGTCAAGGAACAGAAGTAAGGCATCCTTATACTGAAAGGATTGAAGAGACAGATATAGCCCTTTTGGGTCAGCTCACTTACTTTAAATATAAGGGCATCCTTTATTTAATAAATGATGTAAGTATCATAAAGAACTTCTAAAATCTAGCCTGACTTTTGCACCTGTACAATAAGTCCTCATTATAAGCAGCCTTTTTGTTATTGTATTTATATATTTAATTTTTCCATCAAGTCCAGAGTAAAATACACAAATGACCAGTTAAAGATTCATAGCTACCGTAAAGCCTTTGTACAAGTTTCTCCTTTTTGCAGTTGTGTGGAAGAGTTATGATATACTGTACTGTATTTTAATTTATCCTTGACAGACTTGTAATGAGGACTGGCTCTGTGTCTGTTGTCTCTGTATTGCAGTGACTGATTCGCATCTCTCTCTTGGGTGACCCGCTTTTCGTCCTGTCTTCCTTCTTTGTCCCCGTTTTCACGATATCCTTTGTTTTTCCATATTTGTTTGTAGTGTTTTAGCCCGTTCTTTTGTCAGCCTTCTATTCTGATCAGTTTCTTTTATCTCATTCATATTTTTTTCATGCTCTTTTAGCTGACTATTCCTTTAACATTCTTGTATCAGATGTCTGTTCTTGTCCATCTCCTTTATCAACCTCCTTTTCTTAGTCCTGTTCTTGTACTCATGTCATGCTCTGATGAGAAAATTCTTTTTTGCTTTAAATTCTTGGTGAATTTAATTTTCCTTCTTCCCTCCTCCTGTCCTCTGCTGTTACTCTTCTTTAGTTTTTTTTAACTTGTGTCTTTGACATTCTGATTTTCATAGTTTATGCTTATTCATTTGACTTCATCTAATTCATTTTGTGGTAAATTGACCTAAATTAACCTACTGTGTTAAGGTTTCATGCATTGTTCCTACCCTTCATTTTCTTCCTCTTTTTTTGTTCCTTCTGGCCCTGTTTTCCCTTTGGTCTCTGTTCATTGCTCTTGCTTTGTATTTTTGTCATATCCTTAATCTTTCTTCTTGTTCACATAACCTTATTTCTTTCATAATTTACAACCTCACCCCCCCCACTTTTCCTATATATTCATCATCTTCTGCATACTTCTCATGCCACAGTGTTTCATTGTTTCTGCCTCCTGTTTTTGCTACACCTTTCATATTCCATCTTTCCGTACCTCTCAGTTTCTAGTCTCCCATTCCCCCCCCCCCCTCCCTTTCCTTCATCCCAGCTTTTATATCTCATCACTCCTTTCTGTTTCATTTCTCCCACTCTTCCATTTTTTCCTTTTCCTCCAGTCCTTTTCTTAGCTGCTGCTTGTCTCCAGTTTTGCCCTAACCTGTATAGTTGCATGAGTGTCCCATCTGGAGTAGATACTGATTCAATGTTTCCTTGCCTCTACACTTTCCCTCTTTATAGCTCCCCACCCACAGCCCTACCATCCATATCCCTCAATTTAACCATACATGCCCATACCCTATTTATATCCCATCCCCCCCAGTCCCCTACCCCTCATACATATCCCCCCTCTATATAGATATACTTGCCTATACATCATTATCCATACAAACTTCATCACTGTTCTCTCAAATTTTTGCCATGCCTGTGCCTAAGATTTATGGCTCTGTTTACATTTTCCTCTTCTCTTGTACACCCAGTTTCATTGTGTGCAGCCTCTTCATCACTTCATTCTTTCATAAATACAATACTGTATTTGCATCACTTATGCTCCATAATCTGATAATAATGCCTCTGTCTACAGTTTCCTTACACATCAATGCTGTCATTCAAAACCCTCATCCTCATTTACCCATCTTCCACTATTTTACACATTTCTGTATCCTATATCATTCATGTACAACCTTTTTGACACACTGATATATGTAGAGAGAGAGACACCATTGTGCCACTCGTTTCATGTGTGTCTACATTTTTTCCTCCGCTTGGTTTCCCTGTTGTATTTTCCTTCACACCGTTTTTCCATATGTCTTTTACTGTGTTGTTTTACTTCCAAATATTCCTGATACCATTTCTATACATCAGCCATTACCCCTTTCAGCACAAATAATCTTTTCTATGTGATACTTTCCACTGCCAGATGATA
The DNA here is from genome assembly GCF_032717465.1 of Coenobita brevimanus. NCBI lineage: Eukaryota > Metazoa > Arthropoda > Malacostraca > Decapoda > Coenobitidae > Coenobita > Coenobita brevimanus. The sequence goes on along the minus strand of NC_136954.1, from coordinate 67,294,546 downwards.
TTATTCAGCATAGTGGAGACTTTTTATAGTGAGGGGGGGATTAGAAGCAGTCATCATTACATACATGAGAGAGAGGCACTAATGGACACCTTTTGTAACGAAGGGATTAAAGATGCATCCCTGCATTTATTGCTTTTTGGTCAGTCATTCCCAGACTTTCCTTCATTTGTTTATTTATGCCCCAGAGTTCTTGCATTTGTTCAGCCATTCCCACATTCATGCAGTTATTCCCAAACATTCCTGCATTCATTCAGTTATTCCCAAACATTCCTGCATTCATTCAGTCATTCCCAAACATTCCTGCATTTGTTCAGTCATTCCCAAAGCCTGGATTCATTCAGTCATTTCCAGTTATTCCTACATTCATTCAGTCATTGCCAAACATTCTTGCATTTGTTCAATCATTCATTCATTCCCAAACATTCTTGCATTCACCCAGCCATTCCCAAACATTCTTGCATTCATTCACTTATTCCCAAACATTCCCATATTCATTCAGACATTCCCAAATTATTGTATTCATTCAGTCTTTCTCTCTGTTCCATCGTTCATCCATTCCTTCACCACACATCAGTTTTCCTTCATACTTATGCATTTTACACTCCACACATATTTCATTTTCATGATTCATCCTTTTGAGGTCTGACATATGCAATATAACCTTGACCTTCACACAGCCTCTCAGAATGAAAACAGATCTAAGTTTTTCATTGAGCCTGAGTATTAATATATTAACCGTGAAACGCAGAACTACATTTTAAATCGTGTTGCAAATATTCTTGTTTTATAAACTGAGGTAAACCGGAAAGTTACTGACATATTTTTTATTCAGAAATTATGATGAAGACTACAAATTCTATTTTGTTGTTGTTGTTTTACATTTTTTTTTTTAACTCATGACAGAATTTGAGATGTGATCTTTTGCCTTGTTGCTGATTGCATTATGCAAAGTGAAATGCAATTAAGTCATTTCCATTCCTGATGGATAATGTTGTCATTAGTAAGCTGATCAAGTACAAAATTAGGCCAGGAATGCTTTTCTGTTCATTTCAAATGCATCAGAAAGTTTCATCTTGCAGTATTTTGAACACAGTACGGTGAACAGAATAATTGTGTGTGTGTGTATATATATATATATATATATATATATATATCTATCTATCTATCAATCTATTTATTGCCAGACGCCATAATCCCGTATGGGGTATATATATATATATATATATATATATATATATATATATATATATATATATAGTATATATATATATATATATATATATATATATATATATATATATATATATATATATATATATATATATATATATATATATAGTATATATATATATATATATATATATATATATATATATATATATATATATATATACACAGTATATACACTATACTGCATATGAAGGGATGCTTTTATGTTAAAATTAAATACAGGTAATCAGAAAGTTTCATCATGCAGTATTTTGAATACAGTTCAGTGAACAGAATAATTGCACATATAAATACATAGAGTAAAAGTCCTGTATCCAAATGGCAGGGGACCGAGGGTCTTTCAAACTACAGTATTGGTTTTTTTTTTTTTTTTTTTTTTTTTTTTTTTTTTTAACTATTGGGAGGGACCTCTAAACATTAGAAATATGTACATGATCATTAACACTTTCCAGTTCGGTGATGTTACTGTATTTTCATTCCTGGGAAAATCAGAAAATCTGACCAAAAAATGCTCAGAAAAATCCAACCATCCGTCCATCATCCAATCCTACGTAGCCCCATGAGGAGTGTAGGATCTCGAGGCTAGGCAAGTTGGTCTGGACATTTAAGATGAGAGTGACCAGCCTCACTCATCCCTGAGTGGCATTACATGAGCAATAAACCCCAACCACCTCTTGGTTATAAACCTTCACCTGCTCAATCCGATTGGATTGCCATAATTACCCACTAAACCATCAGGTGCCAACATTTGGTTATATGGTTACCACCCAGCATAGTAAATGGTTTCCTAATGTACAGGAAACCATTTGGCTTGTCACCCAGTGTAGAGTCACCCATAGGCAGAAGGAAGAGGAAAGAATGAAGGAAGGAAAGATAGAAGAGGGAGTGTAAAGTCACCCACAGGCAGAAGGATATAGAAAGAATGAAGTAAAGAAAAAAGAGGAAAGAAGGAAGGATGGGAGGAAAGGGCAGACATCCGTGAGCAGACTACACAGAGTGAGTGGATGGTGAGTGCTCCCACCTACCATCCTTAGAAAAAAAAAAAAAAAAAAATGGGATAAACATTTTTAAGTGCTCTTTCAGCTTACACTCGTCACAACTATTTTAATTTATGCAATATCTCTTTCATTTTTCTTTTCTTTTATTCTGCAAAGCCTCAGCTTTCAAATGGTATACAAACAAATCCGCTAATCCAAATATTTTGGAGTGAAAAAATGATTTGAAAAGAAAAAACGAGCCCGTGGCAGGGTAGGAAGGAGGGAGAGCGGGGAGGAGGGGGGGAAAGCAGGAGGGTTCTGCTGGCTGGAGGGGGGTCAGACCTTCAGTTTATCACTTATTGTGTCACATGCCTTCGTTTAGCACTTTTCTTCCATCACGACTAGTAGGTGTGGGAGCCATTGCTACTTTGTTGTTGTCACTTATTGTTCTGAAAATCAAGTGAAATTTTTGGAAGAGTGTCAGACTGGGCACATGTAAATTTGAAAATGACCATCCTCCCCACTTGCTGCTACTCCCTGCCATTAGTGAGATACCGGTGCCACCAGGAAACATTTGAAGTATTGAGATACAGTACTGTATTTGGATTATTGGCAGTTGGATTGAAGATGTGGATGTGGTTGAAAAGATTAGGAGAAATACACTGAGGTGGTTTGGACATGTGGAGAGAATGGAGAATGAAAGACTGACTAAGAGGGTGTATGTAGGTGAGGTGGAGGGAGGGAGAGAGAGGGGTAGACCGAGGATGAGGTGGAGGGATGGAGTTGAGAGGTATATGAGGGAGAGGGGGGTGAGTTGGGGGGAGGGAAGTCAAATGGTGGGTGACAGAGTGACTTGGAGGCGTTTTGTCTGCGGCCACCCTTTGCGGGATTAGGGCGTCGGGCTATAGATAGATAGATAGATAGATAGATAGGATTGAAGGACTTTTACTGTATACAGATATACAGTATATATATATATATACACATTCATTCATTCATTCATTCATCATCCAATCCTACGTTGCCCCTTGAGGAGCGTAGCAGCCCGGGGCTAGGCAAGTTGGTCCTGACATTAAAGATGAGAGTGACCAGCCTCACTCATCCCTGAGTGGCATTACATCAGCAATAAACCCCAACCATCCCTTGGATATAAACCTTCACCAGCTCAATCCGATTGGAGCGCAGTAATTACCCACTATACCACCAGGCACCAAAATTTGGCTATATCGTTAACACCCAGCATAGTAAGTGGTTTCCTGGTGTACAGAAAATCATTTGGCTTGTCACTTAGTGTAGAGTCACTCAAAGGCAAAAGGAGGAGGAAAGAATGAAGGAAAGAAAGACAGAAGAGGATGGGAGGAAAGAAGGATGGAGGAGAGGAAAGGGCAGACACCCGAGAGCAGCACTACATCGAGTGAATGGATGGTGAGCTCCCCCACCTACCACAAATATATATACATACATAATACAGTATATATATATATATATATATATATATATATATATATACACACACACACACACACACACACACACACATATATATATATATAATCATCATCAAAATCATCAGCCTTTTGAGTATCCACTGCAAGACCGGCCTATCCCTACCGAAGTGGGGACGATACAGCCAATGTATCTCTACCAAGTGGCTTAGGCTGTCTGGTAGAGACTGTATGTTAGGTGAGAAGTGCTTGTAAGTGTAATTGTTGTGTTGGAGTGGCTTTGGATGTGTGTGTAGTCTGTGAACCAAGTGTAATCGGCCCACGCAAGCTGACTGGGTGCAAGCATACTTTATAGTATGCGACACTGGTTCAACCATAGCACCCCTGATGTCCGCCAAAGTAGTACGTGGCCAGAAGAATGCTCCCAAAGTTTATAACCCTGGCGGGGCGCGAACCCTCGCTTTTCAGTGTACGAGAACACACATACACACACGCACACACACACACGCACACACACACACACACACACACACACACACACACACACACACACACACACACACACACACACACACACACAGTAAAATTCCTCCAATCCAACCACCAATAATCCAAATATTCCAATACAGTACTTTGAATTTTTCAAGGCAGATTTTTTTTAATTATCGGAGCTTTTTTCAAATTTATCTGGCCGTTATCCAAGGATTTATCTGGCTTGTACTTGCTCTTGGTCTTGGATATACCTGCCTGCAACTATTCAACTCCATTTCTTTACATTTCCAGTGAATAAAACAATCATCCATATCATTTAAGTGTTTATTTAATGATCATGTACATATATCTAATGTTTTCAAAGGTCCTTCCCAATAGTCTGAAAAAACCACTAGTCCGAAAGACCCTCAGTTCCCTGCAGTTCAGATTACAGGACTTTTACTGTATATATTTTAGGTCTCCTTAAGAGGTATCTGCTATCAGTCATTATCTCTCTCTCTCTCTCTCTCTCTCTCTCTCTCTCTCTCTCTCTCTCTCTCTCGTGGTAAAGTGTTTGGTAACAAATTAGTGAAGGCAGGCACATATATGCTGTAGTACAATATCTTGTTCATAGGTTGTGGGAAGGAGGGTTTATGAATATCGCCATACATTTTCATAACACTGTCATTGTGAAATTATACAGTAACATCGGATGCATTGTGTTACACCATTGAATACGAAATTTTCTGTGATTGTATCAGCTTGTAGGAATTCCACCACTGGTCACTAATATATCAGCTTATTGGAACCCCACAGCTGATCACCAATTTATATATCAGCTTAGACGTGACTGCACTGTTCTAAGCAAGGTTATCAAGATACAGTATAATGTTCCGTCTGGTCGAAGTCACTTCCGGCTGACACTCTCCACCAGATGTCTTCTCACACACTGGAGATGGTGGGAATCGGTGTAGATCCTGTTGAAGAAATGGTAGAGGTAGCGTGTGCAGGTGACTGAAAACTGAGCAGATTTGTCTATCTTTATTGGCCACAGACGATACAACTGCGACACAGAGAGAGCCCAGAGTAAATACGTCTTTCTCGTTTGAATGATAAATGCGTTCTGCTTTAGCTGGCCAGCTTTCCCACTGGGAGTGGCCCTGAAGTCAGCAAAAATCAGAGGTGCCAAAACCCACAGACAACTGGGATTTATACATGAATAGAAGCATCACAACTTTACCATGCACATTTACACTTCAGTAAAGTAGTATTGATTACATTAAAGTATACCAACAGGGTAAATATTTCCCCAAGACTTTAAACATTTATTCAGTTCATATTTCTCTATCGCCTTCCCTTACCCTCGTTGTTTATGATAGAAAATGCTGGGCTTTGCAAGTCTGGATGCTCATCTGTTCCCATGCCACACTTGCAGTAAGATGGTGTTTGGTTGATTATCATCACACTATATTACACACTCTTTATGTCTGAACATTTGTATGTAATACTTAAAAATAGTGTGAGACTACAACTTATCATGGAAACGATGTCTGGCACCAGAACATGATCATAAACACTAAGCTCAGGTTTTGTAAGCCATGTCAAGAAAACCTTATAACTCGCGACTGTATTTACAAAAGTGTTATAGTATTTATAGGATACTAGGTAAAATTACTGACATTTATATTCCACATTTCTTTCCTCTTTCCCTTTAGTATTTGAAAAGGAGTAAGTCAGGAGGATTTTAGGTTCTGAAATTAGGGAAATATATTTTTTCTCATGCCTGTGTTTATGCTCATGGCAGGCTGACACAGTAAATGAACTGCAACAGTATGAACTTTTTTGATGTACAGGAAGTTTGATTTACGGGGGGGAAAATCTGATGGGAGAATAATTATTCCCGCATACTGACATTGTGTTTATTGTGAGCATGTAACAATTACAGACCAGAATTTGTTTTGAATGCCCTCGGCAATTCACTTATTGAAATGAAATTTTGTATTAACTGTATAAGACCATAAAAATGTGCATATCTCCTCAGTGCTATAGATAAAAATGTGAATATTATACTTCTGTTTTGGCTGTTAAGCAGCTTTACTCAGTTGAAAACAGGAGGATCCAAGCCAGATAAAAGGTAACTGGTCTTATGTTACATAATTCCCTCAATTCAGAGAAACCCATCATGGGAGGAGGGTTAAAATTAACTTTGAACAAAAACTGAAAGCTATTTTTCCAATCAAAACAGTGCAGTTTGTTTTCTTTAGAGAAACCATCAAAGGAGATACAGTATTCAGACATGACAGTAGTGATGTTCAGTACAGGATAAGCTGGTAGTTATCCAAATTTTGATGAAAAAAGTGTGGACTCAAATTATGCATTTGGAAGAGTAATATTCTTTTGCCTAAGCTGCTGTCCATTGAAGAGTTTGAGAGATATTGAAAGAGAAAGGAAGAGGAGAGTTCCATTTTTATTTTTTAGTTTACTTCACTGCTACAGTTATTTTGATGTTTCAGAAAACAGTAGTAAAAACATGGAAAAGTTGTAATATTGTTTCAGCAGTATTAATTTAGTTACACCAAGCAGTAGCAAAAACATGGAAAAGTTATTATTTTGTTACAGCAGTATTAATTATTATTTTTGTTTTCATATATTCTTTATCAGTAAGCAGTAACAAAAACATGGAAAAATTGTTGTGATTTTATTCCAGCAGTATTATTTACATTTCACTTATATGTGAGTAAAAGATGGAAGAAGAGCATAAAAGAGAATGGGTCAGTTGGGTCAAGTTTTGTGTGGGTAAGATTGGAAGTTGGAATGCAAATGTGGGCGATTGTGTGTGTATGCGCCAATGCAAGATCGTACAAGCAGAGTGAGAGAAGAGTTCTGGACAAATGTGGAAGTGTGCATGGAAAAGTTTGGAAGGAATGAGAGAGTGTTTTTGATTGGTGATATGAATGGTAAAGTAGGGAATGTGAAGGTGGATGGAATAGTTGGTGAGTGGGGTGTGCCTGCTGAGATAGATGAGAATGGCAGTACGTTAGTGGACATTTGTGCTGGGAGGGGGTTGGTGATAGCCAATACCCTCTTTAGGCACAAAATGATCCATAGGTATACATGGCGAGTGATGAGAAGGGTGGTTGGTGAACTGAATGAAAGGAAGGCAATGATTGATTATGTGTGTGTGGATGAAAGGATTCAAAAACGTGTAACGGATGCAAGAGCTTATAGAGGTTGGGGGAGTGGACTTTCTGACCACTACTTGGTGGTGGCCAGAATCAAGGCCCAATTAGGATGGAGAAATAGAAGAAGGGAAGGACGGGTAGAAGGAGTATTAGTAAGGAGAGTGGAAAGGTTACAAGAGAATGAGAAAAAGGCAGAGTATGAGAGAGAAGTGGAGGAACGATTGGGCAAATATGAATTGGAGCAGATGGGGGACGTGGAAGGTGTGTGCAGGATATTTACAGAAGAAATATGTGCAGCATGTGATGTGGTGTGTGGGATGAAGAGAAGACGGAAGGGTGTGCAAGGAACAGTGTGGTGGAATGAAGAGGTGAGACAGGCTGTGGCACAAAAGAAGAAAGCATACAATGAATGGATGAAAAATAGGGGCGTGGAAAAAGTTGAGAGGCGGAAGAGAGAGTTATATGTAGAAAGAAAGAGAGAGGTGAAAAGATTAGTAAGAGAGGGTAAGAAGAGAGCGGATGAGGAATTTGGAAGGAACTTGAGTGTGAAGTGGAGGGACTGTAAGAAAAATGTTATGGAAAGAGGTGAAAAGAGTAAGACAGGGTGGAAGTGAAGTTAGCAGGGGAGTGAAAGATAAATATGGTAGATTACTATTGGAGAAGGGAGAAAAAGGGAGCAGATGGAGAGAACGCTTTCAGGAATTGTTGAACTTAGAGGATGGAAGTAATGCAAGTATAAGTGGCTGGGGAATGGCTGGGAGAAGGAGGGAGGTGAGAAGACAGGAAGAAATCAGTAGAATAGAGGTTATGGAAGCAGTGAAGAAAGTTAAATTGGAGAAAGCCCCAGCAATTGATGGAATGTGTGGTGAAAAGCTGAAGTATGGGGGAGAGATAGTAGTAGAATGGATGTGGAAAATGTGCAGATTGGCCTGGGAGGAAGGTAGAGTCCCGGGGGATTGGGAGTCAGGTATAATTATTCCCTTGTACGAAGGAAAAGGGGAAAAAGAAGTGTGTTGTAATCATAGGGGCATCTGTCTTCTTAGTATAATAGGAAAAGTGTATGGCAGGATACTTGTTGAGAGATGTTAGAAAAAGAACAGAGGAATTAGTTGGAGAAGAACAGGGAGGCTTTAGGAAGGGAAGAGGTTGTGTAGATCAGATATTCATTCTTAGATCTTTAGTGGAAAAGTTTCTAGAGAAGAGAAAGAAGTTGTATGCGGCTTTCATGGATTTGGAGAAAGCATATGACAGGGTGGATAGACAAGGATTGTGGAAAGTATTAAGAATATATGGAGTAGATGGGAAGTTGTTGAATGCTGTGAAGAGTATGTATGATGGTGCTAAGGCTGCAGTGCGTGTGGATGGTGAACTGAGTGAATTTTTCTCTTTGAAGGTTGGGTTGAAACAGGGATGTGTCGTGTCTCCATGGTTGTTCAATCTGTACATGGATGGGGTATTAAAAGAGGTACAGGTAGGGTAGTGGATGTTGGAGTGGCCCTGGTTGAGAGAGGGTAGTGTTTGGAAACTCCCTGTACTGTTGTTTGCGGATGATACTGTGTTGTTGAGTGAAGACGAAGGAGAGCTGCAAGGCTTGGTGGATGAGTTTGGGAGAGTGTGTAAGAAACGGAATCTAAAGGTGAATGTAGGGAAGAGTAAAATGATGGTCTTTGAGAGAGGTGAAGTCAGTGAATGTACAGCGAGGTTGGATGGTGAGGAATTGGAAAATGTGAGTACGTTTAAGTACTTGGGTAGTGTGATGAGTAAGGATGGAGGTTTGGAGGGTGAAGTGCTTGAAAGGGTACAGCAGGGAAGGAAGGTTGCTGGTTCCTTGAAAGCGGTGATAAGAAGCAGGGAATTGAGCATGGAAGTGAAAAAGTTACTACATGACAGTATTGTGATACCAACTCTAACGTATGGAAGTGAAGCTTGGACGTTTTTGGAAGGACACAAGTCAAGAGTGAGAGCAGCGGAAATGAGTTATTTAAGAGGTGCCTGTGGAGTCACATGGAGAGACAGGCTGACAAATGAGCATATAAAGGAGCGTTGTGGTGTGGATGTGGATGTGATAGGAAGTGTTAGGAGGAATACACTGAGGTGGTTTGGCCATGTGGAGAGGATGGAGGGTGAAAGACTGACAAAGAGAGTGTATGTGAGTGAGGTGGAGGGGGGAAGAGGGAGGGGGAGGCCGAGGATGAGATGGAGGGATGGGGTGGAGAGGTATATGAGAGGGGGGTGTGAGTTGGGAGCGGAACAGTGAAATAGCGGGGGACAGGGCGACTTGGAGGCGATTTGTTTGTGGCCACCCTGAACGGAATTGAGGCATCTGGCAATATATAGATAGATAGATTTATATATATATATATATATATATATATATATATATACTGTATATGACCAACTTGCCCAGCCATGTGCTCCTATTCTCCTTATGGGGCAACATAGGAGTGGATGATGAATGAATGAATGAACAAATATACAGTACAGTATATACACCTAGTTTCATCACATACACCATTTTATGTGTTCATTACAGTTATCATTTTTGCAGCTTATTCTTGATACCACCAGTCTAGCTATGGGACACATTTCATTGTGAAAATTAAGGAGGGCAGTACAACTTTTCCTGTTCAAAAGTTTCTCAGAAACTGAATTGTCTGGCAGTAGCAAGATAAACTAAAAAAAAGCTGTCACCATATTGAGCAAATTGCATTCTCTTCTTATTGCCTGCACACTGACCATATCATTACAAACTCATCTTTTACTTAAACAACATTAGAGACTCTCTTGTAAATAAAGAATGGACAGCATCCACTTCCACAGTCATCATATGTGTTTTATTGTGATCATGGAACATTAACTGTGATTTGTTAAACTGATCCTATGCATTGCTGTGACAAACATACACAGTTGCCAGAAAGTATTTTATCTCTGTGACTCTCCAATGTATATACTGTACTAGAGTCATCAGAAGGAAAGCAATATCCTGAGGCAATTGTACCTCAAACCAGCATTATAAATCTGAAGGTTAGCATTTAAACAGTGAGAGATTGCCTTTAAGCTTAATAAAGCACAGTAGTCATAGTTGCTGTCATCATCAGAAAGTTGAATGTTGACAGATGCACTATGGCAGCAAAACTTGTCCAGTCTTTGTTTACACTAGGGCCAGTGCTAATGCTCATAACCCTTACAGTGCCTCCATCATTTTTCATCTTCTTATCTTGACCTATCTTCTTGTTCCTGTTTTCTTACCTCCCCTCTTTAAATATTACATCTGAGGCAAGCCTATTCAGCCTACAGTCCCATTATTTCAACAGTTTCTGCCAGTCATGTGCTTCCCACTCCTTTCAAGCCAATCCAGCCTTAGCATTTCTTTTAGACCATCCAGCCACCTTCAAGACTTCAGCCACAGCTACCACCATCCCACCCACAAGAATATAAGCACTACTGTCTCCTCCCAATCAGTAACTGCTATCAGACTGCTTTCAAGAACCACTCCCAACTGAACCAAATCAAATACAAATCCTTGAAGAATCTGTCCACAACTTCCACCATTCAGCCCTCAAGAACCTTACCCAACCAAAGCAGTTTTACCACTATCCCAGCCAGATAATTAGGTACCAGCTCCTTCAAGATCCTTTTCCAACCAACCAACCACAACTACCACCATCCAACCCTGAAGAACCTAGCCCAACTAAACCAGGTCTGTCACCATCCCAGCCAGTCAAACAACCACCATCACCCCAACCAACCAGCTATCCAGTCAATCAACCAATCAACCAACTATCCATACAACCAACCAACCAATCAGTCAGTCAATCACAAATTCTCCATCCCACCTTCAAGAATCCTCGTCCAATGAACCAACCACCATCCTGACCAACCAGCCAACCAACCAGCCACAACTACCACCATCCTGAGCAGAAGACCAGAAGGACCGAAGCCGAGAGCCGAAGGGGGGCGGGAGGTGTGAGTCTGCCGCACCCGCCAGTCTTTTGTTTGTTGATGGTTTGGGGGGATGAGCCCAACAAATGGCACTTTGGGGGAGGGGGAGGGGGGTTGTTGTGTTTATGTTGTAGTTGATTTTTTAAAAAGGAATTTTCATGTATGGTAGGGGAATCAAGGCTTGATTTGGCTGCCTGTGAATGACATTGAAAATTTTGATACAGTTATATAATTTTGTTTTTGGCCTAACATTAACCCCTTCACTAGAATAACAATTTTCAGATTTATTTGTGCCATTGCACTCAATTTTGGAATGACTTCAAACTTAGGAGGTTAGATGTATGGTACCCTTCATCATCCTCTTCAGGAAGAGAGGTCATTCAAGCTGAATTGAATCATTTAGTGGTAGCAGGAGTACTAATTTAAAAGATGTTTTATTCAAAGCATTAGCTTATTCCTTTTATTTTAAATCACGAAGAGTAGACAGTATTAAAGTAACCAATATTAGACTTGCCATTCTTTATTAAAGTCTAAATGTCTACTTCTGAATATATTATTAATGTAAAATAAGTGTTGAGTACACTGGCAATCCAGCATTTGGCAGCACTGTTTTCACTCTAATGGTCATGTTTCCTCCCTTCCTAGTCTTCCATTAAACTTATGAAAGTGGTCCTCATTATAAGTCAGGGAGCTGATCCACAATATCTCAGGGTTTTCCTTTAATTGGTACTGTAAATTGAGGGGAATTGGCAAGTCAGCCTCGAGCAAAGCAGTGGAATTGCAATATATATCAATTTTTTTTATGTAATTTATTTTGGACCTATTGGGAAAGATGTTTACTTACAATGAGGATGTACGGGATATAAATTATGAATCCCTTTGTTTCCTATAGTGAAATAATATGACGTATGCAAGTATTGAAGCACCTGGTAGAGAATTTGTTTCACACTTAAGTGCCCCTTGTATATACACTTGAAAGTTAATATTCTTTAGTTTGTATAAGGAACTGAACCAAGCAAGTCTTAGCACCCTGAGATGCAACTCACCCTCAGACTAGCACTTGAAGAAAGTGGTTCCCTGTAAATAAATGCAAGAGAAATAGAGGGGCTCTCAGTGGAGAGCATTTCTCCAACAAGGGAAATGTAATTCCCAAACCACTTTTCATAATGGATTAGGGTTTCTTATCACTGATTAGGGTTTTGCAAGAAATGTTTTATGGATCCAGAATCTGTAATACGTTCTGGATCGGTCCCAAAAGTTAATCGATTGTTCCGTGGGACGTGAACTATCTACCCTCCAAATTTGGTGCAGATCTCTCTTTTAGTTTCTGAATAATCCTGTCAATGGACAAACAGACATGCAAACAAACAATCAAGTGAAAACATACTCTCATTGTTGGAGAGATTTATGCCAACTATATCAAATGACAATGCACATTTATTGTCTGACAAGGAGAGTATGTTTTCACCCCTGTATGTTTGTTTGTTTGTCTGTTAGCAGGATTACTCAAAAACTAAACTAGAGGCCCCTCCAAGGGGGGAATCACACCAGCCATGAGCCAGTATATCTGGCATGGCTCACAATATGACCTTGACCTACTTTCACCAATTTCAGACTTGTAGATTTTCATCTCTGCTACACACCTGTAAAATTTTGTGATGATATCTTCAGCAGTTGCAAAGTTATCATGCAAACAGACAGACAGACAAACTGAAAACAATACCAGCTTCATTATCATGGCAGGTAAAGAGAGATTTGGACCAAATTTGGTGGGTGGATAGCCCATGTCCCAGGGAACAATTGATTAACTTTCGGGACCAGTCCAGATCATATTACAGATGCTGGATCTGGAGAACACTTTTTGCAAAACCCTAGTCAATGATGAAAAATCCTAAGCCATTATGAAGAGTGGTTTGGAAATTACGTTGCCCTTGTTGGAGAGATGCTCTCTGCTGAATGCTCCACTAGCCATCAATGCCTACTGCTGGGCAAACTTGAACCTTGACAGTATGTTAGAATATTTGGGTAGTAATTTTGCCATCAACATTGTTTTTGTGATAGTGATTCATTGTCACTTTTTTTTTTTTTTCCCCCCCCTAAAGATGGGGATAAAGTAGAATCTAGAAAACAAGGGAAGACAAAGTACAAAAGTGATTCACTGTTAATTAAGGAGAAATAAATGCCATTTCTCCCACTTTTCATACTTGTGTTCCTTGTTTCTTGATGCAACCTAATCCCATCTTTAGGTGGGAAAAGAGAGTCATCATGATGAGTCAGAATATAAAAGACCTTATCATGGTGAAGAAGTATTGTGGGAAGAAGGGCCAGGGTGATTATATGCTGTTTGAGGTGGAGTTGTTGGTATTATAAGCCCTCCTGCTTGTCTGTAATCTTTCACTTTAACTTGGCCTAGATTTTTTTTGTGGTTAATTTTATATAACTGTGTGGCAGAAACTGATACTGCTTCAGCTCATCATCTTTCCTATAGCACTTTTTCATGATTAGCATTATATTTTATTGTTAATCTGATATTGCAACTCAGCATCCCAGATGGAAAGATGGCAATTTTAGGCCAAGTTAATGTATAATTAGTAGTGTCCCGCCGAACCCTGCCCCCAACCTTACAACCAGTGTATTATATTGCTCCTCTTTGCTGTGTGCATAGCTCTTTGCTTTTATTATAATACTATTTATAAATTTTATTGAAGAATTATGCCCCTATATGCAAGTGTTTATGGGGAAGATGCAGCAGTTATGGCAGCTTGGACCCTCTTTAGGCACCATGTTGTATAGTGTGTATATTGGGTATGTGCTATGCAGTAGAATATATATATATATATATATATATATATATATATATATATATATATTTATACAGTATATATACAGGGTGTCCCTGGAGGTAAGTAAAAAACTTTGAGAAATGACAGATGGAATTCTAAGCAAAAAATGTTATATGAACATGTGTCCAAATCCCAACCGTTATGGAGCTACAATTACTGATAACCTTATGGGCGAAAATGGTCTCCTTCATATAATTCACCCATAAGGTCATCATTAATTGTAGCTCCGTAACGGTTGAAATTTGGTCACATGTTCATATAATATTTTTTCCTTAGAATTCGCTCCTCTATCATTTCCCAAAGTTTTTGACTTAACTCCTGGGACACCCTGTATATATATATATATATATATATATATATATATATATATATATATATATATATTCTGTCTTTATTCATGTCGAAAGAGGGTGCAGGTTAAGTCAAAGCTGTTATATCTTGTGGCTGAACTTATCCTTTATGTGGCAAAAATTCTTCCACTTGATCACTACTTTCCCAGTTTAAATGAAGATGCTGTTAATTCACAGCAAAATTAACCCCTTGAGTCTGATAACATATTCATTTATTTCATTCATGGACCCTCGAAACAATTTTATTCTGCTTAAGAAAATAATTTTGAACTAGGGAGTTAGATACAGATATGTTGTACCAGGTGCTATATCTGACCTCTTCGCTATGGAACATCTAGAAGGTGAATCAAATTGTCTGGAGGTAACAGGAACAAAATAATTGAATCCGTGGGCTGATTCAGGGGGTTTATATTTAATTTCCATTATTTGATTTATGGTTTTATTCATTCATTCTGCTGCAGTCTGTCTTGGTTATAATCGTGTTCAAGATTTTGTAAAGTAAGATGTAGTGTTTAAAAACCATTATTTTTGCATGATAAAAAAATGTTATTTAAACACTGCAATACTGAATTCCCCCCACTTTATCTTCTCATTCAGTTGACATCTTATTGCTTTATTTTTGCAGCTACTAGACAACAAATTTTGGCTCAGTGTAGACCTCAGATTCCAGTGTTGAGATATATTTTTCATTAAGCTTTTCACTGTGAGGTTTCTTTCCGGAGTTGGGGAAAAAATCTGATTCAGGGAGTTAAAAATGGAAGATAAAGTAAATAAAAAATGAATGAATATGGTAACCAGTGGCAAAAACTCAGACAAAAAGGACTTAGCCACTTGGATACAAGAGATATTCTTTGTATTTTGTGCTTTTGGCTATCAAATGGTCTTATCATATGAAAGGCCTTGTGAATTCTGTTTGTCCATCTGTCAGTCTATAGCCAGACGCCATAATCCCGTAAAGGGTGGCTGTTGGACTTCTGAGTTACGGTAGCTGTTTTACAGGGTGGGGCACTAACCCTCCACCAATCCACTTGCTGACATGTAAGGAACAATTATGGATTGGCTATTTGGTTACCACCCCGTGTTGTAAATGGTTTCCTGGCATACAGGAAACCTTTAGGCATGTCACTTAATGTAAAGTCACCTGAAAAGGAAACATGAGTCATAAAAAGTGACAGGAAAGGTGGGAAAAATAGGAAGAGAGGAGGGCAGACAGAGGAAAAGAATGATAAAGGTGATGGAAGAAGTAGGCAGCGCTTCATCAAGTGAGTGGTTGATGATTGCCACGACCCACCATCACCTCTTGAACTGATGGAGCTTAAAGTTAAATCTAGCTCCTCTAGTTTGAATAGTTTATCCCAAGCTGAGGGAAGATTTAAAATACCAGGAACTTGAGTGGTGGGGTTTACCATCCATCCATCCATCATTCAATCCTCCAGTCCTACATTGCCCCATGAGGAGCGTTGGAGCCCGGGGCTAGGCAGTTGGTCCCGACATTTAAGATGAGAGTGACCAGCCTCACTCATCCCTGAGTGGCATTACATGAGCAGTCAACCCCAACCACCCCTTGGATATAAACCTTCACCAGCTCAATCCGATTGGAGTGCAATAATTACCCACTAAACCATCAGGTGCCAAAGTTTGGTTATATGGTTACATAGGATTTAAAATTACATTTACAAAATGAACTTACCATAAAAAGTAAGACTTAAAGTATCAGGGCCATTAATAATGTGGTCTTAAGTTGCAGGACCTAATAACAAGGACATTAAGAGACATAAATAGTGTGACTTAAAATAATGACCTAAATTAAAAAGAATTTCAATAATGCAGTGTAAGTAAGGCGTAAAATAATGGGGACTTAAAAAATAGGGATGGGTAATGGGATGTGTATAATTGGACTTTAAGAATGCTGCATTAGTAGGATCTAAATAAAGCCAGAAAGGTATTTAGAATGGACTTAACTAATCTCAAGAAGGGTGACAAGTAATGAGGGCTTGTGACATGTTAAAGGACTTCAGTACTGAAGGTGGGGGGGGGACATAATCCATTAAGTCAGGGAATATTTCTTAGTGGTAAGTGGGGGTGACCATCATCCACTCACTCATTGTAGTGCTGCCTTAATGGTCTGTACACAGAGTGACAAGCCAAATGGTTTCCTGTAACCCAGGAAACCATTTAATACTCAGGGTGGTAACCATATAACCAAATTATGGCACCTGGTGGTTTAGTGGGAAATTAAGGCACTCCATTTGGATTCAGCCCTTGCAGGTCCATATCCAAGGGGTGGTTGGGGCTTGTTGCTCACATAATGCCATTCAGGGATGAATGAGGATGGTCACTCTCATCTTAAATGTCAAGACCAATTTGCCTAGCCCCAGGCTGCTACGCTCCTCATGGGACATCGCAGGATTAGATGATGGATGGGTGGATACAGTAGTTCTTTGTTTTTATTCTCACCATCTCCAGATGATTTTAGTCAGATTAAGAAACACCTTTTGAACAGGAGAGAATAGATACAACTGTCATAAGCCCCATCAGTAAGAGAGGTCTTTCTTAAGTTGGGGAAAAAAAAAAAAAAAAAAATGTCTGCTAGCTGCAAGGTATGCATAAAAGGATGTAACCTGAATTTGGGAAGGTAAATAAAATCTAATAGGGTGTTTTGTAATGTGACTTTAACCCTTTCACTGCCAGGAATGAAACTGGGAATTTTATTCAGGCTAAATCCAGACTACAGTTTGTATAGTTAGAGAATATCTTAACACTACATGATTTAATGAAGAGTTTTCTTCCCTTTAACTGCCAGACTCCCTCAGTTGAACAGTATCATGTGATAGCCTGTGTAAAATAACATGATCTGCTTTTAGAAAGCGAAAGGGTTAAATAAACAACGTCTGTCTTTCCACCGCCACTAACCTTCCTCCCTCCCATGTCCATCCCGTGTTGGCCGATCAGATGTCTAAGCTTGGAAACAACTCTCCCCTGGCTGGCCTACTGGGTCTGGGAACACTGGCTGGCGCTAACCCTGGCGGCGGAGTCAACCCTCACACTGGTAACACTGCTGATGGTAGGTGATAGGCATACAGTGTGGAGGGATTGTTGAGTGTGAGGAAGTGATGACTGTGTGTGTGTGTGTGTGTGTGTGTGTGTCACTGTACATATCTGTGCACAGACATGTGCATTGTGTGTGTGTGTATATGATAATGATGTATTTACCTACCGGATTTGAGCTAAGCTTGTGTTGTCCTGTCTCTTTTTCTACAAATACAGTATTTATTATCCAGTCTAGATTTAAACACATGGATGCTTACTGCTCGCACCACCTCTCCCTGTAAATTGGTTCAGTTGTCTATAGTTCTGTTTAGAAAACTAGATTTCTTTACATTACTGAGGCATCGACTCTTCTTCAGCTTGAATTCATTTCCTCTTGTTCATCCATAATCTTTCACAAAGAGGTCCTCTCTGTCCACACATTCTGTTCCTCTTACTCCACTAAACATTGCAGTCAAATCTCCCCTCTCTTTCTCTCTCACACAGGGTTGGCAGTTTCAGCTTTTGTAATCTCTCTTCATAAGACAACTCCCACAAGCTTGGTGTTAATTTTGTGGCTATCCTTTGTATTCATTCAAGTTTACTGGTATGCATTTCAAGTGAGTGACCCTATCACTGCTGCATATTCCAGTCTTGGTTTTATCATGGTCACTATTAACTCTCTCAGTATCTCTTCATTCATATTAAATGTCACTCATGTTGTTCATTAACCTATAAGTTCCACTAGTACAGTAAACCCTCTCTCATTGAAACCCGAATAAATTGGATATCGGTTAATTCGGATCTTTTTGACCGCCAGACAAATGATTTTAATTTGGATAGAAATACGAATTAAGCGAGACAAGTCTGAACAAGGGTTCCAGTTGGGGAATTCCTCGCCACGCTGCTCATTTCAGCCCGAGTCTCTCTCCATAACAGACATGCTCTGAGTGGTCTCCATCCTAAAACGTGACATACATTTACATGTAAAATAGAGATAATATATTTAAAGATAGGTTATTATAAATACATCAGCCGTTAGAGACCCAAGACAGTGTGTTTACATACGATGTCGCTGACTGGACACATCAGTGCATTCTAACCTAATCTCACCAGCTAGTTTTGCCCCTAATACTCCCCATATAAATTTTAACCACAAAGGATTGCCACTAACCCTCTTGAAAGTCCTCATTCCCAATCAAGAAAAAACATCTGACGTAACCAACATGTCAGTGGCTGCCCAGCTGCCCCAGCATTACGCATATTTCACCAGGAACCACTTTCGGCGCATTCACTGGGGAAAAAAAAAAAAAAAAATGCAGTGTGAAACTATTTTTGAAAGTCATTAGTCATCAACAATAAAAGAAAAAAATATATATATATACAGAAGTCGTCAGCATGGAGTAATTGCATACTTCTCACTTCTCAGACACAAATGAATGCAGTAATTGTGAATAATACACAAGTCAGCCAAGCAGTATAATTTGTATGACAGTATAATTCACAAGAACTGAACCCACATAATTATCTTACCCAACTATGTACAGCAACACATAGTGTCTTCACACACCATAAGAGCTGAATTTTCTCTACCAAAGACAGTCAGTTGATAACAAAGGTCAGGCACAAAGCCTTTTCTTTTTTTTTCTTGACACTCGTTGCACTAAAGGCGAAAATATGAATTTTACTACTCCTTCATCGTTAACTTATTTTTTTCCAGCAAAGAAACTATCCACCTCATAAACACATCTGGCTCATTTTATCTGTGTGATCTTTTGCATTTAAAGTACATCATACGTCACTTCGCCCAACAATTTTACATTTTCCTTTGGAATAAATGCTATTTAAGACCCTGTTCACACCAGTAATAGACATAAAGCATGAAACAAATGAAAAGGAACCAAAGAATGAGGAATTAGAAGTGACTGTAATTCAGCCATGGTACTTAGAGCACGTCTGTGGCTGCTTTCTCTAAGATTTGGCAGTGGTGAAAATGCTCTTGAAGCACATACAGTAATCCAGTGTTGTGCTGCACTTAATTCTTTGCACTGCGAGTTATAATTGTTTAACACTGCACATTGTTCTTAACTGCACCACGCCAGTTTCAGCCGCCAATTTGCGCTCCACAGTTAATCCTTTGCGCTCTAAATTCTAACTTCTTAACATTGCACAACACTGTAAATTCCCATGTGGTCCAGTGGTGAGGTATTGCAGTTTATTCAGTTTATTCACAAAAAACGATAATGTGTGGCATCTGTTGCGATAAGCATCTACTCTCGATCGGAGTTAGGCAGTAACTGTTGATGAAGGGTAAACAGAGTTGCCAGATTGCAACGGCCACATTACCAAAGTCCTCAATTTTCATTACCAAATTTAACTTTTCTTTACCAAATTCATAAAGCTAGCATTTATTCTTCACTAATTATATATACAAGTGGAAATACATGTAATCACTCTCCTTATAATTAACAGCATGTTGATTATTTTCACACTATGTAGGCTAGCAGATTAATCAGAGAGAGCAGACAATCCACCATCTCCATCCTGTGTATCCTCATACATGTGAAAAATCTGTTTGGAAATGCATTATTCTGATTCATTACCAAACGAATTTTTCATTACCAAATTGGCCCACATTTGGTAATGAAAAATACCAAATGGCAACCCTGACAGGGGAGGGGAGAGGAAGGAAGGGGTGAAGGGGCCGTGGTGTAAACAGCTGTTCAGTGCTGCGCGGCAATTTCAAATTACGGGTGGGAAAAAATTTGGATTTTGGGGGGATTTTTTTCTTTTTTTGGCCATTTTTGGGTTCTGAAGGTCCAGGCCCACAATGTTCAGTAAGTGGAGTGTTCAGAAAGTGGGTGTCTGGATAGTACAGGGATTACTTGTATATGGAAAATTGTATTTCTTGTTATCCTTTTTCAGCTTCATTCCATGACATCTTGTTACTCTCCCATCCTATACAGACAGATCTTCTCTGCCAATTTTTTCCACTCCCATCATGGCCCTGAACAATGCAATCATTTTACCCCTTTCTCTCCTTTCTTCTAAGTTAGACAGGTCTGGCTTGTCCAACCTTTCCCAGTATGACAGATCTGCCAGGCCAGGGACCATCTTGGTTGCTGTTTATTCACTGCAACGGCAGTTCTGTGTATTCTCTCGATCTTGTTTATATCTTCCTTTTTACATCGGGACCACATTACTGCCACATATTCCATCCTGGGGCGGATCGTGGCCACTGTCAATTTTTTCATCATCTCCTCTTCCTTTTAATGAAATGCTACTCTGTCAAGAGATTATTCATCTCTCTATCTTGTTAATGTGTTTTTCGGGTTACAAATTATCCTGGACCAACACTCCCAAGTCCTTCTCTTGCTTTTGTGATAGGTTCATTACCCATCAAATAATTGATTCAGTGATGGTCTCATGGTACTTATACCCATTTCCAATATTTTACATTTTTTTTGCATTGAATTTTATTTCCCACATCCGTCTCCACTAATGAATCCTATCCAGGTCCTCCTCCAGCATTTTAGTCTTCTTCAACTTCTACTTTCTATATGATCTTTGCATCATTAGCAGACAGACTTGCGTTAATGTTTATTTCATCTTTCATATTGTTTGCGTAAATCAGGAACATTATGGGCACTGACACCGAGCCCTGCGGGACTCCACTTGTTACTTTCCTCCATTCAGATATCTTGTCCTTTTATTACTGTCCTCATTTGCCTGTCTCTCAAGAAGTCTCTCATCCTTTCCAAGAGGTTCCCCTTCAGTTCTCCTATGTGTTCTGGTTTCCACATTAGTTGCTTGTGTGGTACCTTATCTGAGACTTTCTTTGGATCTAAATACACACAATCCACCCAATTATCTCTCTGTTGTAGCACGTCAGTTGCCCTTGAGTAGAAGCTTAACAAGCTGGAAACACACGAACTTCCACTTCTGAATCCAAACTGACTTTCTGCCAAAATGTTTGTCTCCATATATTTTATCCATTTGTCTTTCAGAATTCTCGCACAATTTTGCGAACAAGCTGATCAGGGACACTGGTCTATAATTCTGGGGTTCTTCTTTGTTCCCTCCCTTATAAATTGGTGCCACATTGGTCCTCTTCCATTCCCGAGGCACTCTCCTCTCTTCCAAAAAACACACAATTAAACTGTTAATCTTATCCACCAGTTGTTGTCCACATTCCTTTAGTATCTAATTAGAGATCCTGTCTGGTCCTAGGACCTTCTTCACATCCTGAGCTTCCATTAATTTGTACACTTCTCGCACTTCAGCTTTTACATCTTGTAACACTACATATCTGGTCACTCCCTCCTCCTCCACAAAATCACTTTCTCTAGTGAAGACTGATTTGAAGCATTTTTTAATTATTCCAGCTTGCGTACCTGCATCTTTATTGACATTTCTTCCCACTTTCAGCGTATTGATGCCTTCCTTTTGTTTCAGTTTACCATTAATAACTCCTCTGTCTTTCTTTCCTTCAGTCTTTCCTTGTCCTTCTGTCTACTGGTGACTTTACACTTCCTCTTCCATCTTTCATTCCTTTATTCTTTCCTCTTCCTTCTGCCTGTGGGTGATTCTACACTGAGTGACAAGCCCAATGGTTTTCTGTACACCAGGAAACCATTTACTATGCTGGGTGGTAACCATGTAACCAAATTTTGGCACCTGGTGGTTTAGTGGGTAATTATTGCACTCCAATCAGATTGAGCCAGTGAAGGTTTATATCCAAGGGGCAACATAGGATTGGATGATGGATGGATGGATGGATAAAACAGTTTAGGTTCTTCCATACATTTGTTAATTATACCTTTTTCAAAGTTTCTTCCTCTCTGTGTAATCTTTTATGTTCATTTCTAGTTCTTTTATATTTTTCTTTTATTCCATCATTACCTCTCTTTCTCCATTTATTCCGTGCCTTATCCCTTTCTATTTTTGCTGTCATACAGCTTTTGTTGAACCAGTCATTTCTGCAGTTCTCTTTACAACTAACTTTTGGCACATGTTTGTCCACACCATTATTATTGAAGTCTAGAAAGATATCCCACTTCTTCTGTATCTCTCTTGTTTCCCTGATTTCTTGCCAGTCCACTTCTTCAAAAAAATTTCTCAGTCCTGTAAACTGTATGTTCTCAAAGTTTTATCTTCCATGCCTGTATAGCTCATCTCTTGTCTCCCTATTTCCCTCTATCATTTTGAACTCTATTACTACATGATCACTCTTTTCTTTAGGACACAGATATTTCAGAGATTCATTTGCATCAGGTTCTTTGGGTAGAATTAAATTTAGTCTTGTTGGTGTGTCATCACCTTAAGTCACCCATCAGGATTATGTTGTTGTTTTTCTCAATCACTTTCTGTAGGTATGTAGCCATGTCCGACAACATCTCCTGATATTCCTCCGCATTCCATGACCTTGTCTTGGAGGAGGACATATGCTGCTGTGATGTCTATCTTGCTTTTCCCTGTGGTTTCTAGTACAGTATCATGTTTATTACTTCAGCCTTACCCTCGCCTAGTTAAACATTATCCACATTTATGTTATTCTTCACTGCTATTATCACTCCTCCTCTCGTTTTTTCTTCTCTGTCTCTTCTCCATAGTTTGTATTTCCCATCTCCCATTTGGATTTCAGTTTTCTCTCATAGCTTGGTCTCCACAAAAGACATAATGTCTGGCTCATTTACCCACAAGAAATTGTCTGTTTCCAGCCTTGCTGAGATTAAACCGTCTACATAAGTGTATGCCACTTTCAGTCTTTTTGCATTGTTTTTTATTGTCCTCTCTCTTTTGGTACCACTTCCTTAATTTCTGATCCATAACTCCCCAATAGAACTTTGTTCTCTCTCTCTCTCTCTCTTGTTTAAGCATCCTTTCTGTTTTATTTTAGCTCTCTCTTCCTTATTTGCATCTCTCCTTATCCAGATATTTTTAAATCCCTCCATATCAGCTAATTGCCAAGTCTTGTTTACCATGACCTGAGATTAAAATTTTACTTTTAGTGGCCTTGCCCTTCCCTCCACATATTTTCCCAGCCTAAACACTTCTTCGATCTCCTCTTGGGCTTCACCATTTTCTTCCATAACCATTGACACTTCTTCCTTCGCCCTTCTCAGTTCTTCTTCACTTTCTCTTTCTAACCTCACTGACACAGTTTTTTTTTTTTTTTTTTTTTTTTTTTTTTCCAAACCTGAGATAATTACACATTTTTACTTGTCTGCTACATCTCTGACAAGTGATTCTTCACTTTTATTACCCTAACCACTTTTTTCTCTACCTTTTCTTGGTTTTCTTTCTTCTTTTGCTCTGTAATCTCATTTAGATTTATTTTCCCCTTTTCCTGAATTTTCTTCCACCCCATATGCTCATCCTTGATTTCTTTAATGTGTTCATATTGCATCTTTTTTTTTTTTTTTCTATTGATACTCTTCAAGTTTTCTTCTCATCTTATCTCTTTCTTCCTCAAACCTTATTTTCTCTTTAAAGCGTTCTGTTTCATTTGAGGCTGAATTATTACTTACTTTTGATTTTGATATATCTCTCTCATGCTTTGCACTCTGTGAACAGATGCTTTCCACCTTGCTTTTTACTTCCTTATTCTTTCTCTTGTTGTAGTGTTCATTCCTACGACTGTCTGATTACAGTCACCGTTTGCATAATGCGAGAATATTGTACCCTGAAGCTCCCACTTTATGAAAATTCCTCGTTACCGGGCCATAAGTTTACATGTTAAAGAGTTTCATGGTACCCAGGCCAGCCTCAGGTTCACTGTTTGGGGCAGTTTTCGTGGTTTATTTTCCAGTAGATTTACCTACCTAATAAAGACGTCATTACATACAGACACTAGAGGATTCCCCACTTTGAATGGAAGAGGTTGTGGGCTTGCTGGGGGGAGGTGGAGTTGAGTTCCATGACCATAAAAAAGTGCAAAGATCACACAGAGCATGTGTGCAGCCAGACCGAGGGAAGAGGGTAGGCTTCACTGGGGCAGCAATGCTCAGAGGACTGTGATGACACCCTGCTCAGACAAGTGACAGCTGTATGTCAATTGGCTGATGCAACCTGCGCTATGACTATCACTGGCTGCGTTATGTCTGTTCCCACCGCGTTATGACCCCATTTTTCCCATGTTACGACTGTTTGAACCATAATTTGGGGCCTCTGGCCACGTTATCTCCATCATTGCAACACAGCACATTTTTCAAAAAATGGCCAGCATCCTCCACCCACGATATGTTTATCACTTTTGCGTTGTGACCCTTTTTTGGCCTCAAATTTTGCCTTCTGTGTTATGTGAGTTTTGCACACTAGGATCGGGCATTGTTCAAACAGTGACTGTACTGACCATACATTTTTAAATTCCTGAGCATTCCTTTCAGCCATTTTCTCTACTCCTGCTGCTCTTGTTTGATTCAGTTTAAAACTCCCTCCACTGCAGTCTTCATTGGAGAATCCCACAAATTCACCTGCACAGGATATAAACAAAGGACTCTCTCCTTCCACCATTATACACCCATTCAAAAAATTTAAACTCCTACCGTGTCTTGTGCTCTTATTTGATCAAATCCTCCGTTTTTTTTCTCTAATGTCAGTGGAGACCACCACTCACTCATTCAGTTCACATAATCACAATAGGCTGGCCTCCTTTTCGCTGTGGTTTTAGCCTTATTTCCCCACAGTCGTCACTGAGCTGCTCCTCCATTGGCGACTGTGTGCATGTATGTGTGTGTCTATTTACCTATTTGTAGTATACAGGAATTGATCAGTGCTTGAGTTGACCTGTCTCTATATCCACATTTATCTAGTCTACTTTTACACACATGAATGTTTTTCGTCTGCACCACCTCTTCGTCTAAGTCGTTCCAAATACTTATGTATTTACCTAATATACCTAATTGTGATATACAGGAAATGTGTTATGCTCGTGGGATCCCGTCACTGTTTCTCAATAAGTCAAGTTTAGCTTTAAATTCGTTTAAGTTTTTAGACTGGACAATCTCTTTGTCCAGGCTGTTCCACAGGTCTATACTTCTGTAAGGAAAACTGTATTTCTTGATATCCTTCAAGTAGCTTGACTTCAATTTCATTCCATGTCCTCTTGTTGCTCTCTTATCCCATACAAACAGATCTTCTCGGTCAGTTTTATCTACTCCTGTCGTGGTCCTGAACACTGCAATCATGTCTCCCCTCTTTCTCCTTTCCTTTAAGGAGAGCAAATCCAGCTTTTCCAGCCTCTCTCTGTATGACAGATCTGCCAGACTGGGGAGCATCTTGATTGCCGTTCTTTGTATTCTGTCAATCTTTTTTATATCTTTCTTTTTGTGTGGGGACCACACTACCATTGCATATTCTAACCTGGGGCAGATCATGGCCACTATCAATTTTTTCATCATCTCGTCATCCATATAATGAAATGCTACTCTTATGTTAGTCAAGAGTTCATACGTCTCTCTAACTATCTTGTTAATATGTTTTTCAAGTGACAAACTGTCCTGGACCAGCATTCCCAAATCTTTCTCTTCTCTCGTTTTTGTGATTAATTCATTACCCATCAAATAATTCAGTGATGGCCTCTTGGTACTTTTACTCATTTCCAGTATCTTTGCATTAAATTTCATTTCCCACATCTGGCTCCAATCATGTATCCTATCCAGATCCTCCTGCAGCATTTTACAATCCTCCTCAACCTCTGCCTTCCTCAAGATCTTTACATCACCAGCAAACAGACTTGCATAACTGTTCGCTCTGTCTACCATATCATTTACGTAATTCAGGAACGTTACTGGTGCCAACACCGAGACTTGAGGGACTCCACTTGTTACTTCCCTCCATCCAGACATCCTATCCTTTATTACTGTCCTCATTTGTCTGTCTCTCAAAAAGTCTTTCATCCATTCCAGTACTGAAGGAGTTAACTGTTAAAACTCACATCACACAAACAAACCCAACAGAAATTAAAGTGATAAAATAATGTACTCTGTATCATCATAGCAACAAAGAAATGCAAAGATAATAACCAGAAATGGACCCAGTCGGCTGTCTTTTTGTGTGATAATGTTCAAAGAACAAACAGTTGCCTTTTTATGAACCTTTCACTTATGTGCTACATTCATGGTTGTGATAATTTTGGTGCTGATGTACTCTGCATTGATTGACATACCAGGCGGTGTCCTGTAATCTGTTAAGCCATTTATCACCCTGGGTGGGAATGCTATATCCAACAAATAGATACCTGGTGGTCTAGTTAGTACTCCAAGCAGATGTAGCCTATAAGAGTTTCAAGTCCAAGAGTAGGTTAGTGCTAATTGCTCATATGAAATTGCTCAGAGGTATGTGCACTGAATAGCTGGGCCCCAGGATGACCTATAGACACATACTTAATAAGTGGCTATTATGAAGTTAGGTGCATTGAAACAGTCCACAGCAGTGGTGAAGGACTCACTGATGATTGTTAGCCAGAACTGTGACCAGTTTTGTGATCCTTTGGCTTTTTTTTTTTTTCCCATCATTTGGAAAATACAGCTACACCTGCTGTTGTATTTATCCAATTCATCAATTTATTTTTGTCTGCTGACACTCCCTGGGCTAGGCAGATTTCAGCTTAGGAAAATTTAACCATACGAGAAGGTTGTAGCGTGTTCAGTATGTTTACTGCTTGTTGTAATATATATTGCCTTGTTATTGCAGTGTATGGAATTTTGTATATATATATATATATATATATATATATATATATATATATATATACGGTAATCTCTCCACTATCCGATGTATTAGAGCCAAAGACATGTCTGGAAAGTGGGTCTGTCCGGATAGTGGGCCCCTACCTCTTGGACTGGTACTAATGGACCCTAACTCAGCCTAACTCAGAAAACCATTTACATAACTCTCAACCAGACATGCATAGCACCTATTTAAGACCCTATTCACACAAGTAAGGGACAGAAAGTATGAAATAAATGAAAAGGAACCAGAGAATGAGGAATTAGAAGTGAGTATGGAAAATTTTTAGCGGTGCACAGGGTACGTACAACACGTCCATGGCCATCCGTTACGAAGGTTAACCCGCCTCCTCTAAGGCTCTGGCAGTGGTAAAAGTGATCTTGAAGCACATACAGTAATCAGGTGTTGTGCTGCACTTAATCCTTTGCACTATGAGTTATAATTGTTTAACACTACTCATTCTGTTTTTGATTGCATCACGCCAGTTTCAACTGCCAGTTTACACTCTGTACTTAATCTTTGTACTCTGAATTCTAATTTCATAACACTGCACAACACAGTGATATCCCATGTGATCTAGTGGTGAGGTATTGCAGTTTATTCACTGTTTATTCACAAAAATGAGCACATGCGGCATCCATTGAATGAATGTCTAGTCAGGATGGTAGTTAGGTGGTAACTGGGGAGGGGTGGGGAAAGCAAGCAGTGAGCGTAAACACAGATGTTCAGCACTGCGCACCAGTATCAAAGTACGGTTGAAAAAAAATGTCTGATTTTTTTGCTTGTGTTTTTGTTTTTTTGTTTTTTGGCCATTTTTGGGTTCCAAAGGCCCAGGCCCACAATGTCTGGTAAGTGGAGAGTCCAGATAGTGGACATCTGTATAGTACAGGGATTATTGTATATACTGTATATATATATATATATATATATATATATATATATATATATATATACCGTATATATATATATATATATAATTATATACACAGTATATACACATGTACAGTGGAATCTCCTAAATTGTGGTCTTATGAGACTGGGCACAGGCTACGGTTTGAGAATTTCATGAGTTAGAAATAACTAATCTTACGGGGAAAGGCACTTACGATTCCGTCATCTCGAAAAAGTTGCACCCTTTACCCCAAAACCTACATGAAACTGGACAAAGCCTACATCACACTGGTCACCAGCAAACACTGACAACCTGGAAAAGAAATTACTAAAGCTTATTTATTGGAGATAACAATATTGTAAGATTCTTGCCTGACCCTGACTGACAGGATTACTGGAATGGACGGGGGAGGGGAGGGGAGTTGGGGACTATCCAGCCGTGATCCTGTTAGGCTGAAGACACTTAAGCCATACCTGACCTAACCTAACCCAAACTAACTTATATTTTGGCTGTAAGACAATTTGGCCATTTGCCACTTTAGGCCACTACGGCCTAAATGACCAGGATGCGGGGGAGGGGTTCCTTGGCTTGAGGTGGACTACAGCCTCTCAGCAGCCTCCCCCAGGAACCCCTCAAAGTTCAGTGTGGAGGCATTGGAAGCAGTGTCGTCATCATCCACAGCTGCCTTCGTGTTGTCATAAGAGTCGTTAATTCATTGAGCTTACCAATTGGGTGCGGCTTTTCCATATTTTCTATTGAAATGAGCCTCTCACAGGTTACTTATTATTCCTGGATTACCACAACTACTGGGCATTTCTGTAAACTTACCTGTGAAAGCTATAAATGAGAATTTAGAATGCATGATACACTGACGCATCCAGTCGGAGCACTGGTTGATAAACAACGCGGCAACTTGGAGAGATCGTTTGTAACCACTGCCAATGGCGACCTGCCAGCTTCCTTGAATACCCCAATTTTGTTTATTTCCACTCACTTCTTGCAGTCACAGTTCAACATTTAATTGTCTGTATTACATACCCTGGCATCCCTACGTGTCAGGTGGGGTTGGTGGAGGATTAGTGCCCCTCCCTGTAAAACAATTAACTCTAAGCCCTTGGCCATCCCGTTTGGGATACATGGCGTCTGGGAATGAATGAATGAAAAAAACATACCCTAGTATGTACTAAGATTACTTGAGATTGTGTGTTTGTTATTATAGGTGGAATCATTTACATATTTTCTATTGAAATGAATCTTTCACAGGTTACTTTTTATTATTGCTGGATTATAACAACATGGCCAGTTGGAGAGATCGTTTGTAAACCCTGCTGATGGCGACCTGCCAGCTTCCTTGAATACTTCCCTCCTCCTTTTTTTTCCCCATTCACTTCTGCAGTCACAATTCAACAGTTAATTGTCTGTTTTACATGTGTACCAAAATTACCTGCCTGTAACATGAGATAGTGAGTTTATTAGAGGTTGAATCGTTTCCATACTTTCTATTGAAATGAGTCTTTCACAGGTTAATTTTTATTATTCCTGGATTACCACAGCTGCTGAGCATTTTTATAAACATTCCTCAGAAAGCTATTAATGAGGATTCAGAATGTGTGATTCACTACGCATCCAGTCGGAATGGTGGTTGGTAAACAATGTGGCCAGTTGGAGCGATTGTTCATAAACACTGCTGATGGCAACCTGCCAGCTTCCTTGAATACTTTCCCCTCCTCCCTTTTTCCCCCCCCAACTTCTTGCAGTCACAGTTTAACAGTTAACTGTTTGTATTACATATACAGGTGCAGTATACCAAAATTACTCTACTTGTGATTGTGAGTTTGTTGTTATAAAAGGAATCGCCATGCCCATCTAGTGAAGAATTACATTCTGTGATTAATTCTTTACCAGATGGGTGCAGCCTTTACCTATTTTCTATTGAAATGAGTCTTTCACAGGTTACTTATTATTCCTGGGTTACCACAGTCACTAGGCATTTTTATAAATATTCCTCTGAAAGCTATAAATGAGGATTTAGACTGCATGATACACTGACACATCCAGTCGGAGTTGTGGTTGGTAAAAAACTGCTATTGCAAACTTTTCCATGATGTTGCTGCGTATTATGAATTCAGTGTTTAGAAATATGCGATTTAGGAGATTCCAGAGGGTGTGTGTGTGTGTGTGTGTGTGTATACAGTATATATATAGATAGATAGATAGATATATATATATATTATTTACATTGAGTTGTGTGTTCATGGGTGAATCATACAGTACATATGAAAAGAAATCTGACTAGCAAATTTTACCTTTTCAATGTACTGGGTAATCTAGGGAGTGTTTATAGCCATTTTTTTTTTTTTTTCTTTCTTTCTTTTATTATTAATAATACTATTTTGAACAATAAGACCCCACTTGGTATTGTGTTTCATCATTTATATTTAAAATTTTATTTAGAATGAACTAGCATCAGAATTTGCCATTGGATTTATTGAATTTTTCATTTATATTTACTGAAACTGAGTAAGAGATCCAAAACACTACTTTGTATTGTGTTTCCATTTCTGGTTTGCACAATATATTGCCTGCCTGTCCAACTAACTCCCCTAACTCACCGTTTCCCCTTCCCCTGTCCCCATCCTGCTCTACCTTGCCCTGCCTTCACCCTGTCTCCTCACCCTCTCTTTCCCTTCCCCTCCTCCTGTTTGTCATCTTTTGTCTCCTCTTATTGCTTCCATCTTTTTCATTTTCTTCCTGCCTCTCCTCCTCCTCCCCTTCTATTTGTTATTCCTCGTGTATTTCTTCTCATCCTCTGTTCTCTTGTTTTTATATGTATGTTAATTTATCATTTGTACTGTTTTTCCATATTTTTCAAATTCTCAATCTTTTCTCTCCCATTTATCATTAATCTACATCATTATATTGTTACTTATGTTCTATTACCTTTTATTTTTCTCCTTTGCCTTCCTGTCTATTCCTGTTCTCTACCCTTTCCTGCAATTTACCTCTCATATCCTTAACATAATGCTTCTTTTCCTTTTCTTCCAAATGTGTCCTAATATTTATCTCCTCTTTTGCCCACTTTCTCCCTCATCCTGTTCTTATGTGTCCTGCCCTCTCCTGTTCAATTCTATCCTGTCCCATTGTACTGTATCCCCTCCCCTCCCATCCCATCTACACGCCCTCTTCCAATCATTACCAAACTCCCAACCTGACCTACCATTCCCCTCCCTTGTGCCTTTTGCTACCACACATTTTGTCCCTTCATTAATATCTTAACCTGACACTGTCCTTTTCTGACCTGACCTGACCTGTCCTATCCTGTCATGGTCCTGCTCCTTTTCCAACCCTCACATTCCCTGTCCTTGTCAATATCTCAACCTGACATTGTACCAAATTGTCCTACCATGCCATCTTCCTGTCCATATTCCATATTGTGTCTCCTTTTCTCTAACCTGATCAACCCTCCCTTTCCCTTTACCTACTACCCCTCACACTGCCCTGCCTGCATCAATCTCCTAACCTGACATATTCCTAACCTGTCCTGCCTTGCCCTGTGCCTATCCCTGCCCTGTGACCAGCCCTGGCAGCGCTGGCAGGGTCTCAGCTGCGCACCCCTGCAGGCTCTGGACCTGGCACCCAGACTCACGAGATGACTGTACCCAACGAGCTCATTGGTTGCATCATCGGGAAGGGTGGCACCAAGATTGCTGAGATCAGGTGAGCCTTGTAGCTTAGGGGAAGGTGAGAGATTAGGGAGCATAGGTGAGGGAGGTAGTTTGAGGGAGGAAGGGAGTGTTGATAGAAGGAAATGAAGGGTAGGCTAGAAGTGTCTTATGGATGAGGGAGGTAGAGAGTATAGGTAAAGGGAAATAAAGGGAAGACTAGGAGGGTTGTCATTGTAGGTGAGGAAACAAGAGAGTATAGGTAAAAGGAAATAAAGGGTAGGCCTAGAACTTTGTTGAGAGGGTATGGGAGTGTAGGTGAGGAAGAGTAAGGTCACAGTGAAAAGGTACTATGGGTAGGCTGAGTTGGTGAGAAGTAAAAAGTGTAAGCAAGGGGAGGTAGTTCATATATATATATAGATAGATAGATAGATAGATAGATAGATAGATATAATATATATATCTTACTGAAGTTGGTGTCTTCAAATTTTTGCCATGAACAATATTAATATCACTTAAGTTTGGGTACTTCTAGTAATATCATCAGCATCTCACTATCCCTGTCCTCAACCTAATTTCCACCTAAAACATGAGATGGGGTAGGATCTAGAAGCAAAGAAAGAAAAAGCACATAGGCAAGGGAACTATCAAGCAGCATGAACAGCCAATTTCACCACATAGTCAGTCGCATATTACTGAGGTTCGTGAAATCCAGGCCTAACCTTACAAACAAAACTGTCTAAATTTTGATGCAATTCTCTTCTTTCTTCATGGATCTTACTGCACCCCATCCTTTAGTTGGGAATTAAGTGGGCTTGATGATGATGATGACCACTGTTTGTAAGAAAACAATTCCTGTGCACAAGGTGAAGCTGTTTATTTGAAATACTGATTAGGGCTGAACCACTGCCTTCTCCAGTCTCCACACTTCACTCAGTTCTCCTTTCATCACTTTTTTGGTTCTGTTATCTTGAGCTGTTACAAGTGCTTACATCCAGAATGTTACATTAATCACCTCTTGATGGCTGAACACTCATGAACCACATCTCCTGCAGGTAAATACTGGTTTAATTTTCTTCACCACACATGTGGCTCTTTATCTGTCGCAGACACCTGCGTCAAAAATTTTGCGCTTACCACATGTGCTGGCAAACCAGTTATGAACCACCTACAGTCATATCGCTCATTAGCCATGTACAGTTAGATCACCCACAAGCAGCCATCAATCAAATCGCTAATTAATAGCCTTCTTTCATATCATCAGTTAACCACCACATCTGCAGGCAAATCACTGGCAGACCACCATGTCAAATCACTCATTAACCTCATCCAGTCAGATTATCCGCTAACCACCTTTCCTGCTGACAGATTACTTGGCAACCACCTCTCCTGCTGACAAATAACTGGGTAACCACCTCCAGTCAAGTCACCCACTAAGTCACTCACTAACCACCTTCAGTCAAATCACCCACTGACCACATTTCCTGGAGGCAGATCACTTGTTTACCACCTTCAGTCTTGTCATCTGCAAAACACCTCTCCTGCAGGCAAATCACCGGCGCTATGATCACAATCAGCAAGTACGATGACGGGTCTGAGGAGGCGAGCAAGCAGGACCGCACCATCAGCATCAAGGGCAACGCTGATCAGGTGGCCCTTGCACAGTACCTCATCAATACCAGGTAAACGACAGGCTTGGCACAAACCATGTCACCTCTTACATCACCACAAGGAACTGCCAGATACCCTCTTAGACTTGTTTGGTATTAATTCCTTCAGCCAGATATCCTCTCTCATCATCATCCTCCCCGTTATATAATCCTCATCCCTTAGATCACCACAAGGGACTGTTAGATTTCCTTCCAAGCTTATTCAGTATAAATCTCGTCCATTCCCTCCGCCCCACCTCAACGTAATGAAACCACAACTTGTAATTCCTTCATAAAAAGCTTTGCAATGTATGTCTTTTCCCATCATACTCATGTATCAGAATCTACAAATTATTCAATATTACCTCCTTCAGCCAGATATCCTCCCACCTTACTTTCCATAACATAATTCCTGATTTATTCATTATATATTTCCATCCCAAAATCCACAAGGTTTTCGAATAACACACTCCCCGCCATTCCCCCCTCCTCACCATAAAATCCTCAGCTTTTTCCAAATTTGCTCCTTTGCCCAGAGGATGTCATTGTTAAATTCCTTCTTTGCTACATCATGTATGTTTTACTCAATTTTGAAAAGACTGAGTTTGAGGGATAATACATAGCAGTAATCAACTGCTTCTGTAACTGTGTTGAATGGAATAATTGAATAAGATAGGGTGGTGTTTGGATGATTAAACTGGTAGATGTAATCATACTGGAGGGGTTAAAATGAGTATTCCCCAGTTTCCCAACCAAAATTAATTCCTTGTAACCAATAGTCCCCTCCATCCTTGCAGCAAACTTCCTTTTTTCCCCTACACTTTGACTTCAGAATAAACTCCTCCTACCTTTTACTTTATAAGATAGGGGGAAAATATCTTTGATTAGCAATCTTCCCAATTTATTTCCCTCATAGAGTCTCATTTTCCTTACAATCAGTTTCTCATTTTCCTCTGTACGTAGTTTGAGAGAGAAAGACTCCTTTCCCTTTATCTTCACTTGTCAGTCTAACATTCTGCGATGACTGATGTTTATCCTTTTTAAGTTGCGAAGACTGATGTTTATTCCTTTTTACGTTTTAGTTAAGAGATCTTTTAACCCATCCTTTGTCTCACATATATCCTCCCCTTCTACCCCAGAACTGTCTTCCCCCTCCACACCCCTTCCAAGACTCCAGTTCATATTCCTGTAAAGGGTAGGAATTGATTTTTCACCCCAAATTTGTCACATAAATACAAGATAACAAAGAGTGAGATAGCTTGAGACACAACAGTTTATTACTGCTCTTATTTTCAATGAAAGGAATAACAGCAACTGTTACTGTTGCCATTTTATTTTGAGGAACAGCACAAATGAAATGCAGTACTGTAAGAGTTTCTCACAGTTTTGAGTTCCTCATGTTTTACTAAGCAGTAACAAATTGATATTGTGACCCTCTTTAAGTGAAAAAAAGTCTCACATAGCTTTTTAGTGAATGAAATCCCTCATATGCACCTCCTACCATATTTTGCTTGCTGCACATTTTTGCTTCCCTCCAGAATATCTTACAAATTTACATTCTCTTTCCCTCGAACAAAAAGCACACAACCCTAGCTAGATTCTCTCGGTAGAAATTTTAAAAAATGCTTTCTCTTAGAATTAATTGGTTAATGTTTTGTGTAGTTGTCCATCTTGAATTAGTGATCACTTAAGCCCTCCACAGAGTGTTGGGTGAAGGAGAGACATTTATCTATTTCTAGCATGTAAATTCATCTCTATTCATAGTCACTCAGAGAAAAAACAAATGTAAAATAGTCTTACAGTTTTAGACACCTGAGTCCATCTGAGTAACACTTCTTGAAGTTTCTTTCACCTTTTTTTAATTGAATGACACTATTGGTTGTAACTTATTCTCAGTACTGTACAATATATATTGCAGTTTCCACTTTGTATTTTTAAATACTATGTTTCCCCCTGACAGACTATTAGTGTTTTGATCATGCAGCAGATTTTTAGAGGCCGTCGAGTCGATCATCCATTCTGTTATGTGACATATGCCCCATATAAGTCTGCAGTTGCAATAGTATCTGTGACCACCTTACATATTCTGATTTCCATATTCCATAGCACATTGTGTAAAGAACACTCCCCTCCTCTTGTTAGGTTGTATTGCCCTAACTTTAATTTATTCAGTCCCCTTTCACTTGCCCTCCTTTCCCCTCCCCTCCATGTTATTCAGCCCTTCCCCCCCCCCCCTCCTCAAATTAGCAAACATTTTTTTTTTATCTCCCTCCTCATATCTCCTGTCACACCAAATGTTTTAGAATATCATCACAGCGTTGCACCTGTGTTCTTAGAATATCATGAAGGAATTTCCCATCTTAAGACTTCTGACTTTCTTAGTTATTTAAGTATAAAGCCCATCTCATTCTCCCAGTCTCCTACTGTCCTTCCCCATTTTTATGCAGTTTTCTCAGTTTCATTTTCCCCTTTCCTCCTCATCCTATACTTCCCTTCACCCTTCACCCTTTTTTTCAGATACAGTATGCACCTGAGTATATTACAAATTATTTCTCCCTGGTATTGCACCTGTACTACTCAAGTTTTACATTTTTATAGAGGTGATCTGTGGACAGTAACAAGCTTTTTTTTTATGTTGTTTCATTTGGCCAGAGATTCTAGGCTAACTTTATTTGGGGTTGAGTGGAGGGTTGTGCTTGCCACGTCACAGGTCATCAGTTATTTTTTTTCTCTTAATAATGAATGCACATTTTAATAAAACTATGGACATTTTTTGTTCATTCTGTATTAATTTTGTTTTAATACAGGATAGTTTTTTTTTTTTTTCTGTTTTGGTTGTTGTCTTAGATAGTCTTTGTTTTGTGAGTGACGTAAGCACAACCGCCTGCTGACTCCTGCCTTGACGCGTGTTGGGTCTGTTTTCCGCAGTACTCTGAGATCTGTGCGCTCCTAATGGCATCTACTAATGTTTACAAGGTACGTATCCCCTTTGTTTTTCTCACCATCTCTGTGATGGAAGGGAGGCAGGATGTCCCACCTGCTCTCCCTTGTCTCACTCCCCTTCTAGGAAACCAGCCTCAAACATATATGCCCTATCATAGATCTCTAAATGATGGCCAGACTATGATGGGGGAAGAGTACCTACATTGTATTTTCAATATATAGTGCCATGAATTATTCAGATAGGAGTCATACCCACATATGGTAATGTTGTTTATTCAGAAGATGAAAGTTTTATCCTCTCAATAAACTACTTTTTTCATTGTGTGTGTGTGATTCTTCCATCACCTCAAATACCCATGGACACAGGTACACAAGCAGGATCCTTGCAGATAAGTTTGCTGGAGGTAAAGAAATGCTCCTGGAAGTTGAAGTTATCCTTTATCCTAACCCCAGTATCTTATCCTCGGCTCTCATTGTTTTCCCCAATCCGAAATTACCCTTAGCATACACTGGACTCGAAAGACTTGTTGCTAATTCATCTGTTAAACCTGGAGGAGGAAAAAAAATATCAGCTATCTCAAAGCTACCTCCACATGTAATGGACCTCCACTCTCCCCAACCCCAAAATCATCAAAGGAGAAAGTGAAAACTCCTTTACATTTCCCATTTCTAAGAAGAGATACACTTGGTGATCTTCAAGTCACATTGTATACTGGGAAGAAAAATATCCATTATCCTTACCCCTTTTTTGGGGGAGGGGACTATCCTGGATACTTTCAGTCCTAACTTGTTTCAGTAAAGATAGTTTTTTCATCCCAAAGCAAAAAAAGGTCACCTGTATCCTGTTCTGAAGGTATATGAAAAATTCCATTTACCTTTACTCATGTGATGATCTTTTCAAACTAGAAACATCCTGTAAAAGTGTAGTGACAGCAATATTATATCTTCATGGAATCCAAAACATTCAGCAACTTCTTGCAAAGCTGTAGAATACCTTTGCTATTGTCTGTATATAAACCTGTTAAACCAGTTCATTAAGATGATTTGTTTATTCTTGCTATTGTCCGTTGATTTTAGTAATATTCGAGAAGAACTCTCATAATGAACGTATTTGATACAATCTCTTTAATTACTTTGGATTATTTTCATCCTTTGTATTGATATGACTTCTTCATTGTATTGTTCTTGCTACCACTGGATGATAGCATTCAGCTTAAGAACATATGGTAGTATGAATAGTTGGAAACAAATTCCATCATCATCCCCAGTACAAGAGCTCTCCGAGCTAATTAAACAAATCTTGAGATAGCAAAGAAAATAAAGACTGTACTGAAAGGGTTGAGTTGAATGATAGTTTGACAGTAGCAAGAATAAAACTAAAAGGATCAGTCATCCTCCCAAAATGTGTTAGACCTGCACAGGTTCTTTTTGCAGCTGTATAGTATTTGAGCCGTAGTTGTGAGATAGGATTGAATGTGCTTTTTAACTAGTCAGATCAGCTATCCAGTCTGATCACAGTTGGCCCTCAGCTGATTTGGAAGGGATTAGGAATCTTCGTTATATTAGATGAGAATTGCTATAGCCAAATCAACCCCTCTCATGTGACAATACTTAGCCATGAGTTAAGCTGGAAGGGGTTAGTGATCATTGACTGGTTAGGGGAAATGTACTAAAGTCAGATAGTTCTCTTATCTTAGTAATCATGGTCATCAGTTGGACTGAAAAAGGATAGGATATTTGTCCTGCCTGAGAAAGCGTACAATAGTCAAATCAGCCCTCTTGTATTACAATGCTTGGTTTTCAACTGAACTGAAGGATATAGGAAGTTTTTTTCAGATCAGTAAAGATGTAGTATAGTAATTCCTTCAGATCAGCTAGCCATACAGATTGTAAAATAGGTTTACAATGCTCCCATTAGAGTGAAGGCCTTGCATAACTTCAATCGTAAGAAGTGGTTGGAGGTTTTTCTGTAATATAATATCATCAAGGGTAGTAGGCCAGTCATCTACCCTTAATTGTACTGAACTGTGGTAGCCTAACCTTGGACCCATACACCTCAAAGGGGGTAATATGGGATTGGCTGTCACTATTTACTGTTGAAATGGTGCATTTACTGTCCAGTAGAGGCAGTCCTCATATGTTAGGGATGTATTCTGTAATAGAGCATGTCCTCCTTTATGTTGTTTGATTATTAAGTGGATAATTTAATACCTTTTTTTATGTCATGTTACATCTAATGCAACATCAAGTTGTTTTGAGGACTCATTTGAATTTTTTATGCATTTTACATGTCATGAAGCAGAAGCATTTTTCACTGAAAGCTGCACTTAGCCAGAACACGTCATACTCTTTAAGTAAGGACTGACTACCACAACTTTTTCATTAAATAGGTGCTCTAGATTTGGGGAAGCTGGTAAATCAGCTTGTAGGTAGCAGTGGAACCTTGATAGGCAACCTTTTTGTAATTTGCTCAAATTAACGCTGTGAATCTGAGTGACATCCTTTCAGTTTAGTCTTGCTGCTGCCTGATGATTTTATTCAACTTTGGAGAGGCCTTTCATATTAGAGTTTATTACGGTTTTATCAAACCCCTCTCATTTGAACAGTATACCTTAAGCTGAATGAAATTCTCAGTTGACAAGAATAAAGTGGGGGGGGGGGAAAGACCCCAAATTGAATGGGTTACTAACAGATAAAGACTTAATAAAAGACGATATAGTGAGGACCCGATAATTCTCGTTATAAGTAAGGGATGATTTTATTATTACTATTATTTTACAATTGGGGAAATGTATCATAGGTAGCACTGGGGCATCAGTAGGCAATTTTTCTTTTAATT
Source organism: Coenobita brevimanus (assembly GCF_032717465.1). Classification (NCBI taxonomy): domain Eukaryota; kingdom Metazoa; phylum Arthropoda; class Malacostraca; order Decapoda; family Coenobitidae; genus Coenobita; species Coenobita brevimanus. The sequence continues at coordinate 67,255,362 of NC_136954.1, read as the reverse complement.
TGCTGAAGTCTTAGTTGTTAAAAAAAAAAAAAAATGTCCAAAAGGGTACTTATAATTTGCTGAGGTCTTAGTTGTTAAAAAAAAAAAAATATCCAAAAGGGTACTTATAATGAAGGACTCACTGTACCTGTACCTGGGCCTTGAGTGCAGTTCCATATCTCCCCTGGTAAGTCCCTCTCCTGTATTCCTCACCATCACCACCACAACCACCACTCCTTCTGGTCCCCACACTACCCTCAGCCCACACCCACACCCTCCCTTACTGCCCCCACCGCACAAGGATCACCCCTTTATGGCTGTTCACACAGTCGTGGCCTCTCCACCCACTGCTGTTCTGTTCTGCCATTCTACCATTTGAGGTTATTCAGGTATTAAGCTCATTTAATAAATTCACTTCAGGCTGAAGATGTACTTTATATTTCATTCATGCTACCTTCAGAGTTTTATTTATTTGGCTTAGGAATGACTAAAAACTGGAGAGATTGGATGGAACCCTCATCAATTCCTGCATTACAAGAGATCTTTCCCAAGTAGAATAGTGTAATCTGGAGATAGCAAGAATAACATAAAAATTTCATCTTTTGGTTGAAGGATTAATTGTACACTTTTGAGCACAGTTTCAGCACACCCTCTACCCTTAATTTATTCAGAAAGGAAGTCTAAGCTAGGATTTAGCACCAAACACAGGCCTGTTGTTGGTAGGTTCAAGTTTTTCTGTGTAGCACAAGTTAGTGTTGTTGTGACAAGTTCCTTATGTAGTCTGGGAAAGTTCAAACTCCCACCTTAACACACAACAGCAGGTCTTTGTTCATTGTGAAACCCTGGCCATGACTTTCCTCTAGCTAAGGGTAGGGGTGAAAGGTGAAGAGAAATTATATCTCATGAGTATATTTTAGCATATGTTAGGCAGTTAGCATCATACAGTATTGATTTGGCACTGATTAACCTCAAAAACATGCAACAAATGGTTCTTTCCCACCTTCATCACTCCTAACAAATCAGTGTGTGGTTTCTGTGTGCGGTGCGTCCAAAATGTGTGGTGGTGGGCATGTTTGAGGGGGCGTGTGTGCGCGTGTTCTCCCACCCACTAGCTCCTCCCACCCAGTCGCTAGTGGGTGGGTGTTGGGGGGGGTGTCGTAAACCTTGGTAAGTCCGCATCCTTAAATCCTTCTTCCCCCAATGTGATTTTTACTCTCCTCTGTGCTTATCTATATAGTCTTACTGTTTAGCTCCTTGGATCAGATGACATTCTGATGTATTTTTGCTACTCGGAGACTATTGTATTCACTTATGAAAAGCTGTTGAGTAGTGAAGGGATTAACTAAGGCTGTATCTAACTCCTCTAACTCAAAATATCTCCAAAGCTGGGTAAATTTGCCTGATGGTAGTAAGAATTTGAGACATTTAACTGAATTATTCTTGCTACTTCATGGTTTTACTCAACTTAGGAAGTGTGTAGCAACTTGCAGGGGTTAGTGTAAGCTTTATCTATCCCCTCTTGCTCAAAATATCTCCTAAACCGAGTAAAACTGTCTGATGGTGGCAAGAATCAACTTAAACAAGTGTCACTGGTTGCAGGGGGAGGTAATTTACTTTATTTCTTTTTCTGTGCCCATCCCTGCCTTGGCTTTTTTCTTAGGAAGACATAGATTAGATGTGTTGGTTTTTCCACAGTCTGTTTAAATGCGTGAGTGTGTGCGTGCGTGGCTCTCTTAAAATTTAGTGTATAGTCACTAACACTCTCAGGCTCTTGTGACTGACTCAGCTGAATTAAAATCATCTGGCTTTAGATGGAAGAGCAGACTGTTCTGGAGTTGTTCAGACCATGAGAGGGTTAATGCTTGTTTTTATATTATAATTTTTTTGTCTCCTTTCTAATATGTCTGTTTTTCACATTTTCTCTTTTCTTCATTTTAATGCGCAGTTATGCACAAACAGTATGGAAAATATGTTTATTTTTAAAGAACTCTTTTCTTAGTGTAACATTGTCTGACATTGCTGTTTATCAGAATAATTATTGATGGTTTGATTGGTACAGATTTGAGATATGTTGCGCTATTCCCGTCAGTGGTAATTAGTATATCTAGATTGTTCACAAAGGGTGACTGTAGAAGATGACAGCGTTGTTTAATTTTTTTTTTTCCATTGGTACACTCAGGTGTTTTATTCAGGCTAATGCAAGAAAATTTTGTTCAACTAAGAGCATTTCTAGCAATCAGAGGCTTCAAAAAGTATTGGAACCCTTTCTCCACTTCTGGTGAGGCTAGGTACATTTGATTTAGGCTAATATCAGACAGTTTTGTCGAGATGAGAGAGATTGGAAGCCATTAAGATGATGTACTGTAGTTATGATTTTTTTTTTTTTTTTTTTTTTTTTTTTTTTCAGTATCTGCTGGTAATTTTATTCAGCTTTGAAATAATGACTTAGTTGTCACTGTGAAATTAAAGGATGTGTGCCCGCAAACTGCTCATTTGTGAAATAGCATTAATTACTATACACATGCTTCAGGGCCATGGAGAGAGAAAACAAAAAGAGGGTGTGTGACAAATCACGAGCAAGTTTGAAGAAGAGGTGTGATAGTTGGATTGAAAGCAAAAAAAAAGTATTTCAAAGCAACATTAGTGAGGAATAGCTGTTATTTCATTAGCAACTAAATGCCATGTCAGGAGATGGCAGTAATGTAAAAGATTAACCCAGGCTCTGAGGGTTAATGACTTCACTTCTAGAGGCCATTCCCAAGCTGAATGAAGTACAGTAATGTGGTTGGAGCAAGGATAAAGCAGAGCAAATAATTGTAATTGTAACATGCAGCCCAAATGAGCAGTACAATGGGCAAATTGTGCCAACTAAATAATGTTCTGTATTTTTTTGTTTTATTATTGCAACCTGCATTTGACTTCCTCAGCATGTGGGAGACACTATGGTGAAGGGATGAATGAAGGCAGTACTGTATGTAACACCTCAAGTCTAAAAAGTGTCTCCTTAGCGTAATAAGATGGTGTGGTGATGGCAAGAATAGAGTTAAAAAGATATCCTGTGGCAAATGTACATACATATTAGGCATTCGGCTATTTTAGATGTGTAAAGTTGAATAATCCTTAACCAGTAGGCTGTTTTTCTTCCCTTTTAACATTCAAGAGCTTTTGACGGAGTTGAATAAAATTAGCTGGTGTTAGGTGGAATAGAATGCTGAAGAGTTTGGTTAATATGCCATTAAAAGAAAGATTCTTATAACTGGCTCAAAGCAGACTAAAATCATCAGGCATTAGCTAAAATAAAGTTCTAGAGTAGTCCCAAGCATGAGGATTAATGGTGACTAGCTTATATCATTTATATTCTTTGTGTCTCCTGATATCATTGTACTTTAAAATATGTCGCAGTAAAAGAATATTCAACTCATACAGTTTGAAAAAGTTCTCCTTAAGATGAGTAAAATTAGAAGTAAATTTCAGATATTCTGACGAAAGAGTTTGTTATTGTGCCCTTTATGATTCAGTCCCACCATAGAAAAAGTAAATAAATAGAAAAATAAAAGTCTAGCTTTAACCGGAATAAAGCCGTAGACATGACCTTCAGAGGGTTAAGATGGAATTTTTATTTCTCTTTCTTGTCGTATTTCTTTGATTCATGCTATAGACAGATGACTTTTTTCTTTTTTTCTTTCGGTTTTGGAAAGATATCTTCTCATGAAGAGGTTCATGTATTCTTTATCATTCTTTATCTGACCGCTCTCAGGTCAGAAAGTACCAATTAAAGCTGAATAAAATTGTCAGAAAGGAGGAAGCAGGAGTGAAGGGAAAATTCTGTTATTGTACAAAAGGGGTTAAGATGCTTATAAAACCTATTTATAAATATGAATTGGCTGTATTTCTCTCTCTCTCTCTCCCTCCCTCCCTCTCTCTCTCTCTCTCTCCCTCCCTCCCTCCCTCCCTCCCTCCCTCCCTCTCTCTCTCTCTCTCTCTCTCTCTCTCTCTCTGGCATCACTTGAACTTAACCCTGGAACTATGATGATTACATTCTTGCTAGCTCCAGACTTACTGGCCAGCTGAATAAAATTCAGCAGTTTTACTCAGCCAAGGATAGATTTTTCAAACTGAGGTCAACCCATAAACTGTGATATACCTTAGTTAAGTATGTAGCGCTGTTTGCAACATGGCATAGTAGAGAAAAGTGAAAACAGAATTTTCAGTGCATATTGGTCTTTGTACATCTAAAGTACAGAAGATATTGACCCGGAAAATTGTATACTCATTTCAGCACACCATCTTCCATCTCATACGTATAAAAGTAGTCTATATATTAATGAAATACTGTATATATCTTATGGCTTGTAAAAAAATACCTAATTTAAGGAAATTAATGACAAAGCTATGGAACATATCAGTCTAAAAATTACTACACCACATTCATTGTGTTCTAGTATAGCCAAAGTCTCAGTTGGAGAAACTTGAAAAATTCATGTATTTTTGCACATGGGGCAAGGTAGTTGCTTTCTCTAAGCCACAGTTAAGTTAAATACAGCCTTCATTATTCCCCATCAGTAGGATACATGATTTCAGCCCCCTAAGCCAAATATGATCGAACGAAACCAGCATAAATAAACCCTAACAGTAAAACATTTGTGAAATGGATCAATGCTGCACAGTGATATTATTTGGCATATTCATGCTACCTCCAGATGGTTTTCTTCAGCTTAGGAGAGGGTGAAGTAGAAGAGTTGGATAGCCTTAACTGGTACCTTGTGACTGGAGATCCTTCTCTGGTTGGATGAAATAGTATAGTAGCAGCTTGATTAAAATAAAAAAGATGTCATTGGTTCAAGGGAGTAAAGCTTGTTGTGATATATGCAGCATAATTTGAAGATATTGTTTTAGTTTCCACTCATTATTCATTTCCTTCTCTTCCATCTCTTTGCCTTCCTCTTGTGATTTAATTTTTTATACCTCATTTTCACCTCACATACCTTATTCTTTTTGTTTGCATGCATTTTCTTGCTGCCCATCTGCTTGGAATGTTTGTAATTATTATTATATTTATTTCTGCTACATGCTTTTATGATTTTAACCAATGTTCTTTGCTTTTATTTTTCTTTCCAGCCTCTGAGAGAATTATGTAACACGACAAAACCAGTTTTCTTGTTTTTTCTCTGGTTTTAATTCTCATGTTCAATACTGATGTCCTTTCCATATGCATATTTCTCATAAACCTGTATATATATACAGTATATATATATATATATAGATATATATATTTAAAGAACATGTAAGGCCTTTGTACAATGCTTACAGTCTCTCTCTCTTTCTCTCTCTCTCTCTCTCTCTCTCTCTCTCTCTGTCAACACAGGACTTTTAAGTTAGAATGTGGCTAATTTTCCATCTTCCTTACCATCTCATGCTCTGTTCTCTGTCATTTATCTGATGTTTCTCTCTTTTAAACTTCCACTACTGTTTGGTCAGTAAAGTTTCCTGTGCTTTAGTTATGTCAGTATTCGTTCATTCACTTTTAGTATATTTATTTCACTTCAGTCCATTGCTTTCTGTTATTAACATTCATCCCTTTTTTTTTTTTTTTCACCCATTTTCTCTCTCTCTCTCTCTCTCTCTCTCTCTCTCTCTCTCTCCAGTATATACTTCCTTATTCTGTCATTTCCTCTCCTCTAGGGTAAGCTTCTGTAGTGAAAGTTGACAGTTATCTATACTTCTTCTGCTGTAGTCATCCTTCTCCTCCCATATCAACCTTATCCAAATGTCACATCCTAATCCATCATTCCCCCAGTTATATCCAGCATCCGAGTGTGGGCAGAAAGATCCAGCCTCTCAACAATATCCTTGTATCCTTGTTATCCTTTATTGTGGGCCGTGTCTATTCTCCCTGATCCTTTGAAATCCTAATCCTGGTACCCTAAGCCCCCTATCCCCGTCCCTCCGCCCTATCGGCCGCCCCATCCCACCCAACCTATCCGAACACCATAATATCCGCTGGAGGGAAAGTGACATGCTGAACGTGCGCGAGTGGAACATTCGGATAAACGCCTTCGTCAAATAACCTCTCGACTGGTCAGAATACCGGTCATTGATCGTGTGGATATTTACTGGGAGGTGCCTTTCTCGTAATGGATCTTAAAGAGTTTATAGTCTCTCTCTCCATATATATATAAAGTAAAGTTAAGAATATAATAAAGAGAAGCTGTAAGTGGGTGTGGCCTCAGTTATTGCCACATTTTGGTCTTTTGTGTATTCAAGACCCAGCGACTGTGTCGAATATTGAAGTTCCCACGATTGTCGGTACTGGACGTTACTTTTAAATTAATATAGAGGAAATGGCATGACGCGTGTGGACTCGCTGCAGAAGAGCACAGAAGGAACGAAAAGGCCAAGAGCTGGTGATTGAGATACAGTACATCGTTGTCGATCGTGCGAAGTTCATATTCGAATTAAATTTATAGTGTATATATATATATTTATATTTATATTACACAAAAGTACCTCCCAAGCATGTTTTTGTATACTGTATAAGTATTGGCTCTTTCTTACATCTGCAATTAAAGTACTAATTAAAGATGCCTAAATTTAAAATTACTGATGTGGGGATCCAGAGAGAGTACTAAATCTTATACATGTTAATACCTGATCATTTCCTCACGATTCTGGTGTTGACGTATGGACTGTGCTTCCCTGTCCAGCGTGGAGAAGATGCAGTAGTGGTGGGTGTAGCGCGGTCGGTGGCGTGGGGCGGCGGTGGCGGCGGTGCGAGGGCGAGGGCGGGGTGGGGGGTGCCGGCCACCGCGCCAGACAGCAGTCATAACCGTGCGGCCCCTTGTCTCCCCCAGCATGGAACTGCACAAGGCCCAGCTGGATGTAAGTAAGGGCGGGTCTGGTTCTGGGTCTGGGTCGGGCCTGAGCCCCAGTGCCATCCCTCTGGCCCAGCTGCTCAAGAACCCTCAGGCCCTCAACGCCTTGTCCTCCCTCACCGGCCTGCAGGGCCTCACTTCCCTCACATCCCTGCTGGCCCCAGAATCCTCCCAGGGCCTGGCCGGTCTGGCCGCGGCCTCGCGCCACACCAAGGGCTACCAACCCAAGCTGCGCGCCCAAGCCTCAGTCCAGCCCAGTAATGGCTCCCCCAAGGAGAACAAACGCAGCAAGTTCGCTCCCTACTAGACCTCCTCCCGCTCCCCCCCGCCGCAGAGTGTCCTGTCCTCACCACCACTACCACCACCACACCACCACTACCACCACGACCCCCGGCGTCCTCTCCTGTGTCCCGGCCCGGCCCCGGCCCGCCCCGCCCACCCCACTCCTCAGATCTGACGGGCTGCCCACCCCCCCACCCGTGGGTCCTGTGGGACCCCCGGGTGGGGCTGTGGGCAGGGGCGGGGGCGGCAGAGCGGCTCTCTGGAGCTGCCCTGCTGCCTCATGCCTCCTCAACAAAACATATCAGTTAGGACAATTGACTATTTGTTTCCTGTTGTTTTTTATAAAGCATCAAGCAGATGCTGAGGAAGGCATATTTGCATTGTCACAATTTTCTTATTAATAATGATAGAGTAATAATACCATTAATAATATCTTAGTTTTCTTGTAATAGTCAGCATGGTTACTCTTGTCAGTAAACGTGGCTTATCTGGTGACAGGCTCGGCATAAGTTTCTCAGTCATAGCCAAAAAGTTTAGACATGTGATCCCCTTTAGCCGGAAAGGCAGAGTTTTAGTTAGTGTCCCAGGCCCAGCCTTGCTCTGTTGCCAGATCTCTGCCCCATATTGTTAGCAGCGTCCCGAGCCAGTGTGGTTGTGACAGCTCGGTCTTAGTCACTTAGGATAATGGCATTAATACATATTTAAATGTGTATTTTCCTTGAAGCAGTTCGTGTGGGTACAAAGCTCCTCTTTTTATTTTTATTCCTCCCTTTTTGTCATGGAAATTGTATGACTTGTACAGTTTTGCAATAAGTTAATTGTCTTTAGATGATACAGTGTTCCATCGTAAGCTCAAGATGTCGATGTTTCTTCCACTAGATATTAAACAATATGTAAACGTTTGAGGAAGAAACCCGCCTTTCATTCCAATCCTTTCCTTCACCTACCCAGCAGAGTTCTCTCTCCCATCCTGTCACCACCACCATAACCACATCTCACTACCCATCACCACCACTATCATCACCCTGTACCATTACTACCAATATTTAAGGGGCCCCCTGTCCCTTACCCAGTTGTCTGCCAACATTGCAAAGTCTCTGACACATCCTGAACCCTGTACCACAACTACCAGCATTGAGAATCCTCTTGGCACATTCCCAGTCCTCTACCACAACCTGCCTACCACCACTGAGTAGTTTCCTGCCCTCCTGCCACATCCCCAGTCCTCTACTACAACTGCCAACATTGTGAAGCATCATCCTGAACCCAGTACCACAACAACCAACATTGTGAAGCCTCATCCTGAACCTTGTACCACAATTACCAACATCTGAGAAGCTTCTTGTCACACCCTGAACCCTGTACCAACACTGCGAAGCCTCTGCCACATCCTGAACCCTGTGCCACAACTACCAACAATGTGAAGCCTCAGCCACATTCCCAGTCCTCCATCACAACTACCAACATTGTGAAGATCCTGCCACATCCTCTACCAACTTCCCTCCTGAGTGGTCGAGCAACTGGTTCCCTTCGGCAGTAATTAGATGATTTTTTTATGATAATGACTTTTTTATATGATTTCACAGCCAGAATCTGTGAGGTAGTTTTGGTCAGTTTGGTGTGATTTATGTTTTTGACTGAGATAACGTATTTTCTTGACGGTTTCATATTAGATCTGAGTTTGACTTTACTTGGCTTGACAGTTTCTGATACTTGGTGGAGCAAAATCACCTCTAAACCCTTCACCTAGACTTTTTAATGGCAAAATTTTTCAGATCAACAGTTTTCTTATTTGCTGAATCATACAATGGTCAGTATTGCCTAATAAAAATTGCATCCATCTTAGCAATATATTTCGTACTGCCTAAAATGTCTTGACCAGCTGATCAGTCCTACATCCCACAGTAATTCACAGAGAAATGTAATAATAACCATAATGCAAAACTACCCAAGTCAAAAGAGTAGAGACTGCTGAAGGGTGCTGGGTATAAAAAAAGAAGGTTAGAAATGCTGAGGTTAGCTATGAGAGAACCCCCAAACTTCTCCTGGCCTCAAAGTTCACACCTGCCGCTTCCTCTTGATCCCTCGGCACATCAGCACAGGTAAGTCCCCCTCCCACTAGCACCTCCAGTCATGCATAGGGTACCATAAAACCTCAAGGCACGTGTATACTTTGCGATGCTGTGAAGCTTTTCATAGTTTGGTTTCTTGGCTTCTTGAAACAGGTGATGTATTCTGATGATTTATTTTTGTTTGGAAAGACTTTCTGTAGTGGAGAGGTCAGTGATAGCTACATGTAACTGACTTGGAGAAATCTCTTTCCTAAGGTGAATAGAATTGTTGGGAAGTAGCAATAATGAAATACCAATGAAGAATGTGATTAAAGAGTGTGTGTGTGTGTGTATATATATATATATATATATATATATATATATATATATATATATATATATATATATCATTTTATATGATTTCATTTAGTTTCAACAGATTTTTTAATTTGTAGGGATTAGGTATAACTCCATTTTCCCCTTCATTGCGGAAGGCCCTTCCCAAGCTGGAAAAAATGGACTGTTGGTTGCCCAATTAAAATTTGATAATACATGATTGGAGTGAAGTAGTTACTGTACCTGTAATGGCTTGTATTGGATAACTTTTGATGCATTTGTTTGCCAGGAAATTTTCTTATTTCTTAATCATCATGACCATTATTCCCACATGAAGCTGAGGTAAGCCTAATTTCAACAAGGTGTAATCATAAAAGGGACACTATTTGTTTATCTAGAATTGCCAGTTTTGATCCATATTAAAATAATGTGAGGTTTTATTGTACCCAAGCATATCCTTTCCTACTCCCAATATATTCATCTGTGCTGTACCGTTTTGTATTGTACACTGTGACCATGATTATAAGTTTGTCCATGAACAAGTTTTGTGGAAGATATTGTAGTTCAAAGTTGCTGCTGCTCAGTAATATATTTGATGTTGTGATAGTGTATCCTCATTGCATTTCTCTGAAGTATATTTTAATGCCTAATCCTTTCCTGCCCCATTAGCTAAGTAAAGTCAGTAGATTGTAGAACAAAATATTTAAATTATAGAATGCTTATACTGTGATTAATTTTCTTTTCTTTTCAGAGTAATGTTGCAGGTTTCTGAAAGTAATTGAAATGTATTTTGAGGATATAACATCAGATAATTTCAGGTTTTCATCATTTGTCAGCCTTGTTACTTATTACCAAGAACATTGATTTTGAGTAGAACATTAGTGTATGAGTGATTTAGTATTGAAGTTAATAGAATGATATTTAATGAATGGCAAAATACAGTAACTGATAAAGAATTTGCCACTAAATACAGTAATCTCTATAACAGTTTTAGGGAATAGTATGTTAAGGTTGTATTATCAATCACAATCTTAGAATGATATACAAGAGGCATTCCAGTTTCTGAAAATATGGGTGTGATATACAAGCAGCAATCCTCTTCCAAAAATTGTGGAGTAATTGTCTTAGAGTAAGGAAATTTAGACAGATATAAACACAATGGATTCTTTTCTAAGTGTCTATTTAACAATACCAGTACATTCTCCTTCATGATAGTAATTAAAGTTCAGTTTGAATTTTAAAATGGTTTTTATAGTAAAATTTAACTCATTTATAGAATACACTATGTAGAAGCTACAGGAAAAGGTTGATTATTTAAGAAATGATAATTACAACAGGAATGAGGAATTTGGGAAATTTCGGTAGTTCTTGACATATGTAGTATTATAATTTTGGAGAAATTTCAGTTGTGCTAGAGCTTTACATTTAGAGAAGCATTGCATGTTAGGGGACAGTGGCGCAAATTGATAGTGGCCATCTGTTCCAGGATAGCGATGGAGACAGCTGGACTGGGCATGGCTGGAGTGGGGTACCAATACGTCGCACCCAACCACATTGTACGCGCCCCCATCCACTGATGCGACCGCCAGCTAGTCACCCGCAACCCAGCCGGCAGTGCAAGGCACCAGCCCGCTCCCACCCCTCTCTCTCCCACCCACATACCCAGGACCTATCACCCTCTGGCCACCCAACTCTCACCCACCCATACCCAACCCTCATATGCCCATCCAACCCAACCCAGGACTGTGCATCCACTTCCCACCCAAGTTTCACCAACCCTTTTCCTCCCCTCACTGACATACCACACCCTGCCTTCTCAAACCCACATCCCACCCTCACATCCAATCCCTGCCAGAGCCTTCCACCCACTGGCAATGTCTCCAACCCACAACACCCCTTCAATGGGTTTCCTGTGGGCCCTACCCTGATTCATTTGTCTGCCCACCCTTGCCCACAGCCCACCATCCCACCCACCTCCTTCATCCCGCAGTATTACGTGGCTGGAAACTGATTGCCTACTTTGTGTAAATGGGTGGGACGTGGGTGGGAAGGGTGCGTAGGTGGGTTGGGGGCGTAAATAGTGTGGGGTGAACACTTTACCACAGTTTAAACTTATAAATCATTACTCTCGGTGTTCCCAGGGACCAGTCAGTCAGTTGATCAGTAAATTGTCAGTCAGAAGTTACTCATACTAGTCGGCCAGTCAGTCTGTCAGTAAGGCACCTAGTTAGCCATGCAAGCAAGCAAAGCAGACTGGCTGGCAGGAGGTTAAACAATGATGATTGGTCCCTGGCTAAAATAAAAAAAGATGTGTAGCTCAGTGTACAATATTTTTCACTTATGTAAGATGGTTTATTTCTATTCGATTTTCCCGACGGCCACACACACTATTTTGCTCAAGACCAGCGCACCAGTCGGCCGGTCGGCACGTGAGAAGTGTGACTGTGATAAAAACCGAAGAAGTTTTACCCGTACACACAAAAACACACACACTCGTCAAGGCATTTTTTCTACTTTGCTTCTGAGTGCATCCGCGGGAGGGAGGGAAAGAGGTGGCAACTAGCAAGGTTGAAAAATTGAGAAATGGAAAAGGAAGGATTCAAGTTGTGAAGCACTGAAGAGAGGGAAACAATGAGAAGTGAAAGTGGCAGGGTGAAGTTTTGATGCAATGGACAGAGGGATGTTAATGCTAACAAAAACTGACTTGCAAGAAAGGAAAAAATTTTTTTAGTAAGATAGACTGTCCTCATATGATGGACAGACAGAGAAAAGGATGATAGTTAAGTAAAAATGAAAATTGTTTAAATGATGAATAGGAAAAAAAAGGAAAGAATCAATGGATAAAAGAAATGGTTTTGGAGAAAAGAAAACAGAGTAACGTACTAAGGAAACTGAGAACATCAAATGAAAGCAAGAGGGTCAATGAAGTGAGTGAGAATGAGAAATTTAGAGGTTAGGATGACAGTTAAGAGTTTGGATTTAGAAAGGGATTATGGTAGTTTGGGGAGGGAAAAGAGGGATAAATTTGAAGAAGAGAAGTTATAGGATTAGAACGGATTATATTGGGAAAATGTAAAGAGAGGGTAAATTTGAAGAAGAGAAAAGAAGTACCACCCTCTTCGGTAAATGGTCATTCGTATAGCTGAGCTTACCTTTAGATTTAGTATACTGTAATTAACCCTTTCAGTCTGATGATGCATTTTTTATTATATTCTTGCTACTTTCAGACAATTTTATTAAGATTAGAAGAGGCCTTGTATTGAAGGAATTAATGAACGTTATATCTGACTCCTGTTTGAGGTCTCTCCTAAGCTTAATAAAAATGTCAGGTGATAGGAAGAAAAAAGTAAACAGAACATCAGTGGATTGAAGGGATTAAACAAAGGAAATAGTTATCTACTGCTGTGTACACATTTAGAAGGTGTTGTTCAGTAGGGACAATTTCTGAATTTTATAATCTCGCATATGAGTTTATAGAATGCCTCTGATAACTAGATGTCAGTAACAAGTATTATAAAAACAATTTCTATCTTGAAGCTTTAGATGTTTTCCTGTTAGGATGGGGAAAATGAACAGTATTTTCTTATGCTTACCTTTCACCCTTCTCACTTACATGGAGCTCTCATAGGCTTCCACAGGGTTTTGTAAAAGACAATACTCATCAGTACGTATGTGTAGCTTTAGGTAGGAGGGGGCTGTTTCGGAGGTTGAGTCCACTTCACCCCAGCAACATTATATTTATTTTATTCTTGCTGCTACCAAATGATTGTATTTAGCTTGGAAGAGCACCCTAATAATGGAAGGGTCATTGAAGGCTGTATATATCCCCCTGCAGCATGAAAAAGTCTTTCCCGTGCTAAATATAATCATCTGGAGATAGCAAGAATATGACAAAAATTATGTTGCAGTGGAAGAGTTAATTCTCCCAGTCTCCTTAACTATGACCTCAACCCCTGGCTTAAGGATCTAGGCTGGCTGCAACCTCTTCCTCCCCTTGGTACCCATCCCCACCTCAGCCCAAGCCAACTTTCCTCGTGCAAATCTGTACATACGACCCACCTGATAAAAGTATATATTGTCAAGTCCCAGTGTGAGAGGTGGTGTGTGTGCATTTAATACTCGCTGGGTGATGCTGGATGACTCTGGCAGGTGTTTGATTCATGAGATTACCATTGCATTCAGTCTCAGTGAAGATACTTAATTTGACCAGCTGTACAGTCATTTATAGAAATATCATATTGATCCCTGTCAGTGTAAGGCGTAATTTGAAACAGCAAAGGGAGCAGTATTTTTCTAGTGACAATGTAATTAGGGCCCAAGGATGAGGAAGATTACATGTTCAGGGACAGAGGCGCAACATGGGATCAATGACATGAGTTTCATGGATGATTGTACTTGCAAAATACTCACTGTACTATTTATTGCAGTGTCTAAGTGTAAGATAACAATAACCAGTTTTAAGCATGCTTCATGTGGAGACAGCTGGATACGACATTGTATGGTATCCATTCTGGTTTTGGTATTTCCCCATCAAATTGTATCAGACAACTGGTATAGAGTCTGCAAAGTTTGACCCAGTGGCCTTGAACACCCCCTCCCTTAACCCATTCAGTTTGGGGATGTCTTTTCAATCAGTCCTTGCTACTGCCTGTTGTTTTTATTCAGCTCAGGATAGATTTTTCAAACTGGAGGCATTAGATACAGCCTTCATTAACCCATTCAGTTAGAGTTGCCTTTCCTTCAGCTGAATAAAATGGTATGGTAGCAGTAAGAGTAAATGAAAAAGCCTGTGACCTGGATTCAAAGGGTTAATGCCCAGTAGCCCATGATTGCAGCCCTCATTATCCCAAGTCAGGCTGCGTGCTTCTGTACTGTAGGCCATTTCATCACTGAACACTAAACTTCTCTTACCAGGATGATTGCTCCTAACTTGCTTACTGGTATCCCTAACCTAACTCAGTCCAGTGGTAACCAACTCAACCCTGCCCTGCCCTACTCAACCCTACCCTACCCTACCAAACCCCAACCTACCCTGACAGCCTGAACTGGACAAACCTTATCTTATCTGACGTAACCTAACCCAGACAACCTCACCTAACGTAACACTACCCTAACAACCTAACCCAGTCTTAGTAACATATCCTGAGCTAACTAAACCCAACCCTAACAGCCTAACCTAACTTTAGTGGAGCAACCAAACTTTGAGCTTCCTGGAAAAGAAAAGAAAAAAAATGCAAAAAATCAACTACAGTTCGGAAATGCTGGGTCCAGGTGGGTGGGGTTGGAGCTGGGTGGCCGAGACAGTCCCCACCAGCATTTACAGTTTATATAGTCCCGTGTGTCTTTGTCTTGTGCGGCCGGACTGGACATATGTGGGCCGGCCGCCAGTCTAGTCAGATATGTGCCAATTGTTTTATTTATTGTTTTCATAATGGCATGTTGGTATTGATATTTTTATTTTCATCATATCAGTAGTGTATGATGACAAACATGTTTTTAAATTTAATGCTCCTTTTTAAGGCGTTGCCACAATGTATAGTCTTAGACAATGTAATTATACAGTTTCTTAAGAGTCCCAGACCCCCTCCCCTACAAGACTCCCCCTATCAGATCCTCCCTCCACCCCCTTCCTGATGTTGACCAAAGGGTTTATATTCCAGTGGACTTAGGAAGCCCTTTAACACTTCTTGCTTACACAAGTATTTTGCAAAACACACCTTAATATTTTCTTGTACTCGCTTATAGATGTCTGGTGGTCTAGTGTTTAGAACACTGGCAGTTGGAGTGACAGCCTTGCATAAGTTTGATCCTAAAGAGGTGAATGGAGATTTTTCAGTCATGTTAAGTAAGGCCTCACGTAACATTATGGTGGTCATATACCTTTGAGTTTACCTAATTATGATTGCCTAGCTTCAAGCTCTTGCACTTTGAAAATGGGTAAAGTGTTAAATATAATACCAGGGCATATTAATCTCTTCAGTTCAAGTGCATATATTTTTTAAATTATTAACACCAGATGATCTACGCAGCTTGGGGAGAGACTTTACAAGCTGAAGGGATTAGGTGTAACTCTTTACTGCCAGATATCTCCCCTAAACTGAGAAAAAAGTTTGGAGATAACAAAAATGAAGTGAAAAGTCCATCATTGTAGCAAAGGGGTTAACATACTACTGTACATGCAGAAAGAAATTGGTAAGGAAGAGATGCAGGGGAGCATGCTAAACCTTGCCAACATCTCTTCCTTGCTTGTTTATTTATGCACATTGTTTTTTTATTTTATTTACCACTAGTGTGGACTGTCAGATAAAGATATAAAAGACATACAGGGGAATATTAAGGTGAAATAGGCTAAATAAACCATTAATGAGGAAGTGTTATGGAGCCTCCTGACACCCCCACCAGGATAGGACTCTTAAGTATGGTGGTGGTGATGCAGGACAGTATTATTGAACCTTTCAATCCAAGTATGTCAGTCTTGCAACTACCAGACAATTTTATTAAACTTCAGGATTGTCCTTTTATATTGAAGGTATCTGTGAAGGTCATATTAACCTCATCCAGTTTGGAAAGTCTAGAGAACAAAGTAATATCATCTGGTTTTGATCAGAATAAAATTAGCAAGATCTTGCTACTACATGCATTCATTCAATTTAGAATTTTCACATTTGGTGAGGTTGATGTAACCTTCATTAACCTCTTCATTGTGAGAGCTTTCCAAAGTTTGATAGTCATTTGGAGGTAGTAAGAATAATTAAAAAAAGGCATTGCCATACTGAAGGAGTTAAAACAGATCACAGAAGGAAAGGCAAGTTTCAGGTATCTGCATGTGAGCATTAGATAAGGCTGAGGTAGAGATGCCAGGTGCACTCAATTGTTATTGTATGTTTCAAAAATTTAGTAATTGGGGTTTGGTTAACACTTGCCCTCTGTTTTAATCCTTCAGCCTAAGGATGTCATTATTTAATTCTTACACTGGCCAGACAATTTAATTAATCTTAGGAGAGCACCCTAGTGGTCAAGGGGTTGATAAAAGCTAAATCCAGCCCCTCCAATTCATGAAGTCTCTACTAAGCTAACAAAAATATCTGGTGGTGATAAGAATGAAACAAAAACATAATTGGATTCGATGGGTTAAAAAATATGGTCATCAGTGTAATGTTGCCTGGCCACCCCACCACACTCGCCACCAGCAGGACACAGCACCCCAGGCCTCCCACACCACCACATGCCACCAGTTGGGTACACACGCCACACTGCCACAGAGTCATAGCGGGTAAAATGGGTGGGACAGGAGCTCTGGAAAGACTTCAAGTTCTTTTGTGTCTCTGATGTTTTGGACAACACAGAACCCATCTTCAGAGAGACTGTATGAAAAAAGAAATGAGAGCATAAGTTTTTTTTTATCTCTCTAGTGATAGAGAAGAACATGAGAAGATAACTGTTATTGGCCAGCTGGCCTATGCTAGGCAGCTCCTGGAAATGTGTGAATAGGCTGTTAGACTAAGAGAAGCTGCATTAAAAAAAAAAGGAAGAAGAGAGAGGGAAAGAACAGAGATTCACATGCATGACAAGGCCTGTGTAATGTGAGCTCTTCCTTGTGTATATATAAATGTTTCTTCTTGAAAGATGGGCTTTGTTTAGTCTAAAATATTAGAGAATTTGAGCTCTTCCCTTTGTGTTCCTCCCACCAATTTCACACACCACATTGCTCACCACCACTTGCCCGTTTCACCCTTCTGCCCAAGGATGCATTTTATGTTATATTCTTGCCATCTTCAAATGGATTTTCTCACCTTAGAAGAAAATTACTTATTAGTCTGGAGGGGTTGGATTAATTACCGTATCGTTTACAAAGGCTCCAACATGCTTGTATGCGTCGGCCAAATGTACATATTAATCCTTTCAGTGTGACGTTTCCCATGTTAAATCATTCAGGGATAGCAAGAATATAATATGGTAGACATTCATGGTAGAGAAGGGGATTACTATACATATCACTGTTAGCCCATATTGTTGTGGCACAAGTTAGTCTGCTCAGAAGTTATGGTGTGCAATGTTTCACAGAACCTTACTGATGTAGTAGTGGCTTTGGGAGAAATAATACTCACATACTGATACCTGCACTTTGTTTATAATTTCGGTATTTGGGAATTATTTCTTTTACTTGACCTGTTCCCGGCACTGAGACCAAGACAGTAGTGGCATCATGGTGGTGGAGCAAAGGCTGAATGGGAGACAAATACAGGAAGTCCTCATTATATGTTTTCTTTTTTATTTTTTTATGTTCTTTTCTCTGTGAAGTCTACAGTAATTAAAAAATAAATTAATAAAATTCCATAGCTACCTATAAGGCAGATTTGCTATTTTCCTCCAGTTTAAAGTACCAGTTGTGTGGAAAAATTTGATACTTTGGCACACCTCACTGACATACGAGCAGTACTTGTAATTCATGTGTTCCAAAATATCACAACTTTTCACATACAGTTGCTTCTGTAGTTTGAGTTACATTGGCAAATCAACTTTCTACAGAGTAATGGAATTGTGTGATAGGTGGTTATTTCCATAATTTATGGAGTACAGTACTTATTAGTTAAAAAAAAATGAAAATAAAAAAGAGTATATATAACAAGGACTGCCTGTAGAATGATGACCTACTGTATACTGTTCTGGTGGCTGTTTAGTACACCCACTGTGGGGACAACTCCACCCCCCCCACCCCACCTCTCAGTAGCCTCACACCCCCACCAAGACCTCTAGATACTCCTACCATATACGGTGGACATAAATGGCACCGCACATTGCTGGAAAACGATTTTTAAAAAGTCATTCCAGGTGGGATTGGTTAACCTCTTGCCTCTCCCTTGATTAACTACAAACAATGAGCCTTTTGAGGAATATTTTTTTTTATTATTATTGACTCTTGGAGCTGTGAGAGTGAACGTTGCTCAGTTTTACGCAAAGCGAAATTCTGTACCTTGTGACTTACACTGAGCGTGATGCAGTAGTAAGGTAAATTTGAAAATAATAAGAAAATGTACATTAAAAAGTTTTTAAATGTTTCTAAATGTTTTTGTAATTTTTTGTACCAGGGATGATTACAAACTAAATTAAGGTGTTGGTGTCGCAGACGTGGCTGGAAAGTGATGGAAGAAATGGGGAGGTATGTTTTTTTTTTTTTTTTTTTTTTTTTTTTTTTTTTTAAGGCAAGGAAGGGGTTTAATGTTGAAAATCTTCCTTTACTTGCACGCACTAAATCCCTATCCTATTTCCTCTCTTTGTTAACTGAACTCTGTAAAAATTAGAACATATTAATATGCATTTTTAGCTGATCTTGAACTTGACATATCCCAAATGCCCCTGATTCTGACTTGCCAACATTCCTCCCCATTTCCCCCACCACCACCATTGCCCACACCACTAAATGGGCATGAGTGACTTGTACTTTTAGCAAACTCGTCACGATAGAGGGTTTTAAAATACTTGCTGTGGATCGCATGTTGCTTTTTTTACTTTGTTTTTGCTGAGGCTGTGGAGAGTTGATATACATAGCAATATTCAGCTAATTTATATATGCATATGAATATCTATGTATTGCGTATTTCTGTTGCTCTCATATTGTTGATTTGTTATACAGTGGTTAGATCATAAAATGCGGCTGGGAGGGTGAGGAGTGACAGGGGAGAAGACGGAGGAGGAATGCAACGCAAGAGGGAGGGAAACATTGGAGGAAAATGGGAGGTAAAACTCTCTGCCTCATTTATCTATGGCATTACTGAAAAGGGAAGGAGAAAGTGGATGAGGAATTACCTTTTCCTTAGTTTTTGCTGTACTTCTTCCCTTTGGAAAAATGCAGTTGAGGTAACAGAGGAGGAGGAATTATAAATAGGTTGAAAGAAGGGTAATGAGTTGCTGTTCTGCCCTTCCTCAGCCTCCCTCATACTATCTTGATCAAAAGTATGTCATTACCCTGCCAGCTGTGGCAGTATGAGGTGATACTGTATATGAAAATTTGTATGTGGGACAGTTAGTAGTATGAAGGTTAAAAAAAAAAAAATTATGGGTAGGATTGGTACACAGCAGAAAAGTGTCGGGAAGAATACTCTTTGATGTTTGGGGAGGAATGAGAAACTTGTAAACAAAGTGCTGGCAGGGGAATGTCTGTAAACTTTTTCAGGTGATAATACTCCTCTCCTCCTCATCCCCCCCCCTCTCCCCCTCATTCTCCCCTGGCCCCACACCCCCCCATGCCAGCTCTGATGCAGTATTAGGGCCTTGGCTTAACTAGAGATGTAGTGTTTACAGTTTACGATGGCCTGCGACACAAAACCCCAACCGCTGTCAGCCCTCTTGATTGCTGCTCCTAATTTCGGTTTCCTAGTCGCTTTTCTTGAGAACCCTGTGAGTCCCTGCAAGTTTAGGATTTTATTTATTTGTTTTTGCCTAAGAAAGGATTTTATATATAAAAAATAAAAGGAAAAATCTCAGGGCAAAGAACCAAATCCATTTTGCATTATTTTCTTTGATTTTATTATGAGTTCTAGTTTGGGCACATAGTGGGAGATTCCCCCAGTGGTGGCTGGGCTTCTGGGGTGGGCAGGGCAGAGCAGGCTTGGCCAACTCTTGTGCATCATAAACATCAAGGGTTAAAAATCACTTTAATCTGATACCTTATTCTCGTCAGCCTTGGAGGCTTCCTAGCACATCTTCCTTACTAGTTTATTTCTGCCTAAAGTATATTCTCATCACTGATGTTTATACAGTATCAATATTAAAAGGCTGTTAGTAACAGTAGAAAATATTCAGTTGTAAGAAGCAATATAATGCTTAAGTAAGAGGTGCTTGAAAGCTTCATTAACAGACTGGGTGAGATTTGAGCTTTATCCAAAACATTTCTTGCAGTAAAATGTAGGAGTTTTGTGACTTCCATTATAGCAGTGTTTTGACAAATACAGTACATTAAATCCTTTATTAAAGCACTCTGTTTAAATCCTACAGCACAAGTATTTGGAACACAGTATAACTAATCAATTTTCATGTCCTGAGTAATAAGATACCATACTCAGTTTGTTTAAAATACATTATAAAAATTGCATTGTCATAACTTGTTGATGTAAAGTACACTACTGTAGTTCTGTCACAGTGTTACTAGTTCCTATGTCTACCCAGCCTGAAAATTTGGTAAACATATCTTGCCACTACCATGTAAGTCCCACCCTTGAGCCATGTGGAGGCTCAGCCAGTCACCTGCCACTTCCCATTCTTTTTATGTTGACATTCGTTGGAAGAAAATGTCACCCGACCCACCACCACCTCGACCTAAAACAAAAAATACAAAAAATTTCAACAAAACCCTTGACCTGACCCGACCTAACCTACCGCTCACACTATATTACATCCCTTCTCGCTCTCAGTATTTGCCTTATTATGGAACTAAACAGGGTCGTACAGTGTATTACATTAGACACGAGTACACTTAAATATCATATGATGTCTTTCAGTGCCCTTTTTTCCGATTCAGACTAAATGGCGGTGTTTGGCTCGACCGAAAGGACTGATCTCGTGCTTGGAACAAACTTGGAGGCCTATGTATTTATATATCAGGCCAGGTTGTTTTGGCTCTCTGTAATGCCACCTCTGTACTAACACCCCCCATTGGCCATCTGTGACCCCCCATACCCCATTCTGACAGATGCCTTCAACCACAAGGCTTGGAATGGTAGTTGGGCTCTAGCGTGTTGTCATAAATGTTGGTACAGTACTTTGAAAATGGTGACAGATTATTTGAGGGCTAATGGAGGGAGGAAAGTGCAAGATCTCCCCAACTTTACCCTCCCAGCGTAAACACCAGACTCCTCCCCCTCCCACCTCCTGCGCGGTTTCTCTCTCTCTCTGTTAATGTGGAGGGAAGGAGAGGGAGAGCTTGTATCCATGTTAGTGAGGAAGTAAATGTTTGTTATACTCCACACTGAGCCTTGAACTTTAATAATTGTAAGGTAAATTTACAGTAATCCCCCAATGTGAATTTTTGTGATCTTTGCTAAGGAGACTTAGATCCATATCCTTGTCAGTCAAGGAGGCTTCCTAGCTCCTCTTCCTTACCAGTTTATTTCTGTATATGGCTGCTTAATTTTCTGTCATGTGTTACCGTTGTAAATGCAGAGCGTGTCATTACCAATACAGTATTAAATTCAGGCTCCATTGACCCACTTAACTGGATAAAAATTTCTAGCATTAGCTGGCTTGGAATACAGTACTAGAGTTGCCCCTACTGTGAGAATGTTAATGGTACCATTATTAACACTCAGACTTGTGCCTTACCCTCAGACTGCTATGACTCACTCAGCCGAATAAAATCATCTGGCAGTATCTTGAACAGAGATGAGTGTTGTCCGGACCATGAGAGGGTTAAGACATATATAATGTAACATACTGAAGAACAGTTAGGTGTAGTAATTAAATCACTAAGGAAGAGGTGCTGCTAAACCCTCATAAACTGCCTAGCATATGGTCCTTAGCAGCTATTGTGATGTTGTTATTCCCAGATTTTATGCTTAGTTTGGTCCTTACTGGCCGTTGAAGAGCTTATACCATGGTTGTGTTAATTGTAATATAGTCCTATGCCAGATGGGCTGCAGGTCCGTACAATACCTCAACTAGTTTGGTTGACTTGAGCTCGTGGTTAAAAAATATTGTTGTGCTGTTTGAATCTTTGATTAACCCCTTCAGTCTGAGTATGTCATTTAGATTTTATTGTTGCTACTGATGATTTTGTTCTGCTTAAGATAGTTTTGAATCATGGAGTTGAATATAACTGTCAATAACTGCTTCTCTAGTACATGGCTATCTTAATCTAAAATAAACTGTCTGGTTGTGGCAAAAGTAACTCATCAAATACATCATCACATTGAAGGGGTTAAGGCCCATATTCTCATCAAGTTAAGGTGTGTGGCACCTCTTCCTTACCAGTTTATTTTTGCACATGGCTTGCTAGTGTTCTATGGTATTTGTGCAAACTACAGTTCATTCTTGTTGTAAGTTGCCATCTTTGACATTTTTTTTGCAATCAGTTCTTCAGTTAGTTAAATGCCTCAGAAAGTTTCACTGTTGACTAAACCTGATTTGCCAGTTCCTCATAATTTACAGCACCAGTTTTGTGTAAAAAATTGTGATGCTTTCGGATGCATCCCTGACTTAAAACAAGGACTTAGTGTATGTTGATGATAAAACAGTAGAAAGAGAGCACAGTGGAATAATAATATGTAGTATGGAAATTTGATTCCTAAGGAAGAGGTGCTAGAGAAGCCCCTAACCTCCCAAGAATCCATGAATCCAGGTGATGTCTGCTTTAGCTTATTCTTTTCTACTGCCAGACAGTTTTATTCAGCTTAGGTTTCTTATGCCGAAGAGGTTTGTTAAGGCAATATCAAACCCCTCTAGTTCCAAGAGTCTGTCTTAAGCTGAATAAATTAATTAGAGACAGTGAGAATTTAATGAAAAGGATATCCCGGGTTCATTGGTTTAATTACTTGAATTTGATGATGTTTTTTCTGTTTCTGGCAATAGCACAACTTACGGAGCCATTTTGTTGTGGGAGATTATATTTAACTCTCCAGTTCATAAAGTCTGTCCTAAGCTGAAGAAAACCAGATAGCAAGAATTTAATGAAAAAGTTTTCCCCAGCCAGAATGGGCTAACCCTTTCAGTCTTGTGACCTCTGTTATTATTCCTGCTACTTCCAGACTATTTGATTCAGCTTTGGGGTGGCCTGTTGTAGGGAAGGGATAAATAAATGCTATGTCTGATCTCATCAGTTTAGTCTTTCCATAGCTGAATAAAACTGTCTGGAGGTAAGCAGAGATGAAATATAAAATATATACCCTGGCTGAATGGTTTAAGCATACAGTTTGGCTCAAGTGGAGAGTTGCATTTGGTAGGCTTTCTGACACCTCTTCCTTAATTATTCATTTTGCATATTGCACTTAAATAATTTTTTCTGTAGTTTAATGATGCTGTAGATTGTATGAATACTGAAAAAGAGAACGACAACCATACACAGAAAAAGACTGCTGAAGAAGAGGTGCAAAAAAGTCTCCTAACCCCATGGCAGTACTGTATTTTCATGGTTTTAGGAGGCTTACTACCACCTCATCCACATTTACCCACTTTGCATATCATGCCGTAATAATAACTTGTACAGCATGTTATTTATGTATATCACTGTAATAATGGACATAATTTACTTTGATAACATAAGTATGAGTGTTAATGTAGCTATTTATGCAGAAATAAATGTATAAGGAAGATGTGCAAGAAAGCCTCCCAAGCCCACGAGAAAACGATTTAGGTGTTTTAGAAGTCTGGTGGTTAGCTGGGTTGGGGCTGAGTGGGGCCGGGTGGTGCATGGAGGCCAAGGGTGCGCCCGCATACACACACACAAGCAAGCGGCCGCCTCGTGAAAAAGTGAAAAAAAACTAAAAAAAAAAATAAAATAAAAATACTTTCAAAGCGTTAGCAAGCTACAAATACTAGTCATGTGGCAGAGGGGGGTAATCTGGCACCCTCCTTGCCCTAACTGTGTATCGGGGGAAACTGTGTATTCAAGACGCAGAGTTAACATATCATTGTTCTTAACGTGTCACAACATGTTGGCGTGTAGTTTATTAATTAGCTGTAACAAAATATTATAATAAAAAAACCCTTACAAAAAAAAAAAAAAAAAAAAAAATATATGCTCTTGAATGGGTGGGTCTCCCTTCCCCCACACAGAGAGAGACTTATAACAGTATTACGTAAGTGCCAATTACTATTATATTCACACCATGTTTACCTTAGTGCCAACTCATACATGAATGCCAAATCTTACAATGTTAGTTTAGACTGTGTGGGGGAAGACTGACCACCAGGTGAAGGGCAGAGGGGCAGGGCTGGGTGGGGAAGAGTAGGCAGGGCGGGGGGCTCTCCTGTCTAACTAATATGTGGAGGTGCCTTTTCCGCAGGATCTATACTCCATCTACTTTAACTTGGCGTAATTACCATCTCTCCATCTTAAATGCTGAGCTGTAATGAGATGCTAGTCATAAAGAAGTGTTAGGGAAATTTTGTAGAGGTGCAGTACAGTATTGCCTGCTATCTGGCTCCAGAATAATGGAAATCTCCGCCAAGTTAAGATGGACAGACTATAGGTGACCATTGGGGGTGGGAGTGTGCGGTGTGTCCTTCCGCCCTTCCAATGTTCAGTGCAGGCAGTTAGCTGTTCCTCACCTCAGCTACAGATTGTAAGTGGCAAATATCATTATACATGTTCTGTATTAGCATTTGATTATAAGCTGGAAATATCTCCATTATATTATCTTCTACTTATACAGTGGAACTCTTTTAATTTCATATTTTCTGTAAATAAGCAGAAAGTCTTTCATTTTCTGCATTTTTTGAGATCTCAAAATCTTGTCATAGGAAGAAATGACAAATGCATGTGAAATTTGTGCTGAGCCACAAACTGTAAACCATACATATTATTATATCTTGTATTTATAGACTGAATCTCTTGTATAATTATTGTATTAGTAATCTGGAAGTCTCATAATTACAACATACTGTACTCACATATTGTGTTTATTGTAAGAATGTAACAGTTTTGACCCAACTAGCACTCACTTCAGATGCATTGGTGTTATTTCATTCCATTCAGCAGATTACAGTGCTGAATTAAAAACCCAGTTTTATCATTATCTTCTTGTTATAGAATTATGACTAGCTTTTTTTTTTTTTTTTTTATACAAGAGGGTGATGTGGGTTGCTAAGCTGAATGATGAATGAACAGAATTCAAGATTAAAACATTACTGAAAAAGTCCCACTGCTAAAACTCAGTGATTTAATGACATGTAGAGCAGCTGACTAATATGCAAGTTTGCTTTTTTTTCTTAACAGTTTTCAGTCATGTCTTCACTTGCATTTTATTTTGTGCTTAACTAAGTTTGATTTCAGGTTCATGATTGATGTCAGGAACCGAGGCCATCCATAGTTCAGCACCAACTCTTATTCATAAATTGGGTGAGAAACCTTACAATCTATATCTTAGGGATGTTCAAAGCCTGTGCTGGGTAGAATGTTGCACGTACAATCAATATCATGGGAGACCGTTTCCCACACCCCCGCCCCCCTGCCAACCTCCCTTATTCACCCAACAAGTCTAATGAAGAGAAGAAAAGAAAGTGTTTCACAGTTTTAATGTTATGGCAATAAATATTTCGAGGATGTAAGCAGTTAATGATTTTTTATTGATTGTGTATATGTGTCTCATCTGACACAAGTATTGTTTGAGTTTCAATAAATCATTATATTGATTACTTGTATCATTTCCAGAAACATGTAATGCCAAGACAAGGAAGGGGACGGGGAGCATCTAGTGTTCAGTATCCATAATTGCAGGATCACATCAGACCTACAGTAAATCTGCCAACTTACACCCAATTTTTGCCTCATTCACAGTTTTCTTCCTACTAATATTCTCCAGATAAAATATGCCCTTTTTTAAAGTGGTTGGTGGGGGATGCTCACCATCCACTCAATTGATGTAGTGCTGCTCTCGGATGTCTACCCTTTCCTCTCCACCATCCTTCTTTTCATCCATCCTCTTCTGTCTTTTTTCCTTCATTCCTTCCTTGTCCTGGCTATGGGTGACTTTACACTCCCTCTTCTGTCTTTCTTTCCTCTTCCTTCTGCTTGTGGGTGACTCTACACTGAGTGACAAACCAAATGGTTTCTTGTACACCAGGAAACCATTTACTACACTGGGTGGTAACCATGTAACCAAATTTTGGTGCTTGGTGGTTTAGTGAGTAATTATGGCGCTGCAATCGGATTGAGCTGGTGAAGGCTTATATCCAAGGGATGGTTGGGGTTTATTGCTCACATAATGCCCCTAAGGGATGTGAGGCTGATCACTCTTATCTTAAATGTCAGGACCAACTTGCCTAGCCCCGGGCTCCTGCTCTCCTCACGGGCAACGTAGGATTGGGTGATGAATGAATTTTTTTTTTTTTTTTTTTTTTTTTTTTTAAACATTGCCAGTACTGTGTACATAAGTAGTCACCAAATACTGCGGGACTAGGGGCATATGACAGTCATAGACAGCTACAACAATTTCTTAATATTGAGCCGCAGTCGGGTAGAAGGTGCATGGTTACCGTCATCCTTGTGTGGTACTAATATGAGAGTCATGTGCGGCCAAATCCCAAGTCCAGTACCGGCCTTGCACAGTGCTGAACTTTCATCCTCAAATGCCTAGCCCTCCTCACCTTTGGGTCCTCAATAACTCACAGGGTTGTATTCTGAGTGGCATACATGTGCTACAAAGCATCCCATTTTGGCAATTTATATTATACAACATACTACTGGTAGGTGGCAGCGACCATCATCCAGACACTCGATGTAGTGCTGCGGCTACTTCTTCCTTCACCGTGATCATTCTTTTCCTGTGTCAGTCTTTCTTTCTTCCTATTTATCCCAACTTTCCTGTCACTTTTTATGATTATTATTTCCATTTCAGGTGGCTTTGCACTGAATGACAGTGGTTCCCTGTAAGCCAGGACACCATTTACACACTGGGCGGTAACCGTATCAGCAACACTTAAGTGTTCCCTACGTCTCAACAAGTGGGTTGGCGGAGGGTTAGTGCCCCTCCCAGTATAACTACTAACTCAGATTATGGCATGTGGCTATAGATAGATAGATAGACAGACATATTCTGTCTCTTGATGTTTTGTCCACACAGGCATTTTTGTGCACGATGGTGTCCCTTGTCACACTACAGGAGACATCGCTACATAGCTGAAAGATTGCAAAGTTGACGTGATGAAGAAATGTCCACCCCATTGAAAACCTGTGGTCCATAATCAAGAAGAGGCTCAGGCAGAATGTCCCTCTACTGTTAGAGGCAGTGAAGGAGGTGTGGCACAATCTGAATCCAGAAAAACTCAAGAACCCGGCAGATTCTATCCCTGTGTGTCTCAAAAAGTGTCTGAAGAGCAAGGGACGCCCAATACATTATAAATCTTAGGTAAGTTCTATCTATCTATCTATCTATAGCCCGACGCCCTAATCCCGCAAAGGGTGGCCGCAGACAAAACGCCTCCAAGTCACTCTGTCACCCACCATTTGACTCCCCTCCCCCCAACTCACCCCCCCCTCCCTCATATACCTCTCAACTCCATCCCTCCACCTCATCCTCGGTCTACCCCTCCCTCTCCCTCCCTCCACCTCACCTACATACACCCTCTTAGTCAGTCTTTCATTCTCCATTCTCTCCACATGTCCAAACCACCTCAGTGTATTTCTCCTAATCTTTTCAACCACATCCACATCTACCCCACAACGTTCCTTCACTTCTTCATTCGTCAACCTGTCCCTCCACGTTACTCCACATGCTCCTCTCAAGTAACTCATTTCCACTGCTCTCACTCTTGACTTGTTCCCCTCTTGCAAGGTCCACGCCTCGCTTCCATACGTCAGGGTAGGGATCACAATACTATCATGCAGTGACTTCTTAACTTCCATACTCACCTCCCTATTTCTCATCACTGCTTTCAGTGTACCAACAACCTTTCTTCCCTGCTGTACCCTTTCACGTACTTCATCCCCCAAAGTTCCATCCTTACTCATCACACTACCCAAGTACTTGAATGCACTCACATTCTCCATATCCTCACCATCCAAGTTCTCCATTTTAAAAATTCCATTTTCTTTGATGATGTAACGTGATAAAGAACGGGGCGTCTGAACGTTTGGCCAGAAGTTATCTGCATCACCAAAGTACTTTAAAAATTTTTAGCCATGAAAGAAGAAGAATATTGTTATGCTACGTGTTCAGCGCACAACTCCTTGTTCCCTGTACACGAGCGACTGATCTGGGGTTCCCTTCAAGACCGGATCAAGAGCATACAACTAGAGGAACAAGACAAAAACTCGGGTCGACCAACTTTACACGTATATTGCTATAAAGATACACAGTGCTAAACACAATACAATGTACACAGTAATGACACTATCACAGACACAGATGACCCGGCTGGGACTACCGGAACTTGGGCAGCTGCAGGTGTCGTCCTGGTGTAGGAGGGGTGCCGTCAGGCGTGTTATCCCTCAGGAGACTCGGGAATACTGTCAGGTGCCAGGTCGTCCGAGTTGGGCTACTGGGGAGTGTTGAGGGAGGCCTTTCCTTGGTGGGGCCTCGGTGGGTAGGTCGGCCGTCTGGACTGGGGCCAAACAAGGTGAGCAGGCATACTTCCTTGCGCCTGCTCCAAACTGCTTGTCGGTGGGGCTGGGGAGGCCTCGGCCGGGAGTCCTAGGGGCCCTCATGGGTGGCTGGGGGCTGCGGCCTCATGTGGGTCGAGAGGCCATCGGGGACTGGCTGTGGCGTCTCTTCCTCCGGGAGTCCGACAGCGAGGGGCTACGTCGGGGCGCTGGCTACAGGGCCTTGACTCACTACAGGGCCACTCCAGATCCTCTCCAGCTGCAACTCTGCTGGGTGGGCTTGCTCCGAAGGGAGAGAGAGAGAGGGGTGTCCCACTCGGCCTCTGAATGGGTGAGGTGAGCAAAGGACGTTAATTGCCCTTAGGGGGCGTCACAGGGGTAGCAGATGAGGGATGTACGGTGGTTGTTCCCTCCCCGACGGGCACAGGAGGCACCGCTGCAGTTCCGCGGGACCCTGGGACAGCAGGTGAGAAATGAATGGTGGCCAATCTCTCCCCGGTGTGGACGGTGAACGTTGCCGTGGTCCCGCTCCCTGTAGAGGCAGCAGATGAGGGTCAGACGGTGGCCATTCCCTCCCCAGCGCGGACGGTGGCCGTCACCTCGGTTCTGCTTGTGCCTGTGAGGCTGACAGGTGACAGACGTATGGTGGCCGATCTCTCCCTGGTGAGGACGGTGGCCAACACCGCGGTCCTATCTGGCCCTGGGGTAGCAGATGAGAGACGTATGGTGGCCAATCTCTCCCTGGTGCGGACGGTGGCCAACACCACGGTCCTATCTGGCCCTGGGGTAGCAGATGAGAGACGTATGGTGGCCGATCTCTCCCTGGTGCGGACGGTGGCCGTCGCCATGGTTCTGCTTCCAGCGGAGTCTGCAGGTGAGGGATGTACGGTGGCCGCTTCCTCCTCGTCGGGTACCGTGGATGCCACCGCGGTCCTGTTGGGGGTATTAATAGATGAGAAGCGTACGGTGGCCGTCTTTTCCCTGACGCAGACGGTGGCCATTGTCGCGGTTCTACCTGAGACTGTTAAGGAATCAGTCCCACCCTGATCCTGGCGAGCGCTGGTCTGGCTGGAGAGTAGTGAGCTAGTGCGGTGTACTTCTAGTTGGGTCTGTTGAGGGGAAGAGAGGTGCATGGTGGCGGGGTACATAGGACCGTCTGGCTCGGGCCCTCTACACGCCCTACGCGCCTCCCCGTGGTCTCCCCTTGGGGTTGGTGTTTCGCCACCCTGTCTGTGGTTCCTCCTTGGGGTGGGTGTTTCGACACCCTGTCCGTGGTGTCCCTTTGGGGTGAGTATTTCAAATACATAATCTGTAAATTTAAGCATTTACGTTTGCCAATGTTGCTTGTTCTTTTCCTCTGTTGGTAGCAGGGGTTTGTTGGTTATGGTTCAGATCTGTAATGACTGATCATGTCTACTGTATTTCAGTAGTAAATTTTTCTGGTTACACTTCACAGGCTTTTTTTTTTTCTTTCTTTCTTTTATTTCAGTCATTTGTATCGATTTCAGGTTGCATATTCTCTTTCATATTTGGAATTATGACTTTAAATATATTTCTAAGTATTATACTTTGTTTTCTATTATTATTACAAAACACTATGCTACTGAATCGTGATGACTGGTGATGAGTTACTGTATTTACGTCATGTGCTGTCCACTATTGTCAGAGTGCACGAGTGGGTTAATTTGAACTAGAGTACTCTTATACGGTGTCTGGTAGTGCAAGGATGTCTTATGTATTTTCTTAATACTATACAGCAAGTTACTATGTTCTGTAGAGTGTCATCAATGCACCACCAGGTGTAAAGAACAGGTAGATTAATTAATACTCAAGAAAAAGTACATGTCTTCCCAAACCTATCCTTATGAAGAAAATTACTCTGTATACGCAGTGCATATTTCGCTACGTATTTGCTATGTATCCATTATCATTACACCTGCTACAAAAATGTCTGTTTGTTAGTCGTGTTAGCCTTCCTATTTATATGTTATTTCACATTATATTCCGAGAGCTCATCTGAAGTGACCATGAAAGAAATTTATTCAGTTATTCCCTGATTCGCTAATAGTGATTCAGCTTTTCCTAGTGCACATTCCAACATCGTTTCCATCTCATCTCATCACTGTCTTGGTTGTTGTCACTGCAATGGTGAATCTGTGTTACAAGAGAAATTACTGTACAAGAATCTGTTCTTAACCCCCTAAAGCCAAGTGACGTCCCTTTTATGTTTTCCTGCTGCCTTCAGACGATTTAATTAAGTTTAGCAAAGGCTGAGATAGATGAGAATGGGGGTGCGTTAGTGGACATTTGTGCTGGGAGGGGGTTGGTGATAGCCAATACCCTCTTCAGGCATAAAATGATCCACAGGTAAACATGGCGAGTGATGAGAAGGGTGGGTGGTGAACTGAATGAAAGGAAGGCAATGATTGATTATGTGTGTGTGGATGAAAGGATGCGAAGATGTGTAAAGGATGCAAGAGTGTATAGAGGTTGGGGGAGTGGACTTTCTGACCACTACTTGGTGGTGGCCAGAATTAGAATTCAAGTAAGATGGAGGAATAGAAGAAGGGAAAGACGAGAGGAAGGAGTAGTTGCAAGGAGAGTGGAAAGGTTACAAGAGGATGAGAAAAAGGCAGAGTATAAGAGAGAAGTGGAGGAACGATTGGGCAAATATGAATTGGAACAGATGGGAGACGTGGAAGGTGTGTGTAGCATATTTACAGAAGAAATATGTGCAGCATGTGATGTGGTGTGTGGAAGGAAGAGAAGACGAAGGGGGGTGCAAGCAACAGCGTGGTGGACTGAAGAGGTGAAACAGGCTGTGGCACAAAAGAAGAAAGCATACAATGAATGGATGAGAAATAGGGGCGTGGAAGTTGAGAGGCGGAAGAGAGAGTTATATGTAGAAAGAAAGAGAGAGGTGAAAAGATTAGTAAGAGAGAGTAAGAAGAGAATGGATGAGGAATTTGGAAGGAATTTGAGTGTAAAGTGTAAAGTAGAGGGACTGTAAGAAAATGTTCTGGAGAGAGGTGAAAAGAGTAAGACAGGGTGGAAGTGAAGTTAGCAGGGGAGTGAAAGATAAAAATGGTAGATTACTAGTGGAGAAGGGAGAAAAAGTGAGCAGATGGAGAGAACACTTTAAGGAACTGCTGAACGTAGAGGATGGAAGTAATGCGAGTATAAGTGGCTGGGGAATGGCTGGGAGAAGGAGGGAGGTGAGAAGACAGGAAGAAATCAGTAGGATAGAAGTTGTGGAAGCAATGAAGAAAGTTAAATCTGGGAAAGCCCCA
Source organism: Coenobita brevimanus (assembly GCF_032717465.1). Lineage (NCBI taxonomy): Eukaryota > Metazoa > Arthropoda > Malacostraca > Decapoda > Coenobitidae > Coenobita > Coenobita brevimanus. The sequence goes on along the minus strand of NC_136954.1, from coordinate 67,223,300 downwards.
GGAATTGATGGAGTGTGTGGTGAAATGCTGAAGCATGGGGGAGAGATAGTAGTAGAATGGATGTGGAAGATGTGCAGATTGGCCTGGGAGGAAGGTAGAGTCCAGGAGGATTGGAAGTCAGGTATAATTATTCCCTTGTGTCACGAATCAATTCGCGACATTTCCTTTTTGTGAGAAGCCACGAACTAATAGTGGAAAACTCACTGTGTATCGCTCAGTTAACCGTTTCTCTCTCCATTTCGGGGTATACTTTTCAAATAATTCGTCACCGTTTTCAAAAAGTGACCGATTTAATGCACGTCACTAAGTGCGCTACTGAGCGATACAATTATTTCTTTATCGTTTGCCTCTGCTTCCCTCAACCGTTAGCCACGCCTTGCGTCCTGCCCATTCAATGTATTTGAATTCAGTCTTGTGATTGATGTGACGGAGGAAGGACCTGTGCCGCAGTGTGAGAGGTCAGCTAGTACCCAAACTCCACTTCACAGTTAGTCCAGTCTTCCCACCCATCTGGTGATACGCAGCATTCATCGACTATAGTATTTCTTTTGTGTATTTTCTAGTTATAAGAGTTTAATTAAGGTGTTTTTCCCTAGGCGTAAGTATTTAGCTATTGCGTGAGTGAGTGAGCGAGTGCGTCTCATTGATTTGATTTGAAATGTAATGTTAAATTTATTTTTTGTAATTAATAAATTTAACAGTTCCTTTCTCGAGCTTAATGTAAAGTAAAAATCTTGTTTCATTTTTCCATAATTAAGCATATTTTCCATATAGCTCCTAGCTTGCATAAACGTTTGCTTTCATAACTGGTACTTAGACCAGTCTTGTATTAACTTAAAATCCGTTGTGCCAGGAGTTAATGCATCAGCAAGAACCTGATGTTATTATTATTAGTATTAGTTATTTATTGTCAGGGGTGATGTAACTTTCTCCAGAGGCTAACAGTACAGTAATTCAGCAATTGTGAGTAATTAGTCTCTGCTGTGTACTGTTGAGAAAGTTTATAAATTCTCGTTCTTGAGAATCTTAGCAAGTCAGCGTAAAGTAATCGTGGCTTGATGTAGCAAGACAATCATTGTCTTTGCTCTTCAATATTATTGAATATTATTATCAAATTAAATAATATTTAACCATTTATATCAAAATTACCGTGATATTATAAAAACCCCGTGACAATTGGCGACCTCATTCCAGGATATTAACTCCTAGCTCTAAAGCTATTCACGAGATAGTGCTCACTCATTCATATTTAGGTATTTATAATTAAAGTTTATAGGCACAAGTTTACTGGTGTTTACACTTAATTTAGCAAGTGAATTTTGCTTTATTAATCAATAGAATACTTAACTCTAGTTTATTTTTGGTAACGCCAGACGATTTTATTCGCTCCTGGGAAGTCGCCGTACCCATTGTGTTTATTATTGAGTCTTCCCAGTCATTTACATTTTTGATTTATTCTTTGCCAGTTAACTAGATAAGACTGGTCACCACTAGCTTGTGTCTGTATTCTTTACTTGTGTTTATTAGTATTCGTCGCTAAGCAGTCAGTACTCGATTTCGGTTACTTAGTAAATTGAGCTAGCATCATGGCTACAGCTGTATATGTACAGGAAGCCAAAGATATTGGTCTCACAGACCCAGAGAAAATACAGAGTTACGTTCTCTCACGGTTCAATTACGAGCAAGAACGTGAGAAAGATGCTCGTGAAGAGCGTAGGATTCAGCGCGAATGCGAGCGAGAACAGCGCGAATACGAGCGAGAACAGCGTGAGGAACGCGAAAAGGAGCGCGAACACGAGCAGAAACAACGCGAGCTCGAGTTAGAAAAAGAGCGAGAACAGCGCGAACACGAGCGAGAACAGCGCGAATACGAGCGTGAACAACGAGACAAAGAACGAGAACATGAACTTGAAGTGCTGAAGCTCAAGCGAGATTCCTTGGCTTCAGACACGTCTGGTGCAGTTGGTCAAAGCTCCACGAGCGTTCTCCCTGCACATGTCTAGGCGACCCCACGCATCAAGCTTCCTTCATACAAGGAAAGCGAGCGAATCGAGCCGTACATAGCTCGTTTTGAGGACATGGCAGACTTATATCAACTGGATGAGGCAGCTAAGCGGCTTCAGTTTCTTAGCCTATTTGAGGGCCCTGCCCTCGATATTCTCCACAGAATTCGTGGAGACAATCTCACATATGAGATGATGAAAGCTGCACTCATTAAGGCGTATGGTCTCACAGTAGACGACGCCAAAGTTCAGTTCATGCGAGCTCGTCTCCAAGACAAGGAGACAGCTGTTCAGTTCCTTGATCGTCTCACAGCTTACTTAAATGAGTGGATGGAGAAAGATGAAACTCCTTCCACGCGTGAGGGGATAATTGACCTTATGCTGCGTACACAGCTAGAGAGGTCGTGGCCTGCTGAGCTCATAGCACAGCTTAAGATCTGCCAGGTGAAAGATGCCAGCCAAATGGCAGAGAAGGCTGACGCATTCTTTACTGCATACGGGTATCAAGCTCGTAAGCAAAACACCTGGAGCAGAAAAGATACTGCCAAGTCTGGGAAGCCGTCTCAGACTGAATCCCAGCACCAAGGCCGTTCTCAGAATAATGGCCAAGGTCCAAAACCGCAGTGGAAGGACCAGGGGCAAAACACTCAGAAACCTGAGTGGAAGCGGTACAACAAGCACCCCAACCAGCAGCAGTATCAGCCACGCAACCGACCGACGGGACAAAGTTTTTCACCACCAACTCAAAAGAGGCAGGAAGCGAATGCAGCCTTCATTCCTCAGCAGCAGTCTGGTGGTCACGTCCCTACCAGTGTGGGTACTTCCCCACAGTTCACTAGTCCCACAGTGACAGTGAACCCTCCTCCACAGATGGCCAATGTTCCATCTTCCCAATATAACCCTCAAGGCACAATGTTTGCCACATCAATTCAGCAGCCTCATGAGTGGCTAGCTGCTTCCTCCACAGGCCCTCCCACAGGTGACAGTACCTTCCTTGTTCAGCCAGGGTTTGTGGGAGGCATTCCTGTGAAAGTCCTGAGAGACAATGGTTCCTCAGGTTGCTCTGTTAAGCAGAGTTTAGTTCGGCCTGAGCAGTATACAGGTCGACAGATCCATGCAAAGCTTATTGATGGATCAGTGAGATTGTTCCCTGAGGCATGTATCCAGGTGGCATCTCCATTTTATACTGGTACGACACTTGCAGTTGTCATGCCAGAGCCTCTATTTGACTTGATAGTAGGCAATATTCAAGGAGCCAAGGATAGTTGCTCCGATGATGGCGCTACTCAGACTTCGGCTGCTGCGGTGACACGAGCCATGACTGAGGCTCCAGACTGTGTCACCCCAGTGATCATTGAATCGCCGCAAGATCTGATGTGCAGTCAACTTGTTGTACAAGAACAACATTCTGACCCGACACTTGCTGCCGTGCGGAATAAACAAAGGGTCGAGTGATTAAGTATTCACGGGAGGTCGAGCCAAGTTCCTTCGCAAACAAGGACGGCTCTACCGTGAGTCACGAACACCCGAGGGCGAGGTTCGACTGCAGTTTGTCGTTCCCGCCAAGTACCGCCTAGCAGTGTTACAATGGGGTCATTGTTCAGTCTCAGGAGGTCACATGGGCAAAAGGAAGACCCAGGGCCGTATCCGAGCTGACTTTTTCTGGCCAGGGATGGGGCGGGACATAGATAGTTTTGTCCGTTCTTGCAGTGTGTGCCAAAGTATCACCACTAATCAGGGACATGCCCTTCCTGTGCCATTTGTAACTACACCTGTAATCTCTGAGACAGTTGAGAGACAGGGTAGTGGTGAAGTGGGTGCAGACCTGATGTCTCGCCCATTGGCCCCACAGGACACATTATGTCCAGGGCCTGTACATACATATTGTACTGTAGGTTAAGGGGGAAGTTCGAGAGAGAACTCCGCAGAGGCGACTTGAGGCTATGGAAGACCCAAGTTTGCACAAGGATTCTCAGCTTCCCAATACTAATATAAGTATTGTAGGTTAAGGGGGAAGTTCGAGAGAGAACTCCGCAGAGGCGACTTGAGGCTATGGAAGACCCAAGTTTGCACAAGGATTCTCAGCTTCCCGGTACTATTATAAGTATTGTACTGTAGGTTAAGGGGGAAGTTCGAGAGAACTCCGCAGAGGCGACTTGAGGCTATGGAAGACCCAAGTTTGCACAAGGATTCTCAGCTTCCCGGTACTAATATAAGTATTGTATTGTAGGTTAAGGGGGAAGTGAGAACTCTGCAGAGGCGACTTGAGGCTATGGAAGACCCAAGTTTGCACAAGGATTCTCAGCTTCCCAATACTAATATAGTATTGTAGGTTAAGGGGGAAGTTCGAGAGAGAACTCCGCAGAGGCGACTTGAGGCTATGGAAGACCCAAGTTTGCACAAGGATTCTCAGCTCCCCGATACTAATAAAAGTATTGTAGGTTAAGGGGGAAGTTCGAGAGAGAACTCCGCAGAGGCGACTTGAGGCTATGGAAGACCCAAGTTTGCATAAGGATTCTCAGCTTCCCGGTACTAATAGAAGTACTGTAGGTTAAGGGGGAAGTTCGAGAGAGAACTCCGCAGTGGCGACTTGAGGCTATGGAAGACCCAAGTTTGCATAAGGATTCTCAGCTTCCCGGTACTAATAGAAGTACTGTAGGTTAAGGGGGAAGTTCGAGAGAGAACTCCGCAGAGGCGACTTGAGGCTATGGAAGACCCAAGTTTGCACAAGGATTCTCAGCTTCCCGGTACTAATATAAGTATTGTATTATAGGTTAAGGGGGAAGTGAGAACTCTGCAGAGGCGACTTGAGGCTATGGAAGACCCAAGTTTGCACAAGGATTCTCAGCTCTCCAATATTAATATAAGAACTGTAGGTTAAGGCACAGGTTGAGGACCCGTGTGCAGTTCGAGGCTATGGAAGACCCGAGTTTGCACAGGGATTCTCAACTTGCCGACCATAATCGTGTGCTATAATTAATGGCGACCTCGAGTGTACTTTTCATAGCATGTACTGACTGCTAGCCAGAGAGAGTAATTGTAACATAATAAGAATTTTGTCCCATTGACACTTTTGATGCTCCACCTCAATTGGTTTTGCAGGTTCAGCAATGGGTGTAGCAGTTTTGCTGTGCGGGCCAGCCGATCGTCTGCCGCACGCTGCCACCTCTTCTCCTCTGCCTTCGTCATCGCCATATATTATTTACTGTGTCATTTTACACGTAGGTACAGTTACACTACAACTGTCACACCTACACCATGTATTACATACACCACGCTACACAACAATTAGTTGTCAGTGTAAATGTAGCGAATTTTCGCTCAGTTTGACCTGAGTACAGGATTTTCACCGTCGTCACGGAGTTTTTCCCTCAAGCTTGCTTCTATTAACGTCAATACGAGGTTTTTTCGCTCACTGACGACTGCGACTTTCTCCTGTAGCAGGATAGCACACACACCACAGTGTGAATCTTGTGTGACTGAGTTAGGATTTATATGTATGTATATTGAAATCTTTCTTCTGAAGGAAGAAAGATTTAATTTTCATGGGGCGTAATGTCAGATCAATTGCGACATTTCCTTTTGTGAGAAGCCACGAACTAATAGTGGAAAACTGACTGTGTATCGCTCATTTAACCGTTTCTATGTCCATTTGGGGGTATACTTTTCAAATAATTCGTCACCGTTTTCAAAAAGTGACCGATTTAATGCACGTCACTAAGTGCGCTACTGAGCGATACAATTATTTCTTTATCGTTTGCCTCTGCTTCCCTCAACCGTTAGCCACGCCTTGCGTCCTGCCCATTCAATGTATTTGAATTCAGTCTTGTGATTGATGTGACGGAGGAAGGACCTGTGCCGCAGTGTGAGAGGTCAGCTAGTACCCAAACTCCACTTCACAGTTAGTCCAGTCTTCCCACCCATCTGGTGATACGCAGCATTCATCGACTATAGTATTTCTTTTGTGTATTTTCTAGTTATAAGAGTTTAATTAAGGTGTTTTTCCCTAGGCGTAAGTATTTAGCTATTGCGTGAGTGAGTGAGCGAGTGCGTCTCATTGATTTGATTTGAAATGTAATGTTAAATTTATTTTTTGTAATTAATAAATTTAACAGTTCCTTTCTCGAGCTTAATGTAAAGTAAAAATCTTGTTTCATTTTTCCATAATTAAGCATATTTTCCATATAGCTCCTAGCTTGCATAAACGTTTGCTTTCATAACTGGTACTTAGACCAGTCTTGTATTAACTTAAAATCCGTTGTGCCAGGAGTTAATGCATCAGCAAGAACCTGATGTTATTATTATTAGTATTAGTTATTTATTGTCAGGGGTGATGTAACTTTCTCCAGAGGCTAACAGTACAGTAATTCAGCAATTGTGAGTAATTAGTCTCTGCTGTGTACTGTTGAGAAAGTTTATAAATTCTCGTTCTTGAGAATCTTAGCAAGTCAGCGTAAAGTAATCGTGGCTTGATGTAGCAAGACAATCATTGTCTTTGCTCTTCAATATTATTGAATATTATTATCAAATTAAATAATATTTAACCATTTATATCAAAATTACCGTGATATTATAAAAACCCCGTGACACCTTGTACAAAGGAGAAGGGGAAAAAGAAGTGTGTGGTAATCATAGGGGCATTTGTCTTCTTAGTATAATAGGAAAAGTGTATGGTAGGATACCTATTGACAGAGTTAGAGAAAGAACAGAGAAATTAGTTGGAGAAGAACAGGGAGGCTTTAGGAAGGGAAGAGGTTGTGTAGATCTGATATTCATTCTTAGATCTTTAGTGGAAAAGTTTCTAGAGAAGGGAAAGAAGTTGTATGCGGCTTTCATGGATTTGGAGAAAGCATACGACAGGGTGGATAGACAAGGCTTGTGGAAAGTGTTAAGAATATATGGAGGAGATGGGAAGTTGTTGAATGCTGTGAAGAGTATGTACGATGGTGCGAAGGCTGCAGTGCTTGTGGATGGTGAACTAAGTGAATTTTTCTCTTTGAAAGTTCGGTTGAAACAGGGATGTGTCATGTCTCCATGGTTGTTCAATCTGTACATGGATGGGGTAATAAAAGAGGTACAAGGTAGGGTAGTGGATGTTGGAGTGGCCCTGGTGAGAGAGGATAGTGTTTGGAAACTCCCTGTACTGTTGTTTGCAAATGATACTGTGTTGTTGAGTGAAGACGAAGGGGAGCTGCAAGGCTTGGTGGATGAGTTTGAGAGAGTGTGTAAGAAACGGAATCTAAAGGTAAATGTAGGGAAGAGTAAAGTGATGGTCTTTGAGAGAGGTGAAGTCAGTGAATGGACAGCGAGGTTGGATGGTGAGGAATTGGAAAATGTGAGTACGTTTAAGTACTTGGGTAGTGTGATGAGTAAGGATTGAGGTTTGGAGGGTGAAGTACTTGAAAGGGTACAGCAGGGAAGAAAGGTTGCTGGTTCTTTGAAAGCAGTGATAAGAAACAGGGAAGTGAGCATGGAAGTGAAAAAGTTACTACATGACAGTATTGTGATACCAACTCTAACGTACGGAAGTGAAGCTTGGACATTGTTGGAAGGACACAAGTCAAGAGTGAGAGCAGTGGAAATGAGTTATTTAAGAGGAGCATGTGGAGTCACATTGAGAGACAGGCTGACGAATGAGGATATAAAGGAGCGTTGTGGTGTTGACGTGGATGTGATAGGAAGCGTTATGAGGAACACACTGAGATGGTTTGGCCATGTGGAGAGGATGGAGGGTGAAAGACTGACGAAGAGAGTGTATGTGAGTTAGTTGGAGGGGGGAAGAGGGAGGGGGAGGCCGAGGATGAGATGGAGGGATGGGGTGGAGAGGCATATGAGAGAGGGGTGTGTGAGTTGGGAGCAGGGCAGTGAAATGGCGGGGGACAGGGCGACTTGGAGGCGATTTGTTTGTGGCCACCCCAAATGGGATTGAGGCGTCTGGCAATAGATTGATAGATAAAAAGGCCTCAGATGTTGAAGGGGTTTTATTAGAGTTGTTGGATATCTAACCCCTCCAGTTCAAAAAGCCGGTCCTCAGTTAAGTAAAATGATCATGAGCTAGCAAGAACAAAATGGAGACACCCACGGGCTGAGTGGGTTAAAATGTGTAGGCTATTAGTTAGTCTGCCCCCCATCGCCCCTTTACCCCCCATCCCAACACCAGCCTCATTGGTCAGCCCATTGTAGAGTTGTGATTCATTAAAGTAAATGGCAAGTTACACTTACGGTTTGACTCTTGTTATCCTTGCAACCCAGGAAACCCTCTGCAAGTACTTTTCCTTTTATGAACCAGTAAAACGCCTTTGTCCGGGAGGTACGAGTGAGGCTGTTTAAATCCGAAAGCATTGAAATGTTGCCTTACATCCCGCAGATGCCTTTAGTATATTGATATC
>NC_136954.1:67092408-67209908 GCF_032717465.1 Coenobita brevimanus | reverse complement strand
CACACAAGTACGCACACACTGAGAACGCACACTAACACGCACACATTGAATACGCACACACTGAATACGCGCTTACTGAACACGCACACAATAAACACACACACGCACACACACTGAATATGCACACAATAAACACGCACACAATAAACACGCACACACTGGACACGTACACACTGAACATGTACACACTGAACACGCACAATTTGACTACGTACACACTTAGCACGTACACACTGATGCACGCAAACACCGATGCACGGACACGCTGCGGCATGTACGACTTAACACACACACACGGAGCAGGCACACACTACTGCACGCACGTATTCATTCACGCAAACAGATACAAGCACTGATCAGAGCACGCACCCACACTAATATACGCACACACTGATACACACAGGCACTGATACACACAGGCACTGATACACACAGGCGCTGATACACGCACACTCAGATACGAGCACAGATACACTCACACAATGATGCACACACACACACACACACACACACACACACACACACACACACACACACACACACACACACACACACACACACACACACACACACACACACACACACACACACACACACACACACACACACACACACACACACACACACACACACACACACACACACACACACACACACACACACACACACACACACACACACACACACACACACACACACACACACACACACACACACACATACACACACACACACACTGAACACGTACACAGTGAACACGTACACACTGAACACACAATTTGACTACGTACACACTTAGCACGTACACACTGATGCACGCACACACCGATGCACGCACACACCGATGCACGCACACGCTGCGGCATGTTCGCACTAAACACGCGCACACGAAGCAGGCACACACTACTGCACGCACGTATTCATTCACGCAAACACTGATACAAGCACTGATCAGAGCACGCACGTATTCATTCACGCAAACACTGATACAAGCACTGATCAGAGCACGCACGCACACTAATATACGCACACACTGATACACACAGACGCTGAAACACACAGGCACTGATACACACAGGCACTGATACACACAGGCACTGATACACACAGACACTGATGCACGCACACTCAGATACGAGCTCAGATACACGCACACAATGATGCACACACACACAGGTTCACGCACATGCCCACACACACACACACACACACACACACACACACACACACACACAGCCACTAAACAGGTGGTGGGTCATATTTAGCTGACGTGTCGGAGTGTGGAGATACAGACAGATAGGAAATAGAGAGAGAGAGATGGGGGTGAGGGGCATGAGGTAAGTCAGGCAGGCAGGAGGAGGGTAGACTGTTGTTGTTCGTGTTCCTCCTCCAAATTCCCCTGTTCGTCAACGCGATAGGATGGCCGGGGATACTGTAGAGATGGAAGGCAAAAGTGGCAGGAGATAAATTATATAAAATGGTGATCCCTAAACCTCACCTGTATGGAATCGTTCGTATCGTATCTTTTTTAAAGGATCTAACATGCTTGCTTGCGTCGTCGGCCTTGGTCACATAATGGCGGCTCTCCACACTGCACAATCTTTTGCAGCCTCCCTTTTCACTCCCTTATCCCTGAAGTCACACACTATGACCTCGTCCCAGGCCTTTTCCGGTCTGCCTTTCGCAGCCCTACCTCCGACGTTCACACCTCTCTCCTCACCCAGTTGTCATCCTCCATCCTCTTCACATGTCCAAACCATCTCAATCAACCCCTCCACATCACTACACCAATACACTCCTGTCCCATCCTTCCTCTTAACTCGTCAATATTAAACCTACCCCCCCCCACACACACACACACACACTCCCAGGCCTCGCATTGAAGGAGACATTTCACATCCATCTAATCATTGTTATTTCTGAACGGAATATGTTGACTACGTGAACCTACGATAGGTAAAGATTCGTTTATTCCCCTGAACCAGAGTGACATCATTCTTATTTTATTCTTATTGTTATCAAGCGATTTTATTCAGCTTACGAGCAGCCTCTCGTACTAAAGATTTTATTAGTAGTGCATCTGACTCCTTCAGTGTGAAAAGTGTACCCTAAGCTGAATAAAATCATCAGGCTGTTGCAAGAATATAATGAACGAAGTTTCTTGGCTGAATGAGTTAGCACTAACATGATCATTTGCCCCGACATTATCCGATTTATTCACCTTCTCGATAACTGACTGAGATTTTGGTAGTCATGGTCGGTGACAGGATGGGGCTTTGACCATAATGGCTTTCAGGTTGGCTCTCATGACTGTACCGTTCACATATTTGCATAAAGATTGTGATTTACACCCTTCCTTGATCAGGGCATGCGTTCTGACGTCGTGCGTTGTGTGAACTACGGGAGGAGGGGGGTGAATCTTGTCAGTACCCCCTCCCCCCCAGGAAATTACTTAAAAGAAATAATGCGTGTACTCTACTGGATGACGTGGATGTGGACGTATTATAACTACATATTTACACGGCACAGCAATTCCACTATGACACGAGCTGTTGACAATGCTGGTGCTCTTGGATCTAAAGAAGCTATTTTTTCGGTGACAATCCCTACTGAGAAATAAGTTCATTATTCACACACCCGTCCGGCAAGGGACATACAATAATCCAGGTTAACAGCTGTTTATTTCAAAGGTGCCCTGAGGTTTATGAAAAGTCCCAAACACTCCTTGCTAATTCACCAGCCGATGGAAAATATGTTAAATACCATTGTTAAATTTGCCAACATTTACAAACAACCACACTGATATATTTGCAGAGGAAGATTTTTGTGTTTTGGCGTCGTAGCAGTGGCTAATTGTACACACCATCTCTAAACTGTCACCTTCTCTATGCCGGCTACTCCAGTCCCTCTTCCCTACCCACTCACCTCTTTCCTACCCCCTCACCTCTTCCCTACCCCCTCACCTCTTTCCTACCCCCTCACCTCTTCCCTACCCTCTCACCTCTTAACTACCCCCTCACGTCTTCCCTCTACCCCCTCACCTTTTCCCTCGACCCCCTCACGTCTTCCCTACCCCCTCACGTCTTCCCTCTACCCCCTCACCTCTTCCCTCTACCCCCTCACCTCTTTCCTCAACTCCCTCCCCTCTTCTCTACCCTCTCACCTCTTCCTTATATCCTCACCTCTTCCTTATATCCTCACCTCTTCCTTACCTCCTCACCTCTTCCTTACCTCCTCACCTCTTCCTTACCTCCTCACCTCTTCCTTATATCCTCACCTCTTCCTTACCTCCTCACCTCTTCCCTACCTCCTCACCTCTTCCTTACCTCTCCACCTCTTCCCTACCCCCTCACCTCTTCCCTCTACCCCCTCACCTCTTCCCTCTACCCCCTCACCTCTTCCCTACCCCCACACCTCTTCCCTCTACCCCCTCACCTCTTCCCTCTATCCCCTCACCTCTTCCTTATATCCTCACCTCTTCCTTACCTCCCCACCTCTTCCCTACCCTCTCACCTCTTCCCTACCCCCTCACCTCTTCCCTACCCCCTCACCTCTTCCCTCTACCCCCTCACCTCTTCCCTCTACCCCCTCACCTCTTCCCTCTACCCCCTCACCTCTTCCCTCTACCCCTCTCACCTCTTCCCTCTACCCCCTCACCTCTTCCCTCTACCCCCCTCACCTCTTCCCTACCCCCTCACCTCTTCGCTCTACCCCCTCACCTCGTCCCTCTACCCCCTCCCCTCTTCCCCCTCACCTCTTCCCTCTACCCCCTTCCCTCTACCCCCTTCCCTCTTCCCTCTACCCCCTCACCTCTTCCCTCTATCCCCTCACCTCTTCCCTACCCCCTCCCCTCTTCCCTACCCCCTCCCCTCTTCCCTCTACCCCCCTCCCCTCTTCCCCCCCTCTTCCCCCCTCTCCTCTTCCCTACCCCCTCCCCTCTTCCCCCAACCCCCCTCCCCTCTTCCCCCAACCCCCCTCCCCTCTTCCCCCAACCCCCCTCATCTCTTCCCTACCTCCTCACATTTTCCCTCTACCCCCTCACCTCTTTCCTCTACCCCCCTCACCTCTTTCCTCTACCCCCCTCCCCTCTTCCCTACCCCCTCACCTCTTCCCTACCCCCTCACCTTTTCCCTCTACCCCCTCACCTCTTTCCTCTACCCCCCTCTCCTCTTCCCTACCCCCTCACCTCTTCCCTCTACTCCCCCTCACCTCTTCCCTACCCCCTCATTTCTTCCCTACCCCCTCCCCTCGTCCCTACCCCCCACCTCTTCCCTACCCCCTCCCCTCGTCCCTACCCCCTCCCCTCTTCCCCTTACGTCCCCTCCCATCTCCCCGCTACCAGTCAAACCTCCCCTACCCTCACACCTCTGCTCTCCACCTCTCAGGTTGAATTTTTCCATTGACACGAAGAAAGAAGAAGATTTTCGCACGACCAAGCAGGCAGAGAATATTTACACGGCCAGGCAAGCAAAGGATATTTACACCGACACGACAGACGACAGGAGTGGGAAATAATAGCTTTCTCCCCAAGTAAAAGGTATTTGAACCATTTTTAAACTTTTTGAAATTTGAAATATTTTTTTCTGAGCTTTTCTCACATCGTACACTTAGTCATGCATTTTGTTTATTGTTAAAAGAGTTATTTTCACACACACACACACACACACACACACACACACACACACACACACACACACACACACACACACACACGCACGCACGCACGCACACACACACACACACGCACGCACGCACACGAACACATACACGCACACGCACACGCACACGCACGAAACACGCACATGCACCACACACGCACACGCACAAATCTCTCTCTCTCTCTCTCTCTCTCTCTCTCTCTCTCTGACAAATTTTGCACGAGAGCACTGATAGCTGTGTGGTGGTTGTGACGGTGGTGATGTCAGCGGTGTTGGTGGTGGTGGTGTGTGGTTGTGATGGTGGTGGTAGTATGTGGTTGTGGTTGTGGTGATAATGTTATGCTGGTGGCTGTATTACGATGGAGTGTGGTTGTGATGGAGTGTGGTTGTGGTGGTGGTGGTGGTAGTGTGGTTGTGGTGATGGTACAGTATGGCTGTGAAGAACTTAAAGGAAGGATGTGTGGAATGGGAAGGAATTGGGTGACAAGTTGGGGTTAGAAGACATTGACGTAAGTTTGCAATATAATGTTGGTGTTATGGAAAATAAATCTCAGGGAAATGCGCTACGAAGCCTCCTATGCCACCCAGAATACGGGACATAGGCTCAGGAGTAGCATATAGTGCGTACTTTGGCCTAATTGATATTTGCTCCACAGAAATCGATGGAAACGACGGAGGACGAGATGTCAACCTTGGCCAGCGAGATGGCAACTGCAGGCGCGGGGGAAGGCGAAGCTGCAGCCCCAGAAGACGAAATGGCAACCTCAGAAGACGAGATGGCAACCTCAGAAGACGAGATGGCAACCTCAGAAGACATGGCAACCTCAGAAGAAGGGGTGGCAACTACGGAAGAAATGGCAGCTGTAGACGACGAGATGGCCGCTCGAGAACATGGCAAGCCCTGCAGAGGAACTGGTGCAGCGTGTGTTGTAGCTTGTACTGATAGGTGATGTGGTAGGGAGGGTAGCAGCAGCTGTGGCGGCACCTGTATAGCGTTACTCTGGTAGGCATGGCATTCCTTAGGCACCTTTGATGTTCCTGTATTTCCCAAGGCGATGGAGAGACGGCTGCGAGGGAGAGACGAGACGGCCGAGAGACCAGGGGAGACCAGAGAGCCTGTAGGGAGATCGGATCGCCGGACAGGACAGGTGACAGGTTGTATTTTTCTTTGTATTTTCCTTTAGGGTGTGATTGTGTGTGCGTGCTTTTTTTTTTCTTTTTTTTTTCCGTGTGTGTGTGTGTGTGTGTGTGTGTTTAGTTCCCAGCATACTAGGCTGGGTGTGGCAGGTGGGTGGGTCTGGGGAGGGAGGTGGGGTGGGGGGAGGCGGGAAAGGGGGGACTTCCTTCCACTTCCATCTTCCTCTCCGTCTGTCCTGTCTGCCTGTCCTCAGCGCAGCCGAACGTGCTGGGATGGTGTGTCTGTCTGTCAGTGTCTGTCTGCTTTAGTGCTTCTTTCTCTTCCCCACCTTTACTTTTTTATGCGCTTTTCCTTTTTCTGTCGTTCTAGAGTGAGCGTGATGGAGAGAGGGTAGAGGGGCGAGTAGGAGCGAGGGAGCGAGTTGGAGATACACATAGGACCTGCTACATAATATTAATTGCTAAAGGTATCTTGCCCGTATTTAACTGATATACTTTGATAATACTTGAAACATTTGCTCTAGTCCATTACTTTTGTGATATACTTTGAGATACTTTGATATATAAAATCTTCTGCCAGAGTAACCTAACAGCTGCTGCCATTGCTACTTGTATACTTTGTAAATGTATTGTAATTGTAAACTCTTGTAAAACACTAAAGATAATAAAAGAATCGGCTGTATATCAACTTTACTTTGCCCTTTATGGTATTACAAATGACAAATACAATATCACAGAAAAAGTAAAGTATGCAAAGAAAGCATACAATGCTATACTCTAGCTCCCAAAGACATGGAACAGAGTACACAGTAGACTCCAGCACAAGTCAACTTGCTGGTGTAAACTCTTGGGTATAAAAACCCATAATTCAACTTTTGACTTTATACCAGTTCCACCATCTCGAAAAATCCTAAGTCCAAAAAACACTCCAATTTGGACTTAGGATTTTATCGAGTGACTGGATCTGGTATAAGTCTTAAGGGCACCAAAACCCTTACTTCGCACTTAGACTTTATACCCACCAGAGAAGTGGGTATAAAGTCTAGGGATATAAAAGCCCTACTTCAACTTAGAAACTGTGACCAAAAGAGGGGGGGGGGGGGTACAACACCTACTTTACCTTAAAAAACTCTACGGACATAAAACCCCTGTTTCAACAAAGAAACTCTACGGATGTAAAACCCCTGTTTCAGCTTAGACTATTTTATGGTTTGGTATAAAATCTACGGATGAAAAAACCCTTACTTCAACTTAGAATCTGACGGAGTTGTGTAAAAACTCTACGGATGTAAAACCCATATTTCAACAAAAATATTTTAGGGCTAATTTGTAAAATCTACGGATGGAAAACCCTTATTTCGGACTTTGACCAGACCCCTCCCCCAGGTACAGTAAAACCAGTACTTTGGTCAGCTATGGTTTATTGATGGGTAACTACAGTATTTGTACAAGACTGACTAGCTTCATTACTTAGTGCAATTAGCACTGCCTTGACTAGCAGTAATAGCCTTATTTCGGCTGTTTATAATCCACCAGAGTTATTTCCTCTGGTGCCTGCAGTTTATTCATGTTACTGCCAGACTGTTTTATACATACTCTGGTGCTGAAGCTCCTGTACACTGGCCCTCCAGGTCATCTCGCTGGTTGGTAGTTTTCATAGCACTTCTTACCTTAGTGTTCTCCATTCAGGTTTTTTCCCATGTGTACTTAGATTATCTTGATAAGGAAACCTGCAATGAGTGTACTGCAGACACACTGCATGCAAGTCTGACCAGCTATTGTATCCAGTGTAGGTAATGTTCTTTATCCATGTCCTATTTCAGAGTAGATCCAGATACTCCTATATATCCCTTCACTAGTGCTGTTATCAAAGCCTTCTTGCCATCCTGTCAGTGAAAGCTCTAAGTCTTTGTGTAATGTTTACCCCTTCGTCAAAGTCCAAATGAAGTACTGAAGTGGGTATACTGCACCTTTATCAGAGTTCATCAAGCCAGATTTAAAGACTCAGTTCTCAAAGCAGCCAAGTTAAAGTATGAAGGCTTCAGTGCCATAGGTAGTGCTAAGTTAATATGAAGGCTTGAATGCCATAGGTAGTGCTAAGTCAATATGAAGGCTTGAATGCCATAGTTAGTGCTAAGTCAATATGAAGGCTTCAATACCATAGGTAATGCTAAGTTAATATGAAGGTTTGGGGCCATAGGTAGTGCTAAGTCAATATGAATGAGTGCCATAGGTGATGCTAAGTTAACATGAAGGCTTGTATGCCATAGGTAGTAATAAGCTAATATGAAGGCTTCAATGCCATAGGTAGTGCTAAGTTAAATATACGAAAGCTTGAATGCCATAGGTAGTGCTAAGTCAATATGAATGCTTGAATGCCATAGGTAGTGCTAAGTTAAAAGCATGAAGGCTTGAATACCAGAGGTAACTAAGTTAATATGAAGGCTTGAATGCCAGAGGTAATTGCAAGTTAATATGAAGGCTTGAATGCCATAGGTAGTGAAGGGAGGTGTGACTCACTAGGTACTGATTCACTGTCCTTTGGTCCTATTCACCCCTATTTAGTAACCATGTGGTAGGTAAGGTCCAGGGATAATAGGTAAAGTATCTGGATCTCCTCTAATGGCTTGAATAAAATTATTATTTACTCCATGTGTATAGATAAGCTGGTCAGTTACAGTATTTGTACATGGTTAAGTGTCCTATTCAGATTAAATTTTCAAAGCAAAACATCAGTGGGAATTAAGTTTTGTCTCTGGATCCTAACTCTGCAGTTCGTACCATATTGTTGTTTGTTGTCAGCCTAAGTAGGTATTTAACAACACCAGTCCAGTCCTTTATTCCAGCAATCTTTACAAGGTGTTTTCCTCTATAGGATAAAAAGGGTCAGCAACCGTAGTCCTAACTAGTTGGTTCATTATTTCCAAGTGTCTTTTATCCGATGCAAATTCTTGTGTTTCCTCCAAGACCAAGGATCTTTCTGGCTAGGACAGGTTTCTCATCAGGTGAAAGGCGAAGAGAGGCAGTGTGTGGAGGTCCAGTTTTATTGTACCCATGTCATATAATCTGGCCAAAGTTCTTCAAAGTCTTATAATCCAGGACTTAAATGGACATCTCTCTGGGTAGGGTGGCGAATTCTGATCGGCTGAATGGCGAAGAGGCGAGTAGTGGTGGTGTCATCGATGGAGTGGCTAAGGCAGGCGAGGAGTGGAGATGTGGGTGGAGTGGCGAGAAGTACGGCCTCTGGAATGTCGGTCTGGCTGATGTCTTCCCACGTGACCACACCTGCTGGAGAAAGTCTGAGGAAATCACACTGCACAGGTACAGAGTTTGTTTTTAGTTATAATGTTTTCATCAGTGTCTGCTTCCTCCACCTGTACTGAAGCCAACTGGGGTTTAATATTCAAGGAGAAAGTGTTTAAAGTGTGGGAAATTTTCAGAGTAAAAGGAAAGAATCAGTTGTAATAGTCCTAGAGAGGGCCCTGGGGTGTGGTGAGGGGTAGGGCGAGGGGTGTGGTGAGGGGTAGGGCGAGGGGTGGGGTGGGGGAGGGGGGCGGGGGGGGAGGGGGGAGGGGGGCGGGGGGGGAGGGGGGCGGTGGGGGAGGGGGGCGGTGGGGAGAGGGGGCGGTGGGGGGAGGGGTGGTGGGGGAGGGGTGGTGGGGGGAGGGGAGGTGGTGGGGGGAGTGGGTGAGGGGGGAGTGGGTGAGGGGGGAGATGGGGTTGGGGGGTGTGGGGTGAGGGGAGGGAGAATAGGGAAAAGGAGAGGGAGGTGCAAGGGGTGGGGGAGTAGGAAGAAGCCAGCAGCTAAACGAAAGAGGGAGAAGGGGAATAGGGAGAAGGGGAATAGGGAATAGAGCATATCCATTCCAGTACTCAGTAATACACAGTCCAACCCATCCACTGTATCCAATCCAGTCCATCCCATCCCCACGATATTCAACCCAACCCAACCCAATCCAACCCCACGACATCCAACCCAACCCAATCCAACCCCACGACATCCAACCCAACCCAACCCAATCCAACCCCACGACATCCAACCCAACCCAACCCAATCCAACCCCACGACATCCAACCCAACCCAACCCAATCCAACCCCACGACATCCAACCCAACCCAACCCAATCCAACCCCACGACATCCAACCCAACCCAACCCAATCCAACCCCACGACATCCAACCCAACCCAACCCAACCCAACCCAATCCAACCCCACGACATCCAACCCAACCCAATCCAACCCCACGACATCCAACCCAACCCAACCCAACCCCACGACATCCAAACCAGCCCAACCCAACCCCACGACATCCATCCCATCCCAACCCAACCCAACCCCACGACACCCATCCCAACCCAACCCCACGACATCCATCCCAACCCGACCCAACCCCACGATATCCATCCCAACCCAACCCCACGATATCCATCCCAACCCTCCACAACATCCAATTCTTCCCTCAGTATAAAAGTTCTTTCAACTAACCCCACCTTATATAACCATCCCAACCCCACAATATCCAGACCAACCCCACATCAAATAGTTTTCAGGTATAAAGACAGAAGTAATTGAGGTATGATAAAAGATTTCCAGATTTTATTAAACAAAAGTAAATTTTATTTTGAGCTGGCTTCATCAGTAGAGTTGTCAGCGATCAGGAAGGCTCTGGTGGGTAGGTGGGTGGTAGGTGGGTGGCAGGTGGGTGGCAGGTGGTAGGTGGGTGGTAGGTGGGTGGCAGGTGGTAGGTGGGTGGCAGGTGGTAGGTGGGTGGCAGGTGGTAGGTGGGTGGCAGGTGGGTGGCAGGTGGCAGGTGGGTGGCAGGTGGTAGGTGGGTGGCAGGTGGTAGGTGGGTGGTAGGTGGTAGGTGGGTGGCAGGTAGGTGGCAGGTGGGTGGCAGGTGGTAGGTGGGTGGTAGGTGGTAGGTGGGTGGTAGGTGGGTGGCAGGTGGCAGGTGGTAGGTGGGTGGCAGGTGGCAGGTGGCAGGTGGGTGGCAGGTGGCAGGTGGGTGGCAGGTGGGTGGCAGGTGGCAGGTGGGTGGCAGGTGGTAGGTGGGTGGTAGGTGGGTGGTGGGTGGTGGGTGGCAGGTGGCAGGTGGGTGGCAGGTGGTAGGTGGGTGGCAGGTGGTAGGTGGGTGGCAGGTGGGTGGCAGGTGGTAGGTGGGTGGCAGGTGGTAGGTGGGTGGCAGGTGGGTGGTAGGTGGGTGGTAGGTGGGTGGTAGGTGGGTGGTAGGTGGGTGGCAGGTGGTTGGTAGGTGGGTGGCAGGTGGTTGGTAGGTGGGTGGCAGGTGGTAGGTGGGTGGTAGGTGGGTGGGTGGCAGGTGTTAAGTGGCAGGTGGTAGGTAGGTGGTAGGTGGGTGGCAGGTGGTAGGTAGGTGGCAGGTGGGTGGCAGGTGGTAGGTAGGTGGCAGGTGGGTGGCAGGTGGTAGGTGGGTGGCAGGTGGTGGGTGGGTGGCAGGTGGTGGGTGGCAGGTGGTGGGTGGGTGGCAGGTGGTGGGTGGGTGGCAGGTGGTAGGTGGGTGGGTGGCAGGTGGTAGGTGTTAAGTGGCAGGTGGTAGGTAGGTGGCAGGTGGGTGGCAGGTGGTAGGTAGGTGGCAGGTGGGTGGCAGGTGGTAGGTAGGTGGCAGGTAGGTGGCAGGTGGGTGGCAGGTGGTAGGTAGGTGGCAGGTAGGTGGCAGGTGGGTGGCAGGTGGTAGGTGGGTGGCAGGTGGGTGGCAGGTGGTAGGTGGGTGGCAGGTGGTGGGTGGGTGGCAGGTGGTGGGTGGGTGGCAGGTGGTGGGTGGGTGGCAGGTGGTGGGTGGGTGGCAGGTGGTAGGTGGGTGGCAGGTGGTAGGTGGGTGGCAGGTGGTAGGTGTTAAGTGGCAGGTGGGCGACAAGTGGACGACAGGTGGCAGGTAGGTGGTAGGGGGTAGGTAGGTGGTAGGTGGCAGGTAGGTGGTAGGGGGTAGGTAGGTGGTAGGGGGTAGGTAGGTGGTAGGGGGTAGGTAGGTGGTAGGGGGTAGGTAGGTGGTAGGGGGTAGGTAGGTGGCAGGTAGGTGGCAGGTAGGTGGTACGTGGCAGGTGGGTGGTACGTGGCAGGTGGGTGGTACGTGGCAGGTGGGTGGTAGGTGGCAGGTGGGTGGTAGGTGGCAGGTGGGTGGTAGGTGGCAGGCGGGTGGTAGGTGGCAGGCGGGTGGTAGGTGGCAGGCGGGTGGTAGGTGGCAGGCGGGTGGTAGGTGGCAGGCGGGTGGTAGGTGGCAGGCGGGTGGTAGGTGGCAGGCGGGTGGTAGGTGGCAGGCGGGTGGTAGGTGGCAGGCGGGTGGTAGGTGGCGGGTGGGTGGCGGGTGGTAGGTGGCGGGTGGGTGGCGGGTGGCGGGTGGTGGGTGGCGGGTGGTGGGTGGCAGGTGGGTGGCGGGTGGTGGGTGGCAGGTGGGTGGCGGGTGGTAGGTGGGAGGTGGGTGGCGGGTGGTAGGTGGTGGGAGGTGGGTGGGTGGTGGGTGGCGGGTGGTAGGTGGTGGGTGGTGGGTGGCGGGTGGCGGGTGGTAGGTGACGGGTGGCGGGTGGTAGGTGGTGGGTGGCGGGTGGTAGGTGGTGGGTGGCGGGTGGTAGGTGGCAGGTGGGTGGCGGGTGGCAGGTGGGTGGCGGGTGGCGGGTGGTAGGTGGCAGGTGGGTGGTAGTTGGCATGTGGCAAGTGGTTAAGTTACATGGGGGTAGTTGTGTGGTGGGTGGTGGCAGGTGGGTGGTGGCAGGTGGGTGGTGGCAGGTGGTGGGTGGCAGGTGGTGGGTGGCAGGTGGTGGGTGGCAGGTGGGTGGTGACAGGTGGTGGGTGACGGGTGGTGGGTGGTGGGTGACAGGTGGTGGGTGGTGGGTGACAGGTGGTGGGTGGTGGGTGGCAGGTGGTGGGTGGCAGGTGGTGGGTGGTGGGTGGCAGATGGTGGGTGGCAGATGGTGGGTGGCAGGTGGTGGGTGGCAGGTGGTGGGTGGCAGGTGGTGGGTGGCAGGTGGTGGGTGGCAGGTGGTGGGTGGCAGGTGGTGGGTGGGTGGTGGCAGGTGGTGGGTGGGTGGCAGGTGGCAGGTGGTGGGTGGGTGGCAGGTTGCAGGTGGTGGTGGTGCGTGGCAGGTTGCAGGTGGTGGTGGTGCGTGGCAGGTTGCAGGTGGTGGTAGGTGGGTGGGGGGTGGTGGTAGGTGGGTGGGGGGTGGCAGGTGGGTGATGGGTGGTAGGTAGTGGGTGGCAGGTGGGTGATGGGTGGTAGGTAGTGGGTGGCAGGTGGGTGATGGGTGGTAGGTAGTGGGTGGTAGGTAGTGGGTGGCAGGTGGGTGGGAGGTGGGAGGTGGTAGGTAGTGGGTGGCAGGTGGGTGGGAGGTGGTAGGTAGTGGGTGGCAGGTAGGTAGTGGGTGGCAGATGGGTAGTGGGTAGTGGCAGGTGGGTAGTGGTGGTGAATGACAGGTTGCAGGTGGTGGTGAGTGGCAGGTAGCAGGTGGTGAGTGGCAGGTGGCAGGTAGCAGGTGGCAGGTAGCAGGTGGCAGGTAGCAGGTAGCAGGTGGCAGGTAGCAGGTGGCAGGTAGCAGGTAGCAGGTGGCAGGTGGCAGGTAGCAGGTGGCAGGTAGCAGGTGGCAGGTAGCAGGTGGCAGGTAGCAGGTGGCAGGTAGCAGGTGGCAGGTAGCAGGTGGTGGGTGGCAGGTGGCATGTGGCAGGTGCGTGGCAGGTGGATGGTGGAAGAGTAGGTGGTAGTCAGACTGGTGGTAGGTGGGAGGTGGGTAATGGTTGGCAGGTGGGTGGGTAATGGTTGGCAGGTGGGTGGCAAATGGGTTGCAAGTGGGTGGCTGGTAGGTTGGGTGGTGGCGGGTGGTGGTGGGTGGTGGCAGGTGGTAAGTGGCAGGTGGGTGGTGGCAGGTGGTAAGTGGCAGGTGGTAAGTGGCAGGTGGTAAGTGGCAGGTGGTAAGTGGCAGGTGGTAAGTGGCAGGTGGTAAGTGGCAGGTGGTAAGTGGCAGGTGGAGGGTGGGAAGCTGAAAATAACAATTCAATACATGGTTTAAATAATCAAACATTTCACAGAGTTGTCTCCGTGGGCGTAAAGCTTAACTGGACCAACTGAATTAGTAAATATAATGACAGTCAGTTAACGTATACAAGTACTAGGCCTGTACTGACAAAGGTACTGACTGACTAACTGGTAAAACGAATATTGACAGGAAGTGAAGACTGGGGATGTGGTCTACTTGAATCAGCTAAATATGTGGACTGACTGACTGTGGGTGTGGACTGACTGTGTGAACTGAGGGTGTGGATTAACTGATTAACTCAATGACTGGACGGTGGGTCTGGATTAACTGGAGTGGACTGGAGTGGACTGAGAATGTGGACTGAACTGGACTGAATTGTGGGTGTGGATTACGCAGACTGAACTGGAGTGGACTGTGGATGTGGACTGACTGACTTGACTGGACTGGGGGTGTGGACTGACTGACTTGACTGGACTGGGGGTGTGGACTGACTGACTTGACTGAACTGGGGGGGTGAACTGACTGGACTGGACTGGGGTGTGGACTGACTGACTGGACTGAACTGGGGTGTGAACTGACTGACTGGACTGAACTGGGGTGTGAACTGACTGACTGGACTGAACTGGGGTGTGAACTGACTGACTGGACTGGACTGGACTGGACTGGACTGGGGTATGGACTGACTGGGCTGGACTAGACTGTGTGTGGGGGTGCGGACTGGACTGGACTGTGGGTGTGGACTGGACTGGACTGGACTGTGGGTTTGGACTGGACTGAATTGGGGGTGTGGACTGTGGGTTTGGACTGGACTGGACTGTGGGTTTGGACTGGACTGGACTGTGGGTTTGGACTGGACTGGACTGTGGGTGTGGACTGGACTGGACTGTGGGTGTGGACTGGACTGGACTGGACTGTGGGTTTGGACTGGACTGAATTGGGGGTGTGGACTGTGGGTTTGAACTGGACTGAATTGGGGGTGTGGACTGACCCACTGGACTGGACTGGGGGGTCTGGACTGACAGTGGACTGGACTGGGGGTTTGGACTGACAGTGGACTGAACTGGGGGGTCTGGACTGACTGGAGTGGACTGGACTGGAGTGGACTGGGAGTGTGGACTGGGAGTGTGGACTGACTGAGTGGAGTGGACTGGGGGTGTGGACTGACTGAGTGGACTGGACTGGGGGTGTGGACTGACTGACGGACTGGACTGGGGGTGTGGACTGACTGACGGACTGGACTGAGGGTGTGGAATGACTGGACTGGACTGGGGGTGTGGACTGACTGACGGACTGGACTGAGGGTGTGGAATGACTGGACTGGACTGGGGGTGTGGACTGACTGACGGACTGGACTGGACTGGGGGTGTGGACTGACTGACTGACTGGACTGGATTGGGGGTGTGGACTGACTGGACTGGACTAGACTGAAATGTGGGTGTGGATATACTGGCTGAACTGGACTGACTGGCTGGACTGGACTGAGGGTGTGGACTGGAAGGGACTGTGGGTGTGGACTGACTGGACTGAACTGTGAACTGACTGGCTAGCTGGACTGTGAATGTGGACTGACCCGATTGGACTGTGGACTAAGTAGACCGGACTGTGGACTAACCGGATTGGACTGTGGACTAACTGGACTGGACTGTGGACTGACTGGATTAGCTGACTGAAGGATTAAAATGACTAATGTTGACTGACATACTGACTGACTGATGCTGACTGACATGCTGCTAGGGTGTGGACTGTGACGGTATGGACTAAGTGACTGTGTGAACTGAGTGAGAGGGCGTGGACTGAGTGAGAGGGTGTGGACTGAGTGAGGGCGTGGACTGAGTGAGAGGGCGTGGACTGAGTGAGAGGGCGTGGACTGAGTGAGAGGGCGTGGACTGAAGGATTAAAATGACTAATGTTGACTGTGGACTGACTGACTGAGGGCTGACTGACATGCTGAGAGGGTGTGGACTGAGTGAGAGGGTGTGGACTGAGTGACAGGGTGTGGACTGAGTGACAGAGCGTGGATTGAGTGACAGAGCGTGGATTGAGTGACAGCGTGGATTGAGTGACAGGGTGTGGACTGAGTGACAGGGTGTGGACTGAGTGACAGGGTGTGGACTGCAACAGGGTGTGGACTGCAACAGGGTGTGAACTGATTGACACTGGGCATAGACTGACGATCTGACAGTGAAATATGATTGGGGAGTCTGACTGGCTAAGGGGTTGGACTGATGGATCATAAAATTGGACTGACGGGGTTTACAAGGCTGTGGACTGACAAGGGTTTACAAGGCTGTGGAGTGAATCAGTAAAGGTATGTAGTGATGGAGGCTGTGGACTGAATCAGTAAAGGTATGTAGTGATGGAGGCTGTGGACTGAATCAGTAAGGGTTTGTGGTGATAGTGGGTGTGGACTACCTGAGTTTTTGAAGGTGGGGACTGTCCATGGGTGTAGGACGACTGACTGGTTGTGGGTGTGAGTCACTGACGTGTTTATTGATTGAACTGACCTACTACCAATGACTGATGATGAGGACTAACATAGGGTGTGGACACACGGGTCAGTGAGGCTGTGGACTGACTGGGTCAGTAGGGCTGTGGACTGACTGGGTCAGTAGGGCTGTGGACTGACTGGGTCAGTAGGGCTGTGGACTGACTGGGTCAGTAGGGCTGTGGACTGACTGGGTCAGTAGGGCTGTGGACTGACTGGGTCAGTAGGGCTGTGGACTGACTGGGTCAGTAGGGCTGTGGACTGACTGGGTCAGTAGGGCTGTGGACTGACTGGGTCAGTAGGGCTGTGGACTGACTGGGTCAGTAGGGCTGTGGACTGACTGGGTCAGTAGGGCTGTGGACTGACTGGGTCAGTAGGGCTGTGGGCTGACTGGGTCAGTAGGGCTGTGGACTGACTGGGTCAGTAGGGCTGTGGGCTGACTGGGTCAGTAGGGCTGTGGGCTGACTGGGTCAGTAGGGCTGTGGGCTGACTGGGTCAGTAGGGCTGTGGGCTGACTGGGTCGCTAGGGCTGTGGGTTGACTGGGTTACTAGGGTTGTGGACTGACTGGGTCAGTAGGGCTGTGGACTGACTGGATCAGTAGGGCTGTTGACTGATTAAAGCTGTAAACTGACAGACCGTAAGGGTTTGGAGTACTGGAGAATGTGGGGTGAATCATGAAGGGCTTGGAGTGATGGATGTTCACTGAATCAGTAAGGGTTTGAAGTGATTAAAGTGTGTGGACAGACTAGAGTGAATGTGATCGACTAGAATGTAGACTGACTAGCTGTGCCGACTGCTGATCAGAGAGTCAATTGGTTAAAGGTACTGAGAGGCAGAATCAGTGACTGTGGAGTGACTGGGCCTGTGACTGCCTGACTGACTGGGGATCTAACAAAGAGGGACGATGGTTAAGTAATCAGGACGGGGCGTGATATAAATTCATAAAGGGCCAGTGATGAGGCAGGACTTACCTAACTAACTGACAAAGAGGCAAACGACTTGTTATTAAAAAGGCACAAAGGTGTAAGCAAGTCCAAAATGATGTACACTTATTTATGAAACACCTTTAATTCATGTGATCAGCCTGGATTCCGAAGTATAGTGTAGTCAGTAACGATACAGAAAAGCCAGGCATTCATTACGTTTCAAGAAGTAAATAAAATGGATCATGTCTACACCTTGGCGCTCTTTTAAAATGATACGACCCTATGACAGAACTGACGGCGACTAAGGGCTGACCAAAGCCTAGATATGATTAACTGAAGGCCAAGTGTTTGGAGGTACACCGAGTCGTGAACTAACTTTACCATATCCTGACTAACGACTGATTGGTGTAAAGTCAACTAAAATATTGTGAGGTTCAAAGTCCTCGTACATTACCGGATAAGAAAATGAGGATACTTCTGGGTAGGCAGCGATCCTCGGAGGGGTAAATTCAAGACGAGGTATCAATGGCACCGAGCAGTATGTTGAGGTGGTACAAGCTGGATGATTTCTCTCCTGTAAATGTCATATAAAATTAGCAGGACTTACATCAGTGTATTCGTTATTTCTGACTGTCTCTTTGTTGAAAATATCCACACTTATTTTATCGTCAAATATGTTTACATTATTTTGGCTTTGTCACTTACTGTACTAGATATTTTGCCCTTGTTATACTGTCTCATTGTACGTAGTGTTTTGCGAAGTACTTACCTAATCTTCCCTTCAGATGACGTTCTTTGTTGAGGTCCCTCCCACGGTCGCTGTCAGCATCATCTCCCACGGTCACGGTCAGCATCACCAGTGTCCCTCCACCATCGGCTTCTCTTCAGCATCCCAGCCTTCACTCCACCTGCCAAGTAGGTATCTTATTTATTTTTACAGTTCATTCGTCAATTTGGGAGATTTTTTTTTTTTTGCGGCAGTATTACGTAGCTCAGACAGACTACGAAAGACCTACGGTGTTGCCCATCCATAGCACTTTTTCGTAACTGGCACAAAGTTCTGTGTTAATTATGCTACAACTTATCAGTCAAGACGGGGATTCAATTTTGAGCAAACTAAAATTAATGTATCGTCTCCATAAAATAAGCATGTCAGATGCAGCCATTCATTATGTCAGCTGGATTCCAACATTTTTCTAATATATTAAAACTACAAATTCAAGAAACTAGCAATTTAGTTTAAAGGTAACAGTAGAAATTTGACAAGCAAAGTCTTCCTAAATAATTGCAATGTAACGACCAAGAACGTTGAAAATGCTCTTTATGGCGAGGACTTCCAGTTCTTTAATAACTGTACTGAAACTATATCTTATTTAACTCAATAATTTCAAGGACTGTGGTAGGTGGTGGCGACCATCATCCATTCACTTGATGTAGTGGTGCCTACTTCTTCCTTAGCCTTTATCATTCTTTTTCTGTGCCTGCCCTCCTCTCTTCCTATTTCTCCCATCTTTTGTGTCACTTCTTATTGCTTTTCCTTCCTTTACATGTGCTTTATATTGAGTGACAAGCCAAATGGTTTCCTGTAAGCCAAGAAACCATTTACAACGCTGAGTGTTAACCATATGACCAAACCATACGTGCTGCCTACGTGTCAAGTGGGTTGGCTGAGGGTTAGTGCCCCTCCCCGTAAAACAAATAACTCAGTAAAATGGCCACCCCTTACGGGATTATGGCGTCTGGCAATAGGCAGATAGACTGATTTAAAGGCCGAGACGTGTAAGCATTTTGGAGACGAAACGAAATTGCTGATCAACGTATGCAACGGTATGATCGTTATATTAAATAGTATAATCAATCATATGCCATACCTGTATCAAAAGCCATAACTAAGCTGTACCTGGCGTGATGAAATGCCAACACTGCTCTGGCATCCCGGTTCAGTTATCCTCTTATTTTATCTCAGACCTCTTGTGTCATAGGCATGATTTCTTGTATTCTTTGCTAATCTTGTCCTCTGGCTTTCTCTCGTAGTACCTTCTTTGCTGTTCTAGCCACCTCAGTAAGTGCACTTCTGCTCACACGTCCCTCCCTGTAATAACAGTGTCTGTGAAGAGACAGATCTCTAGTCCGATAAGCTATTTCAGAGTTATTTCATCTGCTACATAAACTATTTTTTTCCATAATTATTCGCCATCTATAACTGGACACGGAATCTGAGCGGTAATCTTGTTGGTCTATTTCATTAACGCCTCTTATGAAATTTTATCTTAAGGAAATTGTTGCAAAGTACTTAATGACACTAACAATTTCAGTTATGCAGTAAGTATATCTATTTTTCACATAAAAGTATTAAAGTGACAAGTAAATCACTTAGGAAGAGGCACCAAGTCCATTATTTGTAACAGACATCCAAGTTATTTTTCTACATGGCTGTTTATTTTCACTGTCGTGCAGATATTTAACTGACCAAGACATGTAATTAGAGTCAGATAATACTAAAACACATCTTACCATTTACAGCTTCCACAGTTCCCCACGCTGACGCTTCATCTTCCGCCCTCATCTAATCCTGGCGACATCACAGCTCTGTCTCGGCAGCTCCTCACCCCCTGCAAGATGAACGTACTCTCAGCAGCAGTTCTCTTAAGGTGTTTGTATGCACAAGGATGTTTTAGTTACACATACAGATATTTTAAAAGTTAAAGTCAGCAAGTATAAGCAGATTTATCATACAGCAAATATATCTTACCACTGCAGCATCCGAACCTTCCGCTGGCCACACAGCTTCCGCCCATGACGACGACAACTGCCCATATCGCAGCTTATGCCCACATCGCAGCTTCCGCCTCTTCCCCAACGTGGTAGGTATGCCGTCTGCATCCCTATGGAACATGAACACTGCTGCATCATTTCTTCTAAGTTTTACGATCAGTTATTTCATGGGAATGTTCTTTACAGTATTACGGAATGCATTTTCAAAGGTTAAATGCTGGAAAAAGATATGTGGTCTTTAACTTACGCATGTGCAGACAGATAGAACTTTTGATAGCATGTTACATCCCCAAAGACGTGAATTGTTTTATTTTGTTTAGTAGTATTTTCACAATTATTCTCTCTGGTTTGCTTAGTGTTTGGTAGCTGTGTCAAGTTGAAGGTACAAGCTAGCAATCTTATGAACAAACTTTAGCACAAGCCTGAAAACTTAAATTATTTCTTACCATTGCAGCTGCTGTTGACGTATTTGTTGCACTTGCACACCAGCACTGCAGCTCCACTTCGACGCTGCAGTCCCACGCTGACGCCGCACGCAACGCCGACACAGTTGGCCCCAACGACGACCCAGCCCTAACGCCGACCCAACGACCTCCACGCCGACACAACGACCTCCACGCCGACACAACGACCTCCACGCAGACACAACGACCTTCACGCCGACACAACGACCTCCACGCAGACACAACGACCTTCACGCCGACACAACACCCCCACGTCGACGCCACAGGTTGCGCCCCTCGGCGTAGGCTCGTCGTCTGCATCAGTCTGTAAGATTAACATAGTCACAGCAACAGTTCTCAGTTATAATTCTCCATCAGTTGTCTTAATTCAGTATATGTTAGTGATAGCATAGTGACGTTCCCATGAGATTAGATTTCTTTAATACCTCTTCCTTCACTATTTGTTTTGCATAATTGTGCCATCTTCCTATACATTTTGTCCAGTATCTACACAATGCCTAAGTTAAGTAAAAGAGTAACATTTAGCATCTACAAGTAACGTGATGCTATAGCCTGTTTTCACCTGCCTTTACCACTCACACCTTTACTGGTATGTGTAATATATTAACTATTTCATTACATATGTCCTGGCTACATGAAATTCGATGGACTTACGCTAAAAGGTAGGATTTTTTTTTTTTTTTTTTTTTTTTTTTGTCCGATTCTGGGCATAGGCTTCACAACCTGCTCTCAAGGCCCAGTAGTCCTCCTACATGCCATACACCTCTACATGTCACCACTTCGACGCTAACACCCATCGTTCATATTGAATACATAGCTGGGCTGTCTCATATTGGTATTAGCGGGGGTATTTTTTCGAAATGTCGGCGGGTCTTCTGGTAGACCTGTAAAGTCTGATTTTATGAAATTTAGATCCTTAACCTGTTCCCTGCCCCAGCAGCCATTTGAACCTGGGTCCGGTAGGACTGCAGGCCACCTCTCTACCGATTGAGCCACCGCCTCCCCTTGATTATTAGTCAAAGTCTCCAGTCTGATTACACTTTGCTATCCACTGAACATGAAGAGATTATGGATATTTGTCAGGTTAGGGTAAACGGACTAGAGATATCCTACTGAGCTAACGAGAATACGATCACAAGGGAAAGGTTGCCAACAGCTTACACACCAGCATCCTGTTGATGTAGTAGCTCGCTCCCTCGTGGGTCTTATCTCCTCGCCCCCTCGCTCCTCTGCCCGTCCGTCCTGGCTCCCTCGCCCGTCCTCGCTACCTCGCTCGTCCGTCCTGCTCCATCACCCCTTCTTCCGTCCTCGCTCCCTCTCAGCACATCGGGTTCAGGAAGCTGCGTGATCGATGATGCATCTCCGCTCTTCTGTGCTCGCCTGTCAAAAAAACAATGATCAAAACCTAATCTGCTTTTAGTGCTGTCTTATATCAAAGTAAGGCCACATACAGGTTTAGGAAAAAAAAATATGTACATTAGGTGTTTAGGTCTTTACTCTTCAAGATTAATATTCAACCATGATTCAAAATTGAATTTTCTGTCATGTGTTACATTTGGCTAATTTCAATTCCATTTCAGGATCATCCAGTTACCTGTCTCATCGCTGAAATTACTGCTGCGCTGCTGTTACTGATGACGGCGAGGACAACGGCGATGCTGATGATGATGATGCTGTCGCTCCTCCGTTGGTGGTGTATCGCCGCTCAGACAAAAACTCGTGTCCAGCATCCAACAACGACAACCACAGACATGTCCGGCAGGACAACCATACAACCAACATCAACGAAGTAAGCTAATAGATGACCTAAGACTACCACGCCTAACTTTACCCGGCCTAGAAAGCCAAGCTAGTTGACCATAACTCTTCTGCCTAACCCACCTAAGCTTGTCCCATGACCCTCCCTGCTCCTGGCTACCCCCCACCCCCACCCCAGCCTGCCCTCCACCCTACCATCACTACACACCAGCGAGGCAACCTGTGGGGAAAAAGATTAAACCATATAAGTATAAAAGGTTAGGGCATATTATTACAAGAGATTATTAATAAGTGCATGTAAAGGATTAAGTAGTGCATTCAAGAGTTTACTCGTTTGTTCATATAATTATAAATGCTCACTTGCAACAACGATTATCGCAAAATTATAAGCAAATATAATAGCAGTTTACAAAATTATTGCATATACCTATTGCTGAAGCTGCTGTGTTGATCCTTCAGTACGATGACGCCTGTATAATTGTATTCTGGCTGCCTCTGACGGATTTATTCAGATCAAGAAGGGTGTCCAACAGAAGGGATTAAAAGCAGCCTCCATCCATCCATTTTGGTGCTGGAGAGGGACACCATGTGGTGGCACTGATAGTACCAAAAGGATGGTGGGCTGCAGGACGGGTAACTTCATGGTTCATACATGCATCTCTCGTAGTAAAGGTGTTAATTCTTGCTTGATATTCACTCCTCACTGCTGCTGAACATTGTGCCAGCGAGCGAAGTAGAGCCTGGAAAAAAAATGCAGAGTTTAGCTAATTTGTGGAGACGAAGATTAAGGCGAAATACGAATATGTCATTTATATTACTGAGACTTATTTAGCCATAGCATTTTCTATTTCTGCCACTGAGCTTGGTGACAGAGGAAGTAAAAGAACGATATTGTGGACCAGATTAATGAGAGAACCGATATAAAAACGACCCAGAAATCAGGGTATTATTGCCAATTATTACAGTCAAGCCCGTCGGGTATTCCAGCCTTTCCTATGACAAACTCCTCAAATTAGAAGAGGGAGGGGGTCTTCTCTATGACATATCCTTCGCAAATGTGTCTTAGGTTAGGGGTTAAGTTTGATTACGTTAGGTCAGGTTAGGTTACGTTAGGTTAATTTAATAAAGAAAGAAATAGGCGAGAATTAGCCTCAGAAAAATTCGAAATATGGGTAAATTCTGCCCCTAGTGAAAAAAATGAAAAGAAAAACTTATCTCGGTCGATTTCAAGGATTTTATTTCGTATTTGACTTCAACCCCAAATAGGGGTTAGGCATCACTTGTGGTGGAAATTAATCTAAATCATTCGAAACAGGGGTAAATCCTACCCCTAGTGAAAGAAAAAATGAAAATACCCCGACTGTAATAAACGACAAAAAATCCGAAATCAGTTTGAACCTCTTCAGTTCTATGACAACCTTTTTTGTTTGGAGCATGCTGGCTTCAGACGATTTTATTGAACATAGGACTTGTAACTGTGAAGGGGTTAAGGCTGTATCAGACCCCTTTAGGTCAAAAATTCTCTAAGCGAATTTAAATAGGGAGAATAATAGGCAAAATACGCTATATTGAAGGAGTTGATTACATTGTTGAAGGCACATCAGTGGCAGAAATTGATCCTGTAATAAACCCTTCCAGTCTGCTATCAGGCAACCACCAGACGATTTTATTCAGCTTAAGGGATCTCTCGTAGTTAAAGGATTAATGAAGGCTGTGTCTAACCTCTCCAGTTCGAAAAAATAAT
Source organism: Coenobita brevimanus (assembly GCF_032717465.1). Lineage (NCBI taxonomy): Eukaryota > Metazoa > Arthropoda > Malacostraca > Decapoda > Coenobitidae > Coenobita > Coenobita brevimanus. The sequence goes on along the minus strand of NC_136954.1, from coordinate 67,185,980 downwards.
CCCCACATTTTGAAAACATATCCCTAGTTACAGAAAAATACCCATAATTCTTTTAATTCGTAAAAATAAGGTAAATGCGGTTGTCTTCAGATGCGAGGAATAAAATCGGATAATTAGTCATCGGTTCACTGGGGTTAACGGGAGGATTTAGTCACGATCAGGCACCAACATACGTGGCCTATTGCCAGTCTTACTGTTTGTGGCAGAGTAGGAAAAATTCTTATTGTAAAACTATATATACTAAAAATGAATTAGGCAGACAGCAGGCAGTAATGAGGACAAGAGTCAGTGTTGGCAGCATTGATATTTCACAAAGTTGAAAATACAGTCTGCCGGCTTCCTTCACCTCACTGGCAGACATATTGCAAAGACCGGTAAAATTCCTAAGAATATCTGGCTATATTTAAAAAAAAAAATAATATAAATTAAATTCGAGCTTCTTTTCTGCCGAAAGCCACCAAAAACTTGGAAAATAAGTCACGCTTGAAATAATACACTTTTAAATTCACTTAACAGACCTGAAATGGAGAGGAAAAATCGCCAAAGTCATCAGCTGGGCAGGTGGAGCCAGGAGGTCCGTCTTGTAGGGCGTCTGGGGTTCAAATGAGAGGCAGTGGTCGCCGCCATAACGTCATCAACTTGGTTAGTTCACCGCATCGCCACTAGAACCACACCCGCCTACGCACCCCCACCTGTGCTTGTTTTCCGCCATTTTAAGGTCAGTTTATGCTATTATTACTACTTCTAGTGCTATATTCCTATATTTTATCGTAGAATTAATACAGCTGACTTAGATCTCGTACAAATCATATCCTAGGTTAAATAATGGGATCATATATTGCCTTGAAGCCAGTGTTACGAGTCGAACTCCATCTTGTACACTTTTCCATAAGTGTGTTAATTCCCAAGCTCATGACTCTTCTTTCTATATTATTTGCTGTTGATTATCCCCTACCAAATTACTGATACTGAGTTAAATAGATTAAGTTAATAAGCTTAGTTTCACCTTATTCTTCGAAGCCACATATTTGGATCGTTATCTCGGTACTGTTTTACTCTCTTGATCTACATTCCTAACTCTGTATAAAACTAGGCCATAAGAGCATATGTCTAGCATTCTTCTAGAGCATATTTCTTCCCGTACTGTCATAAAGTGTGATTTTATTATATAGGTTATTTTGAAACATTTTTAGGGAGATAGTACTGTCAGACATTTCATACAAGTATTCCTATTGTGCTGGTCCTTCTTTCCTTTATTCTAGCTAACTCAGACTATTTCTAGAGCTTAGATAGAGTCCTAGGAGCCTGATAGTGTTAATACTGGTACCATCAACCCTGTCATGGTCGGGACAGCTCCTATTCTAGTCAACATCAGGGTATTTTATTAAGTAAAGTGAGTGAAAGTGGTCTAACAGTGAGGGTGTTTGTGGGTGCTTGGTGAGTGTGTGGGGGTTGTGTGTGTGTGTGTGTGTGTGTGTGAAGTCATGGTATAGATGTGTTATGTTTACACTGTGTCGATGGAATTTCACATGATCTTTATCCCCAACAGCACCAGGGTCTGAACCACAACACAACCAACACCACCACCACTCTCATCACCCAGGGAGGTATGCGCTCCAGGAACACAACCAGTGGGGGAGAAGTAGACTGTTTGAAGGGCCTTGTTCTCGTCACACATACCATCTCACTCAACGGATGGAGGTATAGTGTATGTTGTTTTTGTGCATGAGTGTGTGTGTTTGGGGGGGGGGGAGAGGTTGGGAGGTGCATATGTTAAAGAATGATATAGTATATAATTATGTCAATGGTGTAAATGACGATGGTATGGTGTAAAACAGTGTTTGTGTGTGTGTATGAGAGACAGACAGAGATAGAAATGGAGATAGACAGCGATAGAGATAGAGTCAGAGACACAGCGAAACAGATAGAGCCAGTGAATTTGGCAGAGTAGAGCTGCACACCAGACCTCACACCACGGAAGTCTGGCTGCAACTGATGTCTTTCTCGCTGCCACACTCGCCCCGACTCCACTCTGACCCCAACTCGGAGGATTTTCCAGTCTATTCTCCTTAATTTGCTTGTAATTCCACCTGATTTTACACTATAAGGTAATACACTAGCGATAACTTAATGTTTTTAGAGGGATTTTGATAATTTGGTAAAGTTATTGTGTTATGTATGCTGTACGATTGAGTGCCTGAAAGATTGGTTTGCCAGACGTACAACGTAAGGTTGGATCAATAATTGGCGTATTTTTTACTGTTTATATTTATTTAATGGGTAGTTTTTGTCCCAGCACAGCACACCATATCACCACACACACAATACATGCATCACAACACACCCCAGCACACCACAACAGGCGGTGCAGCTGCTAGGTCACATAACCACCCCTAAACGCCCCCTATCTCCCTACAGGAGGACGGTGGACTTCAGGAAAGGGAAAATTCAGCCTGCAGTCCACTGGGATCACGTACAGACCAACCTACGACCACAAGAACAGCAGGAGCAACAGCAACAAGGGGTGATTAAAACGAAGTCTACGAGTGTGTAATTGATTTTATTGCAATCTGATAAATGGAATACACCACAGAGTAACATTCATTGCACCCTCAGTAGCGTAGAAACCCGAGGAGATGCTTTTAAAAACAACAAATTTACCCTAGTTACCCCTTTATTAATCATAGAAAACGGTTGGATCGGAAATTGTAGGGGTAAAAAAAATATTTGGGTCTCCCCTCATCACCATCATCATACGACACATGATATCCGAAGCAGTGTCGACCATAGCTAACGATAGAGGTGTGGGTGGGTAAGGGTGGCGACATGTCGGTTCAGAGGTTATGACAAGCAGCTGGCCTGGCAGCTTAGTTCTTTGACAGACGTAGACCAGATTACTTGGCCTGTCACTCTGGTCTGGCTCCTCTCTATCGAGGCAGGTAGTGTTCTTATGGTATTATACAGTGTCCCAGGATTTATTTTGGGGAGTTTTATTCTTCCGAGACCCATCAGTTGTGCCCCGTATATTCTATCAGTCCATCTTTGTCTTGACGTTAGTACAGTTAGTCCTTTTGATTATTATTGATAAATCTATAACTTCTCTTGTTTTCGTAAAATCTAGCCAATCTGACCTTTTTTTCGATACATCCAGAAAGTCAGGTATTCAAAGACACCATTTTATCGCACATGGGGGTCAGTAACATACTCAGAAGTAACATAAATTTTATTGGTTACAATTACTCGTACATCTGAATATAATGACTTAATAATTACATGTTGAATTATGGCTCACGTTTTCACTAAGTAATTAATAGACTCAGATGTGTACCTAACAACTGAGGCTCACATAGGCTTCAGAGACTTGAACTGAGTGAAGACTAGCATAATTTACCTCTTTCCTGATATAAAATACATCACTATAACTAAGCTCTTCTAGCCTTTGGTCCCTAAATGTTAGACTTACTCACTTGGTTTAGTGTGGATATAAGGTACATATTCCCGTTGTCTGAGACTCCCTAGCACCTCTTTCGTGCCTGTGTTGCATATTACACAGTAAGATACACTAATAACATACGTAGAAATAATCTTAAGAAAAAGGTGCTACAAGGAATAGTGCCAAGATGACGTTTCTGCAATGTAAGATTAAATAACTAAAGCTAACACTGATTTGAACTAATACACATCTGGTCCACAGGTCGTGCTGGAGTCTGCTGCCTTGATGCTGCTTCCTTGCCACACTGGTTATACCCTGCTGAAGTTTGGTCTGCCCTGCCGTGAGAAGTCTGACGGTGGTGTGGTGTCTTCCCCTACTCTGAGATGCCTGGTGGTGGTGGTGGCGGCGGCGGCGGCGGCGGCGGCGGCGGCAGGGTGTCGTGTCTTCCCCAGCCGTGAGATGACTTGCTGCTGCTGCTGGTGATCTGCCCTGACCTGCCGAGAGAAGCCTGGTGGTGATGGTGTGATCTGCCTTTCAAGTCGGGTCGCTCCCCTCCAGGATGTTCTGTGGCAAATGCTACGTTTGAATGCATATTTTATATTGCTGTCTCTATTAATGTATTGTATACTGAAGTATTAATAATAAAAAAAATTTGTCTTGTTTCCTTTCCTTTTTAACTTTGCCTTTGACTTAATATAGGTGATAAGTATATTGCGCTTTGCAGTCTTGTGTGTTGTGGGGACGGCTTTTGTGATGAGCTATGACATTCTGATTGCTTCACCAAATTACTGCTCAGCCTTGTGATCAGTGGACATAAAAGATTATACAGTACAATGATATACAGCTAAGCATAAAAAAGGTTATGGGAATTCACCATGCAATCAATGGACCTAAATTAAAGCCTATATTATAGAGCTAAGCCTGAAGAGGGTAATGGGAAGTAGCCTAGATAATGATGCAGGGTAGACACTGGTAATGTTCACTGAGCCGTGCCCGCAACACACAAGAACTGGGTGGCATAATATATGGACCACCTTGTATAATGAGAGGCCGTAAGTATGTGCTGACCCACAAACTTGGCATCAATGCCCCGTCATAACTATTATTGTGTCTTGTAGGAAGCACAAAGAAAACAGGCCACAGAATACCTCCTTGTCTCTTGTTCCTCCTACACAAAATACACGCCTTTCACTTTAACTTGGCACAGAGTTTCATTTAAAGCATACCAAATTGTCACGCAGATCAGTAGCAGAAACAGCCAATACTACAATTCTACATCCTTTCCACAGCACTCATTCGTGACTAACATCATATTCTAGTGATAACTATCGCTACTACTCGGCAAACTGTATGGAAACTATAAGCTATCTGTCTATCCATCTATCTATAGCCAGACGACTTAATCCCGTAAGAGGTGGCCACAAACAAGTCGCCTCTATGCCACCCTGTCCCCTGTCATTCTGCATCACTCCCCCTAATTCACACACACCCTCTCTCATATACGTCCCAACTCCATCCTCCACTTATAAGTAATACATTAAAACAGCCGTGAATTATTGTCGCACAAGCTGAGCCCTAATCTTACCCAACACAAACACGAAGAAGCTTTAAAGAACAGAAAACAATACCTTGATAGCAGAAGACCTTAAGACCACAAGTACTGACAGCCTACACCAAGAAACATAACTAATTTCAGTCAGAGACCAAGTGAATATGAGAGGCACACAGTTCATCACTTCAGCTCAAGATCCGTCCCACCTTTGTAACCTTATGCTGCATCATCCTCTCCACAAAGAAACAAAATCGAACAACCGCCCAACACTACACAGATTGTCTTTGCAACATGTCCCCTCCTCCACCCGACTCTACACTTCTGGACACATACATAAACACACAGACACCCCAGCCAGCCAAAACTTTCTATACCAAACATACATAAACACACAGACACCCCAGCCAGCCAAAACTTTCTATATCAAACACATACATAAACACACAGACACCCTAGTCATCCAAAACTTTCTGCCAAACAGATTTCTTCATGTGCCACCACCAGCCATACACCCTTCAGACACTACCGAACCCAGAGACACGAGTACACCAACCTTCCCTGCTACAATACTAATACAAAATATAACACACATACAATCCCCTGTGCTCATACTGCAAAGTGGCACCCCCACACCACAGCACACCCACTCACTTCCTGCACCACACCACCACAACACAGACAGTCCTTCAACATAGCACTGGGTTCACATCCGGAGGAGCCTAAGATGTAACAAGAACAACAACAATAACTCAGGCCAAGTTATAGTGAAACGAGTATAGTTACGAAAGGAAAATTATTGCAAGTTATTTTGTAAGCGCTTCGGGTACACAGAGTTACAAGGCCACAGGGAACGAACTGCATACCAAGGGTTATAATACTGTGGCGGCTTAGGGGACTTTATACCACCTTTTCTTCAGTGATTTATTGTTCAAGCGAACGAGCGTAGAGAGCAAGCGAGCGAGAACACTATATGACATGGTATAATAGGGTGGCAGAGAACAGCGCCAAGACTGTGTTGTCTAGGGAACTATTAAAGCAACAACGGATCTATGGACATCATTAGAAACCTAGTAAAAATTTAATAGGAGTTACTTGAGGGACTTTTCTTAAAATTTACCGCGCCAGTTATGATAAAAGGAAAATAAAAGTACCAAACTGAGCACCAGAACCGAGTTATTTTAAAATTTAAAAGCTACTGCAGATCTGTTCAGACAGCTGGAAAGCTTATGAAGAAGCAATTGGTACTACTTAAGTTAAATAGACTTAGCTTTTAACATCAAGCGAGATGGATGGGTGGATGTGGAATCGTGGATGCTTGGACCGATGGTAGAGTTCCTGCTGTTTCGTCCTTCCACCTGCCGACAAAAATCATCATCAATAACATCATCATCATCATAGCTGTCGTCGTCATTATCATCATCATCATTATTTACACCGTCATTCTCATTATCATTACCATTCTCATCATCATCATCATCATCTTCATCATATTATCATCATCACCTACCTATTTATCTATATCTATTTATCTATAGCCAGACTCCTTAATCCGGTAAGGGGTGACCACAAGCAAATCGCCTTCATGATGTACTGTCCTCTACCATTTAGCTCAAGTATCGCACTCATATGTTTCTACTCTTTCCCTCCATCTCATCGTCGGTCTCCCCATCCCCCTCTAACCTTCCAGCTAACTCATTGTGCACTCTTCTAGTCATTTTCTTATTCGCCATCTTCTCCACATGGCCAAACCACCTCGAAGTGTTTCTCTTAACGCTTTCAGTCTCATCCACATCAGCATCACAACGCTCCTTCACCTGCCCATTTGTCTGTCTGTCTCTCTATGAAACTCCACATGCTCCTCTCAAGTTGCTCATTTCCACCGCTCTTACTCTTGACTTGTGTCCTTTCAACAAGATCCAAGCTTCACTTCCATACTTTAAAGTAGGAATCACAGCATGCAGTGCCCCCCCCCCCTTTTTTTTTTTTTCATACGTTCTTCCTCAGTTCCCTCTTCCTCATCACTGCTTTTTAGAGAACAAGCAACCCTCCTTCCCTGACGTACCATTTCAGTCACTTCATCCTCTAATCTTCCATCCTTATTCATCATATTACATAAATACTTAAATGCACTCACATTCTTCCACTTCCTGGCTATCCAGCCTCACTGTGCATTCTGTAACCTCATACGTTGAGATGTTAAAGCATCACCACCATCAGCATCAACATCATTATCACCATCAATATCATCACCATCAGCCTGTGACACACCACTGCATGATAAGGACCCTCTCACCTTTCTCCACTCTGATCCATTGATTGTTAGCTTGTTCCGTCCTTGCTCGGTAGATCTGCATCATATGATCTCTCCATCTTGTTCCCTGTGCACCTCTTCTTCTCACTCCATCTTTGGCTTGCCATTCAGTTACGCTCGCTCTTCTTCTGTTATCTCTTCTGTGAAAGACGTGACCTGAGGTGTGTGTGTGTGTGTGTGTGTGTGTGTGTGTGTGTGTGTGTGTGTGTGTGTGTGTGTGGAGCTACCTGGAAACAAGCTCAGAATTACTAGATGCGGGAGCTTCAGGCCCCTTAGGTTAATCTCGGTGTGGTGTGGTGTGGTGTGGTGTGGTGTGGTATGGTGTGGGAGGAGGATTTTTTGTGGTTTGGTGTGGTGTGGGGAGGATTGTGTGGTGAGGTGTGGTGTGGTGTGGGAGGGTAATTTTGTGTGGTGTGGTGTGGTGTGGGAGGAGGATTTTTTATGGTTTGGTGTGGTGTGGGAGGGTGGTTTTGTGTGGTGTGGTGTAGGAGGGTGGTTTTGTGTGGTGTGGGAGGGTGGTTGTGTGTGGTGTAGTGTGGGAGGAGGATTTTTTGTAGTTTGGTGTGGTGTGGGAGGGTGATTATGTGTGGTGTGGTGTGGTGTGGTGTTGTGTGGTGTGGTGTGGTGTGGTGTGGTGTGGTGTTGTGTGGTGTGGTGTGGTGTGGTGTTGTGTTGTGTTGTGTTGTGTTGTGTGGTGTGGTGTGGTGTGGTGTGGTGTGGTGTGGTGTGGTGTGGTGAGAGGAGGATTTTTTGTGGTGTGGTGTGGGTAGGTGATTTTGTGTGGTGTGGGTAGGTGATTTTGTGTGGTGTGGGAGTGTGATTTCGTGTCGTGTAGTGTGAGAGACTGGTATGGTGTGGTGTGATACGGTGTGGGAGGGTGGTATGGTATGGTGTGGTGTGAGAGGGTGATGGTGTGTGACTTAATGTGTGGGGCTGGTAGAACGTGACTTGACTTCACTATAATCTCTAAAGCCTATATGAGTACAACACCTCTCATCCGAAAATGGTTAGTGAGAAGCAGACGGTCAGGGCCGGTCCTAGAGCTACTGTGATAAAATGTAGAAAATCATGTGTTGTATCCTTAAAATAAAAAAGAATATGTGAGGTTAATTCTTACCTTTAAATAAAGACCTAAATATATGTATTACTTCACTCATATTCATCCACTTCCTAACGATGCATAAAGAGACGGTGATCAGTGACTTATGGAACCCTGTGCTGTGGTCTATGGGATGTAATAAGTTTTTCAGAATATTGCGTAAGTGTCTCGTAACTGTATAGGTAAAAGGTCCTATATTCTTGGCCTAATATTTACCCTTGAAATAAAACTATGAATGTGTGGAAATAATTCTGCCGTTTGAATAACTGTGGTATCATCAACCATGATATACATACACGAACAGAAGCAAGTACGCACGAGCACACACACACACACACACACACACACACACACACACACACACACACACACACACACTGTGACACACCACTGCATGATAAGGACCCTCTCACCTTTCTCCACTCTGATCCATTGATTGTTAGCTTGTTCCGTCCTTGCTCTGTAGATCTGCATCATATGATCTCTCCATCTTGTTCCCTGTGCACCTCTTCTTCTCACTCCATCTCTGGCTTGCCATTCAGTTACGCTCGCTCTCCTTCTGTTATCTCTTCTGTGAAAGACGTGACCTGAGGTGTGTGTGTGTGTGTGGAGTTACCTGGAAACAAGCTCAGAATTACTAGATGCGGGAGCTTCAGGCCCCTTAGGTTAATCTCCTTGGTGTGGTATGCTGTCGTGTGGTGGGGGGGGTTGTGTGGTGTGGTGGTGGGGGTTGTGTGGTGTGGTGGTGGGGGTTGTGTGGTGTGGTGTGGGAAGGGTTGTGTGGGGAGGGTTGTGTGGTGAGGTGTGGTGTGGTGTGGGAGGGTAATTTTGTGTGGTGTAGTGTGGTGTGATGTGGGAGGAGGATTTTTTGTGGTGTGGTGTGGTGTGGGAGGAGGATTTTTTGTGGTTTGGTGTGGTGTGGGAGGGTGGTTTTTTGTGGTATGGTGTGGTGTGGTGTGGGAGGGTGGTTATGTGTGGTGTGGTGTGGGAGGGTGGTTATGTGTGGTGTGGTGTGGTGTGGGAGGGTGGTTATGTGTGGTGTGGTGTGGTGTGGGAGGGTGGTTATGTGTGGTGTGGTGTGGTGTGGGAGGGTGGTTATGTGTGGTGTGGTGTGGTGTGGGAGGGTGGTTATGTGTGGTGTGGTGTGGTGTGGGAGGGTGGTTATGTGTGGTGTGGTGTGGTGTGGGAGGAGGATTTTTTGTGGTGCGGTGTGGGAGTGTGATTTCGTGTCGTGTAGTGTGAGAGACTGGTATGGTGTGGTGTGATACGGTGTGGGAGGTTGGTATGGTATGGTGTGGTGTGAGAGGGTGATGGTGTGTGACTTAATGTGTGGGGCTGGTAGAACGTGACTTGGCTTCACTATAATGTGTAAAGCCTATATGAGTACAACACCTCTCATCCGAAAATGGTTAGTGAGAAGCAGACGGTCAGGGCCGGTCCTAGAGCTACTGTGATAAAATGTAGAAAATCATGTGTTGTATCCTTAAAATAAAAAAGAATATGTAAGGTTAATTCTTACCTTTAAATAAAGACCAAAGTATATGTATTACTTCACTCATATTCATCCACTTCCTAACGATACATAAAGAGACGGTGATCAGTGACTTATGGAACCCTGTGCTGTGGTCTATGGGATGTAATAAGTTTTTCAGAATATTGCGTAAGTGTCTCGTAACTGTATAGGTAAAAGGTCCTATGTTCTTGGCCTAATATTTACCCTTGAAATAAAACTATGAATGTGTGGAAATAATTCTGCCATTTGAATAACTACGGTATCATCAACCAAGATATACATACACGAACAGAGGCAAGCACACACACACACACAATGCCCAGGCACCAAAACACGAAGTTAAACAGAAAGGAAAGGGAGAGGTGACTCACCCAATGACTTGAAGATCGTCGTCATCATCATCGTCGTCGTCGTCTTCGTTGTCGTAATCATCACCATCATCATCTTCCTCGTCGTCATCATCATCATCATCATCGTCAGCAGCAGCAGCATGTCATCACCATCCCAACACTGTTTAAAATGTAGTACATAAGTTATATCAATATCATCACCATTATCATCAAATACATCACTATCATCTAACCATATTCTAGAGTTTGCATCAACATCATCAGCAGCAGCAGCATCAACATCATCAGCAGCAACATCCGTCTTCATCATCATCATCATCATCATCATAATCATCAGCCTGTGACACACCACTGCAGGATAAGGACCCCTCTCACCTGTTTCCACTCCGATCCTTTGGTTGTTAGCTTGTTCCATCCCAGCTCGGTGGATCTGCGAGTATCATCTCTATCTTGTTCTCTGTGTGCCTCATCCTCTCACTCCGTCTCTGGTCTGCCATTTAGTTACGCTAGCTGTCCATGTGTTACCTGCTCTATGGAAGACGTGACCTAAAGACTGCGTGTGGACTGACCTGTAAACAAGAGGACAAATATACGTGTGTTGCAGAATCACTACTATACCCTGTTCACTCTAACTTGGCGTAAAATTGCAATCTCCTTCTTAAACTTTGCGTTGTGACAAGGGGTTAACACTAGAATGGTGCTAGTCACAAAGAAGTGGTATGAAAATGATGTAGAGCTGTAAGTTTAATTCTTTCACTGAACTACGGGAAATATGCTGCAAAAAAACGACTATCTCGGCCTTGGTAAACTGAAGGAACACCACCACAATATACGCGTACGTGTATGTATGTACGCGTGTGTGTGTGTGTGTGTGTGTGTGTGTGTGTGTGTGTGTGTGTTTCTGTGTGCGTGCGTGCGTGTCTGCGCGTGTGCGAGTGTGTGTGTGCGTGATTGTGTGTGTGTGTGTGTGTGTGTGTGAGTGTGCGATTGTGTGTGTGTGTGTGTGTGTGTATCTGTCTGTGTGATTGCGTGCGTGCGTGTGTGCGTGCGTGCGCGCGTGAGCGAGTGTGTGTGTATGTGTAATTCACCGGGTCGGTCAAGATCACTTGATGGTCGTGATCGTCAGCTTTTACCCTCCCGGAAGGGAGCTGAGAGCTCATATAGTCCGATCTAAGGGCAAGGCTGTGACCTTCACACACGCACACACCCGTCCCCTTGCTCAAGGGGGACAGTAACCACCCACTTCGTCAGTGAAACTTTTCGCAACCTGAGCGAGGCGCGAACTCCCGTCCACCAGTTGGCAAGCGAGAACGTTACCACTGCACCAGCGAGCAGGGTTGCACCAGCGACCAGGGTGTGTGCGTGCGTGCGTGTCTGCGCGTGTGCGAGTGTGTGTGTGTGTGTGTGTGTGTGTGTGTGTGTGTGTGTGTGTGTGTGTGTGTGTGATTGCGTGCGTGCGTGCGTGTGTGCGTGCGTGCGCGCGTGAGCGAGTGTGTGTGTGTGTGTGTGTGTGTGTGTGTGTGTGTGTGTGTGTGTGTGTGTGTGTGTGCTCTTCAGGACAAAATGATTTACATACAATTTTTTTTCCATCACATTGTCTCTCTGAAATCTGAATCGCACTTATCAGTTTACATTCAGGTCCCAAACTGTACTGTTGGGTGGACAGGGACAATGGGGCAAGCAAACCTTGTCCACCAGTCTGATCGGAACGAGAATCTACAGGATGACACTCACTCTGCTATTTCACTGGTCTGAGACACCAAGACTGAGGCGGTACAAGGCCTCCATCTCCCTCACACCAACAGCCCCCTTGTCTCATCAGAATTACGTTTAGTAGCCTCATAGGTAATATTTCATTGGGCCATGATACTTCCTGGCTGTCAGTGCGATATCCTTGTGTCCTAATGTAGTCACCTTAATGGCTAAAAACAGCAGATATCCAACACTTACCTCAGCGGCATGATGCACAGCAATACACACACACCCTCGTCCTTCCACTGTCATACGGCCACTAGCAAAAGTAGCCAAGTAGCGACCCCTACCAAGACGAGAAACTTGTCCATCGACTTTTACAACCACTAGATGGTACCCGGGCCCTCTCATGGTAGGGGCAACTCTAGTATTTTATTCCAGGTACTGCTTGGCGATAGCATTCAGCTGAGTGAGTCATACTGCTATAAGAGTGATAATGCTGTCTCTATTAACTCTCATAATCATACAGGTCTCTTTACCAGCCCTACCCAAAAATAAATTGTGTGTGTGTGTGTGTGTGTGTGTGTGTGTGTGTGTGTGTGTGTGTGTGTGTGTGTGGTGCGAGGTGCCTGTGTGTTACCATGGCAACCTCTCGACACCATCACAGTTACATACAAACATTTCCTCACCAGCATGTTCCACTAGAGAGTACTATGTGTGTGTGTGTGTGTGTGTGTGTGTGTGTGTGTGTGTGTGTGTGTGTGTGTGTGTGTGTGGAGGGTGAGGGGTAGGGGTGAATGGTTTGATGTGGTTGCTGTGTGTGTGTGTGTGTGTGTGTGTGTGTGTGTGTGTGTGTGTGTGTGTGTGTGGTGCGAGGTGCCTGTGTGTTACCATGGCAACCTCCCGACACCATCACAGTTACATACACACATTTCCTCACCAGCAAGTTCCACTAGAGAGTACTGTGTGTGTGTGTGTGTGTGTGTGTGTGTGGGTGGGTGGGTGGATGCATGTGTTGTGTGTGAAGGGTGAGGGGTAGGGGTGAATGGTTTGATGTGGTTGCTGTGTGTGGGGGGGGGGCAGTGTGTTACCATGGCAACCTCCCAACACCACCACAGTTACATATACAGATTTCCCCACCACCAACTACCGTTAGAAAGTATTGTGTGTGTGTGTGTCTGTGTGTGTGTGTGTTAGTTCACTACTTGTCAACGAACCTTGGTTATACATAAACATGCTACTAAAGTTAGGGCACAAATATAATGTAGTATGCTACGAAGTTTACCATCTGTATCTCTGTTCTTCGTCTACTTTCTTTGCCCTCCCTCCTCCCTGCACTTCTTCCCCTCCTCCCTGCACTTCTTCCCCTCCTCCCTGCTCTTCCTCTTCCCCTCCTCCCTGCTCTTCCTCTTCCCCTTCTCCCTGCTCTTCTTCTTCCCCTCCTCCCTGCTCTTCCTCTTCCCCTCCTCCCTGCTCTTCCTCTTTCCCTCCTCGGTGCTCTTCCTCTTTCCCTCCTCCGTGCTCTTCCTCTTCTCCACCTCCCTGCTCTTCCTCTCCTCCTCCCTGCTCCTCCTCTCCTTCTCCCTGCTCTTCCTTCCCACCTCCTCCCTGCTCTTCCTCTTCTCCTCCTTCCTGCTCCTCTTCCCTCCTCCCCCCTCTTCCTCTCCTCCTCCTCTACCTCTCCTGCTTCTCTTCCTCTCCTACTCCCCCCCCTTCTCCTCCTCTTTCCCCTCCCCTGCTCCTTCTTTTCCTTCCACCTCATTTCTTCTTTGTCTTCTACTCCTCCTCCTTCTCCCTGCTCTTCCTTGCCCTTCTCTCCACCTCCTCCTCTCTTCCTTCTTGCTTTTTGCTTCCTCTCCTCCTCCCCCTCGTCCTCATGTCTTCTCCTCCAACTCTTCCTCTTTTCTTCTCCTCTCCACCTCCTCCTCATGCCCCCTCCTCCGACTCGTCCACTTTTATTCTCTTCCTTGTCCTCTCCACCTCCTCGTCCTTTCCTCCTCCTCCTCATTTTCTTCTTTTCCCCCTCATTTTCTTCTCCTCCCCCTCATATTCTTCTCCATCTCGTTCTCCTCCTCCTATACACCCCCCAAGCTATATACCCCTACACCCCCCCTTCCCTCAACTATACACCCCCCTCTCCCCAGCTATATGCCCCTCCCACCAGCCAAATGTCTGTACTCCCAGCCATATGCCCCCTCCCCCAGCTATACACCTCCTCCCCCATCCATACACCCCTTTCTCCAACCATACACACCTACCTCCAAGCCATATGCCCCTACCCCCCCGTTATATATATATATTTATTTTTTTTTTTTTACGTGTCCGACTCTGGGCTAAGGCTTCAGGGCCTATTTCTCGGGGGCAGTGACCTATCCCAAGGCCCAGTAGTCCTCCTACACCTCCACATGTCTGCCCCCCTCCTTCCAGTTATATGCCCCCTCCTCCCAGTCATATGCCCCCTCCTTGTTATATGTCCCCTCCCCTCAGCTATTTGCCCCCTCCAACAGCTATATGCCCCCTCCCACCAGCCATATGCCCACTCCTCCCACCTATACACCTCTTCCTCTCCCACCTATATGCCCCCTCCTCCCCCAGTTGTGGTCCCTCCCCCAACCTATGTTCCCCTTCCCCCACTTGTATGCCCACCTTCCCCATCAGTATGCCCCCTCCCCCCACCTATATACCCCTTCCCTCCACACCCTTTAACGAAGTTATCAAGGTGTCTTTAATAATAAAATCCGAGTACTGTTAAATGTACTAAATTATATTGAAAACAAGTTTTCTTACATGTGACATATTAATTACTGTAGATTATTTATGAATGCAGTATGTATGACTTGTTGCATCTCTAGATTGATAATAAATGGAAGTCATAAAGATGCCCAAGTTGAAGAATGTGAATACACAGAATCGGTCCTTCCTCTCTCTACCCTCCCTTCCCTCTCCTCATCCTACCCTGCCATCTCCCTTCCCAACCTTGTCTCCTTACCTTACCTTGCCTCCCTATTGTGCCATCTGCCACCCCTGCCGCTCTTTATTCTGTCCTGCCACTCTCTACCTTTACTTGCCTATCCCTACCCTACCCATCCACTCCCTACCTTTACTTGCCTATTCCTACTCTACCCTGCCACTCCCTATCTTTACTTGCCTGTCCCTCCCCTACCCATCCACTCCCTACCTTTACTTGCCTGTCCCTACCCTACCCTTCCACACCCTACCTTTACTTGCCTACCCCTACCCTACCTAGCGTCTTACTTTCCTGTCATTTCCAACCTTACCTTGCCTCTTGGTACCTTACCATCCCAGCCTCCATATTCTTTCTTGTCATCCCCTGCCTTGCTGTGCCTGTCCCTGGATTGTCATGTCCTGCACTTCCATGCAACTGCCTACTGTAGTTATTCCCCTGCTCTTTCCAGCCTATCCCCTGCATCCTCTTGCATCTGTGTACCTTTCCTACCTCTCCCCTTTGTTCTTTACCTTTCCCTACCCTTTTCATTTTCCTGCCTTTTCATTGCATTCTCTGCCTTTTGTCCCTCGCTGCATCTCCCTGTGCTTCCCTGACTCCCTAATCACTTTGCTTCCTTTCTTACCATACCCATCGCTCACTCTCTCTCACCCCCTCCCATACCCTTCTCCTCCCTCCCTACTCATCTTTCTCCTCCCCCTCCCCCAACCCTCGCTTACCAACCCTTCTCAGTCCCCTACTTACCCATCTCCTTTACCCAGCCCCTCCTCCTTAATCCTCTCCCTTCCTTCTTACCTCACCTGTCATTCTCCTTTCCCCCCTCCCCCTCTCTTACCTTGCCTCTTCTCTCCCCACCCCTCATTCTCCTCTCCCATTAACTTCCTCCTCCAGCTGCATCCCTCTCTCCATGCCCTTACTCTGCATTCCTCCTTTACTTCTCTGATTGTCCTTTTCCCTGTACTGCCTCCCCTCCACCATTACCACACTAAACCTCAGCTCCACCACCACCACTGTACCTGCCTCACCCCTCTGCCACCACCCTACCAACCTTCACCTCAACCACCACCCAACCTGCCTCACCCCTCTACCACCACATCAACCTGACTTCCACTCCACCACTTCCATACCTACCTCCCCCTCCACCACTTCCACACTACCTTCTCTCCCCTTCTACAACCACGGTCACCACCAACCTACTTGCCTGAGCCTTCACCTCCCCCCCCCCCTTCTGTGAATGCTCTTCCTCCTTACTGTCCGTGAAACTGTGTAAATAAATGTGTATATATAGATTATCTGTGAATGCAATCTGTATGACTTAAGTTACATTTCTTGATTGATAATGTATAAATGGAAGTCATGAAGATGCCTAAGTTGAAGAATGTGAATACACAGAACCAACACAACCGTATCCTAAAATACTTTAAGGAATTTATTTAGGATGTTTCACAGTCTTTGAGTATTCACATTCTTCAACTTAGGCATCTTTACCTAGATTGATAATTAATAAATGGAAGTCATAAAGATGCCCGAGTTGAAGAATGTGAATACACAGAGTCTGTGAAACCAGCACAACCGTATCTTAAACTACTGTAAAGGAATTTATTTAGAATGTTTCACAGACTTTGTGTATTCACATTCTTCAACTCAGGCACCTTTATGCATATGGGTAATTGTAAATAAAAGTTAATAAAAGGAATTTATGATAAGGTTGTATTTCTGAGCCTTTTGTAGGGAGACTAGACACCTTACTTACAGGGTGGACTGCACCAGGCTATGTCTTGAGAAGTGGGGCAAAAATCCTTATTCAACCCCAAAGATGGGGTGAGACAGGATCTCCCTTATTCAACCCCAAAGATGGGGTGAGATAGGATCTCCCTTATTCAACCCCAAAGATGGGGTGAGATAGGATCTCCCTTATTCAGCCCCAAAGATGGGCCAGACTGGATCTCCCTTATTCAACCCCAAAGATGGGGGTGAAAGGATCTCCCTTATTTAATCCCAAAGAAGGGGTGAGACAGGATCTCCCTTATTCAACCCCGAAGATGGGGGTGAAAGGATCTCCCTTATTCAATCCCAAAGATGGGGTGAGACAGGATCTCCCTTATTCAACTCAAAAAATGGGGTGAGACAGGATCTCCCTTATTCAATCCCAAAGATGGGGTGAGACAGGATCTAGAAAAATATGCGGAAAAACTACCAACTGCTTTGTCCAAAGACAAGGGCAACACAATCATTTAAACATCATTCAGGTTCTCAAAAACCTGGCTCCACCTCACATGCCTCATCATCTGCAATTTTTTCCACATGGTAGTTCATGCACAACGACCAGATACAGTAATTATTCAAAGCATGTCAAACAAAAGGTGAATAACTATAATACTGGTATGAATACTTATTTACTCTTCAAAAACCTTATCCTGTGAAAGAAAAATGAATATTATCATACATATAAATAAGGATAAATTATTAAATACCCAGGGCTGATTCCATTATGCTTTCTTCTCTACATACACTAAATCTGCTTCACTCTATTTACACAGTCAAACACACCAGTCCTGTACACACAAAAGATGCATCATCAGCAATGAAATGAAATGCTACAGCATATAATGTGAAGGTCATCAGTTCACCTAACAATCCATTGTCTACTTTAAACTAACAGTATTGTGTTTCCTTCACTTTTCTCCCAGATGCATCATACCAGAGTCATTTACAGTCAAGACAAATACCAGGCCTCTCTCAGCTTAGGAAGTCTAACCACTAGAGGTCAGTGAGAAGCATAAGTGTTGAACAGTATGCAAATTTATGTCTTTGACTGGACTAGAACTCAAACTTACTTTATTACTATAAGTGCTTTCTGAGCTATGAAAATAAGGATTACATAGGATTATGGTGATACAGTATATACATATATAGATGCCAATGTAAATAAAAAACTTTGGTTTAAACAAATACGCTTTAAATCCAAAACCTCATTCCTCTATTTCTAATCCACCTTATAATTTCACTTACTTCCTTTTCATCTCCCTCCTCTTGTCTGCAATTCTCCTTGGGCATTTTCCTTCTCTTCCATCTCTGAAGCAATCCCTAGTTTTTAATAAGTGGCTTCTCTTATTTGCAATTTTTTTTGTTTTCATCAGGTATTTGTATATCTGTATCCCAGAAACATTAACTTTCATCTCAATAATAATACCCTGCAAAAAAAGGTACGCAGTATTAGATCTGTATCCACAGTCAAGTGGGTACATTAACATAAAACATTACCTTTCATGTCCAGAACACCACACTACACACCAAAAGATAAAATTCTGAGAGATATCCACAATAGGAAATACCAAACTCTCTTCAAAAATGTTTCTTTCTAAACGCTCTCTAAAAAGCAACACACGAATGGATGTACTGCATTTTTGCCCTGAACACAAAGCATTCCACATACATCACACCTTATGTTATTCCTGCATTCAGATCACAGTGATCTTAGTTAATGCCCATTATCATTGTCATCCTTCTCATTCAATCCTTTATCGCTTCCTCCCAAGCAAAGAGGGCCGAAGCTAGGCTACGTCAGTCCAAAAATTTAAATCAAGAATGACCAGTAATTCATTACCGTATCTATAATTAGCCATTAACACAAAACTGCAATGAGATTCAGTACACAAGGCATTCAATAACTCTAGAATCAATGGCAAAGTTATACAAATCATATGTATTCACAGAAAATGTTCAGTGTGTCCATTATGACTGATGAACAAAGATGCAGATGATATATTTAATCAACAATCACATGGCAGATAGTATATGTGATGGTGTTATCTCTGAGGTCATTTGAAGGATTTGGTCTATATGGGGAAAATTCAGTTCTACACATGAACACCATTGATGCATGTGACACCATCACTCCTGATGCTATTCACTACATACTTGCTGGGTGAATATCTTGTCTGCTCTTGTGTATCATCACAATGGTTGATGATTTGAACACTGTAAATTCTGTACATGCTGTTTCCATTATTCTGTCCTATGATTCAAAAATTATACAATACCCAGTACAACCATCTATCATCCAATCCTACGTTGCCCCATATGGAGTGTAGGAGCCCGGGCCTAGGCAAGTTGGTCCTGACACTTAAGATGAGAGTGACCAGCCTCACTCATCCCTGTGTGGCACTACGTGAGAAATAAACCCCAATCACCCCTTGGGCATAAACCTTCACCGATTCAATCCGACTGGAGCGCCGTAATTACCCACTAAACCACCAGGCGCCAAAATTTGGTGATATGATTACCATCCAGCGTAGTAAATGGTTTCCTGGTGTACAGGAAACAATTTGACTTGTCACTCAATGTAAAGTCGCCCACAGGCAGAAGGAAGAGGAAAGAATGAAGGAAAGAAAGACACAAGAGGATGGAAGGAAAGAAGCATGAAGGAGAGGAAAGGGCAGACACCCGAGAGCAGCACTACATCAAGTGAGTGAATGGTGAGTGCCCCCACCTACCACTAACACCCAGTACAACACAAATTAATTTCATACACTAAACAGTAACTTGAAGGAACAGAACAAAAACACGTCTTTTATGACAGCATCGAGTGGGATGACCCTGCGCAGTTCAGGACATGGGGTGAATTAGGACAGTGGGCACTGCAATGCTAAATGCCAAGATATTTCTGTTTTATGGCACCAGTTTAACAGCCCTACCCTTACTCTACAAATGTTGTTAATACAAGTTTTCTATAGAACCACGAATAATGCATGAAAATTGTGCAAATATGAAAGGGTAGCATTTTGACCTTGACAGGATTTCATTTTTGAAAAAGCACATATTTTACCAATTTCCTCTCCCACATTCAGTTACACAAATAAGGATCTACTTTTTTTGTGGGTGCAATCTTCAAGTACTATAGTTTTATTTGATTTACCCAGAAAATACATTTTTACAGGAAAGCAGTGCTAAAGGATAGACAGTTGTCCTGATTCCCCCCCCCCCTTTTTTTTCCTGGGACAAGTTGGGACAACTATTTCATTAGTGATTTTTGCAAGGAAAAACCTACTTTTCATGCATTATACACATATCTATTTTATAGTCTGCTGGATTTAAGGTGGTTTTGTGTGTCAACAATTAGTAATTTCTCATTTTCAGGGTACGTGCATGCCCTAGCTGTTCAGTGTTGGGATCTGCATCCCTGACGTTTGCCTGCCATATCTCTTACTGATGCCTGTTTTTCAACCCTTGATGCATGCATTTTCTAGGTATCTTCTCTGACTTCTGATCTGGATTTGACCTGCTTAGCCACTAATTATGCCACTAAATGCACTGTGAAAAGCCTCCACCCGACAAAGAGAGCTTTCAGGCTGCAACTGAATACGTAAAAGAGAAGGGACTGTTATTAAGAGAAGCTGTAAAGATGTTTAATATGATGAAAGTTACACAGGAGAGATATATGAAAGAAGGAAAGATGAAGCCTTCAGGGGGACAGTTATCACTCTCAAGGGAAAATGAAATCGAGCTTACTAGGTGTCTAAAACTAAAGGCTAAGTGAGGCTTTAGTGAATCTATGGAGGAAATCAAAGACCATGTGCAGATGTATGTAAAACGTAATATTAATTGGTGGTAGGTGGGGGTGTTCACTATCCACTCATTCGATGTAGTGCTGCTTTGGGTGTCTGCCCTTTCCTCTCTTCCTTCCTTCCTCTTCTGTGTTTTGTTCCTTCATTCTTTCCTCTTCCTTCTGCCTATGGACAATTCTACACTGAGTGACAAGCAAATTGGTTTCCTGTACACCAGGAAACCATTTACAATGCTGGGTGGTACTATATAACTAAATTGTGGCAACTGGTGGTTTAGTGGGTAATTAAGGTGCTCCAATTGGATTGACCCTGTGTA
Organism: Coenobita brevimanus; assembly: GCF_032717465.1. Classification (NCBI taxonomy): domain Eukaryota; kingdom Metazoa; phylum Arthropoda; class Malacostraca; order Decapoda; family Coenobitidae; genus Coenobita; species Coenobita brevimanus. The sequence continues at coordinate 67,165,182 of NC_136954.1, read as the reverse complement.
GGTTTATATCCAAGGGGTGACTGGGGTTTATTGCTCATGTTATGCCACCCGGGGATGAATGAGGCTGGTCACTCTCATCCTAAATGTCAGGACCAACCTGCTTAGCCCCGGGCTCCAATGCTTCTCATGGGGGAACATAGGATTGGATGAAGGATGGATGGATGGATGGATCAAGACAATGAAGTAGGACAATAACTGAGAAAATACTGCAAGTTCAAGAATCACAGACCTGGTTCGGACTGGATGGCAAGTTTTATGACTCAATACAACTTGTCCCTCAAGCTTCCATCTGCTAGAAAAACTGCTGCCTCAGACCCGAACATAATCTACGGTTATCATGATCTGCTTGAGACAGAGATAAAATGTGTAAAAATCACAGGACGAACTGAATGAACTAGGAATACTGATGAAACCTCACTCTCTATAGACCTGAAGAAGCTCAAGGTAGTTTGCCCCTAAAGGTCAAATGGCATCAAGAACACAAACAACTTCAGGCAGGAAGAGAACAACAGTTATGGCAACCATGTCCACTGCAGGTTTCCTTCCACCACTGATTATCTTCAATGGAAAATATATGCAAGGTACATGGATGCCAGCAAATTCATACCCAGAGACCCGACTTGCCATTTCAGAAAATGGATGGATGGTGTCTAAAATATTTTACGACCGGTTCCGCAACTTTTGTGATGGTCAAACACAAAGACCACTTCTGCTAGTAAACAGTGGCCACAGGACGCATTTGACAACCTCAGTGATACAAAAACCGGGAAGTGAGAACTATCGTCAAACTTCCACCACACACCACAGATTGCCTTCAGCCACTTGATGTATGTTGCTTCAGGTCTTTGCAAACACAGTGGGATAAGGCTATATCACAATGGAACACTGAGCATTGGGCATGCATGATATCAAGGTCTGCCTCTGTCGACCTAGTTGATAAGGTTTGGCCTACTGCTTTAACGAAGGCCAACATTCTCAAGCCATTTGAGAAAATTGGTTTGTATTCTGTTACCCGTTCTGTCTACCCACAATCTGTACTCAACCTGATCTCTTGAATGTTTATAACAAAATGAAGTCCTAGTCCTTGGACAAAACACCATCTGCTGCACCGATTCTAGCAACTCCTCAGAAGGTGGGTGAAGAGTCCCCTTCATCTTCAGGTGTCAGCCACACCAGCCAGTTGGCATATCCTTCACCCACATTGGAGTCACCTGGTAATGCACCCATCACATTATTTGAGCAAATTTTAACAGATGTTTTCATTCCTCATCGCACAGGACAGCAGCAGAAGGATCCTCTACAGGGACACACGCACAGTGCAGAAGAATAGATCCAAAAACTTGTGTCATAATGACTGAAGACTTTCTACAGGAAATTATGCATAAAGAACAAGAAAAGAAAAGGCCTACTCAGAGAAAAAAAGCTTGCTACTCAGGACACAACTTTCTAATATTAGTAGTGTATCTTTGTTAAATCTGACAGGTAACTGAGTCAGTTGTAAAGGATAATTTGGTAACATTAGCTCTCCTGATTCACTAGGACAATGTGAAGGACAACAGGGGAAGTCCATCCATCCTTTATGAAAAATTGCATGGGAATATGTGGAATGCTTTGGGTGCCTGGAAAAAACACGAGTCATTTACTACTGTCTTTCGAAAAAGACCAACAATACTCGAAGAGAGAGAGAGAGAGAGAGAGAGAGAGAGAGAGAGAGAGAGAGAGAGAGAGAGAGAGAGAGAGAGAGAGAGAGAGAGAGAGAGAGAGAGAGAGAGAGAGAGAGAGAGAGAGAGAGAGAGAGAGAGAGAGAGAGAGAGAGAGAGAGAGAGAGAGAGAGAGAAATTTTAAAAAATAAAAAATAAAAAAAATAATAAAATCTCTCCCAGTTCCATGACCACCAAGTACAGTATATATTCACTTAGAAAATGTTCAGTCTATAGTATTTCAACCAGTTCATGATATTATTGTTCAACAGACACATTATACAGAGTGCTGAATACACGTCTGTCTATTGTATGCCTGTGGTTCCTGGTGATTCATGAATAAAATGATGCTCTGAAAAACATGAGGCACAACACATCATTTAATTATCAAGATGTTTATCATTATAACATTTATCTTTTCTATTTTAATGAGGTCCTTCCTTTGACATTTAATTACCGGTATCAAGTTTATCATTATAATAAATATGTTTTCTGTTTTGATGAAGTTTTTCCTTTGACAGATACGAACATGTATCCTGTTCCTTTTCCTTTCTGTCTCTATCATCCTATCACTCTCTCTCTTTCTCTGCATAAAAGAGTTGGTAATAGTTTCTTTTATCGCATTCATTCACCTTTCCTGTTTCCATGAATTGTTGTTGCACTGCTGCTTTAGTCATGTCATTACTTGAAGAATTATTGTTCTGCCACCACTTAAACAAAATATTCCTTGTTTTTTCTCTTTTCTCTCCATTTCAACTTGTCACTTCCATATTTTTTCTTTTCTTTCAACTACTCACTTCCTTGGTTTTCCTTTTTTTTTTTTTTTTTTTTTTTTGGTTCTCTCTCTCTCTCAATAATTCACTGTACTTTTGTGAAAAGCCTCAATCAGGTATGTTACGAGATTATTGTCTCAATATCTTGTACATGTCAAACATCATTTCACACCAGTCACTGTTTCAGTTCTCGTGTCTCTTATGGGTAATAAGCAGTTATCCATTATGCTGTAATGTACACTTATTCTTTTTATATGTCCGGTGTGATAAAATAGTTTGTCACACACTCATCCCGTATCTGTTAACGCTGAAAAAGAAACCTGAAAGAGATTTAAGCATTACATCCACATTTCCAGTTATTATAAATGGCCTATCAGTTTTTTTTATAACATTATATTGAGACACTTAATGAAAGTGTAAATCTTAAAACATCTGTAGCCAGACAACAGGAATGTCTTTAAACTCAAAACTATTCATATATGAAAAAAAAAAAAAATCTTTTCTTAAAACTAATTACAAAGGAATCACTTTCCTTAAAATTAGTCCATGACAAAATATCTCAATTTTCTTTTCCTTTTCTTGACCACTGTGGACCAAGTACTCTTCTTTGAACGATTTTAAAATTTCCATCCACACATCATTAATGCTGTGTTGACCCATCAGTCATGCAGAGCTTGGGGCTGGAATATTTAGTCCAGATGTTAATGGTATCATTTCTACACCTATATAATCTTTATTCCCTCTATAGTATAACTACTTTCAGTTCATCAAGTTTTTCTCTGGAATACTGATGTGCACTTAATCTTTTACATAACCTTTTAGTTTGTTTAACATTTCACCTGCAACAGAGAGAAATTCATTATTCTGTCTTAAGATTCACACAAAGAATATTCACTGCATAACTTTCAATGCTATTCCTTTGCTTAATTTTCTTAAATGACATTTGTGGGCTTAATTTTCTTCAGCGATATTTGGCTTTTTTTTTTCCGACAACATTCTCTGTTTAATTTTTATTAGTGGCATTCTTTTTGTTTCTTTTTCTTAGTCACTTCACTATGTTCTTAATTTCAAGATGACCTTTTCTTCTTCTTCTTCTTGCGCTTGTGATGTTTCCTTCCTCTTTCACTTGATTCATCTCTCTTCTTCTTCCATCTTTTTCTCCTCTTCCTCCCTCCACTCTCTCTGTGCTGTCTCTTCTTACTGCTCGAACAATAACTCTCCTCTTCTTCCTCCTCCTCCTCCTCCTCCTCATCATCATCATCATCATCTTCCTCCTCTTCTCCTTTAGCTCTACCCCTTTCCTCAATCCTTCCTCTCAGCCGCTGACTCCCTGTAATGTCCAATCTTCTCTCTCTCCCCTTAATTTCTCCCTCCTGTTCCCTCCCTCTTCCCCTTCTCTCTACCTCTGCCTCTTCTTGCCTTCCTCTCCCCTCTGTTTCCTCCCCTCGTCTTCGTCGTCCTTCCATTCCCTCCCCTCTACTCTCCCTCCCTCCTATCCCCTCTCCTCGCCTTCCCCTTCCACAAATTTCTTCTTTTCTATCTCTCCCCATTTCTATTCTCCTCTCCCTTCCTATCTCTTCACGACTCCCTCTTCTTCCTGTTTCCTCTTCTCTCCTATCCCTCCCTATCTCTCCTCCTCTACTCCCTCTCCCTCCTAATTCCTCTCCTCTTTTATCCCTATTTGCAACATCCTCTCCTCCTCTACTCCCTCTCCCTCCTAATTCCTCTCCTCTTCTATCCCTATTTGCAACATCCTCTCCTCGAATCCCTCCTAACTGTTCCCCTCTCCTCTCCCTTCCTTCCATTATCTCCTCCACTCGCCTCCCTCTCCCTCTCCCTCTCATCTCCTCTTGATGCCTCCCCCTCATTCCTCCCATCTCTCCACGTCTCCCCCTGCCTCTCACTTCCTCACTTCTACCCCTACCTCTAATCTCTCCAGGTCTCCTTCGCTCCTCAGGGGGGAACCAGCCCAACCGATCTTTTACTGATACCTCTCGTTTCAAGCCCTCTATATCAGCCCTTAGCATCCCTCTCCCCACTGTTTCACCTTCTACCTTAATCTTTCTTCCTCCATCTTCTTCCACCCTGATCCTCCGAACCTCACTCTCTTCCATCTTAACCCTTCTCTCTCCTTCAGTTTCTTGTGCTCTCTCTTGCCAGCCTTCACTTCCTTCCCTCTTAATTCTTCTCCCCAAAGCACTTTCTTCTATTCGCCCTCTTCTTTCTTCATTCTCATCCATTCTTGCTTTCCTTCCTTGATGCTCATCTATCCTTCCATCTCTCTCCCCATTCACATTCACTCTTCCTCTCCTTCCTCCTTCATTCACCTCCAATCTCTCCCTCCTTTCTTTCCGACTGTACCCTCTTCTCTCATCTTCCCTGCCAAACATTCTTCTTTCTCCCAGTCTCTCCTGTCCCTCCTTTCCAAACATTCTTTTCTCCTCTCTCTCCCTACTTTCACTTTCCCCCACCCTTTCTTCACTCCTGTTTTCCATAAATTCACCACTCCTCCCTCCCAGTCTGTCCTCTCGCACAAAGAATCTTTCTTCTCCCGCTCTTCCCCCTCTCTCTCCACCTTGTGGAAACTCCTTCATCCTCCTTGGCCTGTAAGGTTCCTCTGGGGGCTGAAGACTGTCTATCTGTTCTTTTGAGCTGTGACTAAATTCTCTCTTATCTTCCTCTCTCCCTTCCCTCCGGTCCCTGCTCTCCTGGTCTTCCCTAACTCCCCTACCTCTGTCTTCCTCCTCTCCTCTCCCTCTGACATTCCTTTCCTCCTCTTCCTCTCTACTTCTCCTTTCCTCTGCCTCTCTCTCCGTCACACTCTCAAAATACTTCATGTACATATCCTGATACTGATCCCTGGTTCCAGGGTGGCCATACTCTCTGTAAGGGTCAAGTACCCAATCTTCCTCCCAGTGTTCATGGTAGCCCCCTCTACTTCCCCTTCCCCTCCATCCACCCCACCTTCCCCCAAATCCTCCCCCCCTTCTCCGGGGATACCCTCGGAAGCGCCCTCTCCCATAGTGGTAGTTGTGGTAACCATGGTAATGGGAATGTTGGTAGTCATAGCCCTCCCCCTGCTCCTCTTCTCCCTCATCAGGGTAATAATCCTTCTCCAGCTCTGGTTCACTCGAGAGGTCAAGATCACTCTCCCTAAGGTCATCATAGTTAACCTCATCCTCATCCCTCCGATCTCTCCTCCTTCGTTCCAATCTCTCCTCCTTCCCACGTTCACTCCGATGCTTGTCCCTTCGCCTTCTCCCTGACGACCTACTGCTTGACCTAGACCTCGACCTTGATCTAGACCTAGATCTTGACCTTGTTCTTGATCTAGATCTTCTCTTTGAATTTGATCTTGACCTTGACCTAGATCTTGACCTTGACTTGGATCTGGACCTTGATTTCAACCTGGATCTGGATTTTGACCTGGACCTAGATTTTGCTTTAGATTTTGATCTAGACTTTGATCTAGACTTTGACTTTGATCCAGATTTTAACCGAGATCTTGATCTTGAGTTTGACCGGGACCTTGATCTAGATTTAGACCTAGATCTCGATCTTGGTTTTGACCGAGACCTTGATCTGGATTCAGACCGAGACCTAGATCTTGATTTTGACCGTGACCTTGATTTCAACCTCCTCCTAGACTTTGATCTTGACCTTCTCCTAGACCTAGATCTTGATCGTCTTGACCTTGACCTGGACCTTCTTGACCTTGAATGTGACTGAGACCTTGACCTAGACCTTGACTGTGATCCCCCCTCCCCCCTCTTATACCAGGTTGTAGGTTGGGGTGGCTCCCTAGGCCTACCCATGCCCCTCATTCCCCCTCTCATGCTCCCTCTCTCCCTCATGCCCCTGCCCCTGCTCCTCCACATGCCCCCTCTTGGGTACCGACCCCTGCCCCAGCCCCTGCCCCGGTACCAGTAAGGGTCATCTGGGGGATACCACTCGCCGGGACCAGCGTGTGGGGGGTATGGAGGCCAGTGAGGCAGGTGGTCATACTCCGCAGGCTGGTCCATACGCATTGCACCTGTGGGAAAGAACAAATATAATGAATGACAAAAATAACATTGTTAACTCTTAAATTACATTAATTATTTGGCAGGTAATGTGATGTGAGCCTACAAAGACAAATCTATCTATCTATCTATTGCCAGATGCCTTAATCCTGTAAGGGATGGCCATAAACAAACCACCTTCATGTCACCCTGTCCCCTGCCATTTCACTGCCCTCCCCCCAGCTTAAACCCCCCTCCCTAATATATTGTACCTCTCCACTCCAGCCCTCAATCTCATCCTTGGCCTCCCCCTCCCTCTCCCCCACTCCACTTTACTCACATACACTCTCCTTGTTAGTCTCTCGTTCTCATCCTCTCCACAAGGCCAAACCACCTCAATGTATTTCTCCTAATGCTTTCTATCACATTCACATCCACACCACAATGTTCCTTCACTCCCTCATTTGACAGTCTGTCTCTCCATGTAACTCCACATGCTCCTCTCAATAAGTCATTTCCACTGCTCTCACTCTTGACTCGTGTCCTTCCAACAGGGTCCATGCTTCACTTCCATATGTTAGAATTGGTATCACAATACTATCATGCAGCAACTTTTTTACTTCCATGATCACTTCCTTGTTCCTTATCACTGCTTTCAAAGACCCACCAACCTTTCTTCCTTGTTGTACCCTTTCAAGCACTTCATCCTCCACTCTTCCATACTTATTCATCACACTACCCAAGTACTTAAATGCACTCATATTTTCCATTTCCTCATCCTCCAACCTCACTGTACATTCAGTGACTTCATTTCTCTCAAAGACCATAACTTTACTATGATCACCTTTAGATTCCGTTTCTTACACACTCCCCCAAACTCATTCACCAAATGCTGCAGCTTCCATTTGTCTTCACTTAACAATACAGTATCATCTCCAAACAACAGTAAAGGAAGTTTTCAAATGCTGCCCTCTCTCTTTAAGGCTGCTCCAACATCCACTGCCCTCCCTTAAGTCTCTTTTATAACCCTGTCCATATACACTCAAACCTCGATTTAAGGGACCTCCATTTAACCCGTCACGTCCCGAGGTTTTCCGCACCTCCGACATCTCCCAATCCCGAGGTATTTTCGAAAAAATTTTTTTTGGCTAAAACCTTCGCTTTTGGTGAGTAACATCGAAAATTCATAGAGAAATCGCTCACCTGAGGTTTAAAATACTCAATCCAGGTAGGAGTTCCTCCTTACCTGACTGAGTTTTCTAACATGCTGGCACCAAAGAAAACGAGTTCTATGGGAGGGTAACTATTTTATCCACTCATAAACGGTATTTATTTATTTACTTGGTACAAATTTATATGTAGTATGAGAGTATATTGGTTTTCAAGCAGTAATAAAGGCATTATAAGCACTGTTTCACTCACTAACTAATCACCATACCTGACCTTTTTTTGCCACATTACCTGATCATTTTTTCTGACTGTTTCTTCTTCTAATGCTGTATAAACATTGTCCTCCACATTGTCATCGATTGGGGAATCACCCTGGCCCTGAATATCTTTACTGGCCAGGTCACTGGTAACAGGTGAATTGCCAAGACAATGGCGTGAGGGGGGGAGGGGAGAGGTTATGCGGTGTAAGGCATTGTCCCTGCTTGGCATCTTGTAGAGGAATAGAGGAAGGTGTCCCGTGTATACATACGAAAAATCACGAGCGAAAATTGAAAATAGTGCAAATTAGGGACCTTGCAATTGCACAGCTTGTCTCGCCTCTTCATTCTACCATGCTGTTCCTTGCACCCCTTTTTGTCTTCTCTTCACTCTACACACCACCTCACATGCTGTGCAAATTTTTTTGGTGAATATCTTGCACACACCTTCCCTCCCCCATCTGCTCAAAATCATATTTAACCAATCACTCCTCCACTTCTCTCTTATATTCTGCCTTTTTTTTCCATCCTCTTGCAACTCTTCTACCCTTCTTGGATGGACTACTTCTTCCTGTTCTTCCCTCCCTCTATTTCTCCACTTCATTTGAACCTTGACTTTCATCACCACCAAGTGGTGGGCAGAAAGTCCATTCTCTCAATCTCTGAATGCTCCTGCATCCATTACAGACATTCTTATTCTCTCATCCACACACATATAGACAATCATTGCCTTCCATTCATTCAGTTTACCAACCACCCTTCTCATCACTCACCATGTATACCTGTGGATCATTTTGGGCCTGATGAGGGTATTGGCCATCACCAACCCCCTCCCTGCACAATGTTCATCAGAGCACTGCCATTCTCATCCTCTTCTGCAGGCACATCCCACTCACCAACTACTTCATCCATCCATCATTCAATCCTACATTGTCCCATGAGAAGCATAGAAGCCCGGGGCTAGGCAAATTGGTCCCGACATTTAAGATGAGAGTGACCAGCCTCACTCATCCCTGAGTGGCATTACATGAGCAATCAACCCCAATCGCCCCTTGGATATAAACCTTCACCGGCTCAATCTGATTGGAGCACAATAATTACCCACTAAACCACCAGGCGCCAAAATTTGGTTACATGGTTACCACCCAGTGTAGTAAATGGTTTCCTGGTGTATAGGATACCATTTGGCTTGTCACTCAGTGTAGAGTCACCCACGGGCAGAAGGAAGAGGAAATAATGAAGGAAAGAAAGACAGAAGAGGGAGTGTAAAGTCACCTGTAGGCACAAGGACAAGGAAAGAATGAAGGAAAGAAAGACAGAAGAGGATGGAATGAAAGAAGGATGAAGGAGAGCAAAGGGCAGACACCCAACAGCAGTACTACATTGAGTAAGTGGATCCACCTTCACACACCCTACTTCTCCATTCATATCTCCAATCAAAAACACTCTCTCACTCCTCTCAAACTTCTTTATGCAAGCTTCCACATTTGCCACGAACTCTTCCACTTTGCTTGCACAATCTTGTGTTGGTGCACACACACACAATTGCCCACATTTGTATTTCCACTTTCAATCTCACCCACAGCAGCAAGGATTGCATGGGCTTAAATGGTAAGCAAATGACTGTCTGCCCCATTTCACTAATATACAGTACACTCTCGATATACGGAACCCTTTAACAACCACCTTGAGCTCGCCAAACATTATATTCATTAATGAATTTTCATTTGGTAAAAGAATGGATGCATGGGAAACACCGACCAGCATGGCACACACACAAACACACACACACACACATACTCCTCTGCATCCTGCAGACACCTTATCAGTCTCTGGGGGACCAGCATTGTAAGAGGATCCATTAATAGTGCATTTGTTGAGAAAATGAGCCATTCTGACCTAGTTGTACATTACTGCGCGTAACTGTACAGCCAAAAGACGTTCTATATTTAACGATCTTTGTTCCATAAAAGCCACGACGCCTTGGAAATTACCAAACAGCATGGTGTTCAGTTTTTATGTCAAGGGTCTGGTACCAATTAGTTCATTATATCGCGAGTGTACAGTACTGTAAATAATTCTTCCCTGTCCCTTTTTTTTTTTAAACCTACCTCATCCTATCCATAGGTGCAAAAAACGGGTCAAGATAATGATGATTATGATGTGATGAGAATGATGGCAATATGCAACTTACAGGTCCATCTCAAAGCTGTGTAATTTAACATTACTGTCAACAGCCAACCTTGGTGGTATAATAACACAGTCCACTATCCCAAAGCCAAATGTCTCACCTCCAAAACAATCCTTCTGTCAAATCTATACTCATGATGAAAATAATATTATTTAACCTATTAAAGGGGGCAAATTAGAGATTGGCTGTTACAACAAATTTTTTTAACACTTACAAAGAGCAATGAAGGAAACACATTTTGCAAGCATATGAGTAAACTCAATTTCAACTATATGATATTTTTTTTGTTACCAACATAATAGTTTATGTTAACTACAGATTGGTAACTGGACTTCATACAGAAGCATGACATACAGTACACTACAGCAAATAAAGTAGTGGTAGGTGGTGGCAAACCTCATCAGTCACTTGATGTAGTGCTGCCTACTTTTTCCTTCAATCTTATCATTCTACTTCTGTGTCTGCCCCCCTCTCTTCTTATTTCTCCCATCTTTCTAGTCACTTTTATTACTCTTCACTTCAGGTGGTTCTACACTAAGTGACAAGCATAGTGGTTTCCTGTAACTCAGGAAACCAATTATAAAGCTGGGTGGTAACAATATTATCAAATAGCGGGGTGATGTGGAGCATATTACGGAGTCTCTGTTTACTGGATAGTGAGAGCAAATGCAGCATCCATCCAGGAACCAAAGCTCCACATTTCCCTGCACCTGAGGCACTGTCTACTGCAAGGGAACATCAGTTTGCTGCATGAGACAGCACTGCAGGTAGGGGCGGTTGTTTGCCTCTGGCTGATGTGTTTGCTTGCCAGAGAGACTGGGGGTACTCAATAATGGCAGCAAATATCTAGCTTGAGATTTTAACACCTTCAATACAATGAAGTCTGTTTTCATTTATACATGCTATCTCATGATAATTTTCTTCAGCTCAACAGAGATTTCAACTTACCCCTTTCAGTTAAATGGCACTTTCAAAAATTATTCATCCTATCTCAAGACAATTTTCTTCAACTCCGGTGAGCCTTTTCAAACTGAAGTGAGTTGGATATAGCCTTCACTGACTCCTTCATTATTAGGGTGCTCTCTGAAGCTTCATAACATTGTCAGAGACCAGCAATAAAATATAAATTACATCCTAACACTGAAGGGATTAACTGTAATAACTGGGAGGAAATCAAGAACATTAATAAAAACAGTACCACACCAACAGGCAAAAAGTAAAGGAAAATGTGGAGGCTGATGCTATGAGGCACTAAATAAGGTATGGTGCTCATTTCTGTAATACTGGGAGTTGAACCTGCGGCAGGTTTTTCATTCACACACAATCCTGAGATACAAGGCCACTGCATCATGCAGGTCAGCACAGTTACCTCTCCTCGGTATTACTCATTTTACCTACCAACTCACAAAGGACCCCGACTCAAGTGGCACAAACAGCTTGCACCAGGCTTCATACCCACTATCAGGCCAGAAACTTTGTAGCTAGCAGTGCTAACCACCGGGGAAATTGTCTTGGTAAAGAAACTGTCTCTATTCTTGACATGACCATGACAGGCTTAAAAGCTACGGTAATAGAGATTAAAACCATCTATGCATCCATCATCCAATCATACATTGCCCCATGAGGGGTGTAGGAGCCCGGGGCTAGGCAAGTTGGTCCCAACATTTAAGATGAGAGTGACCAGCCTCATTCATCCCTGAGAGGCATTACATGAGTTTAATAAACCCCAACCAACCCTTGGACATAAACATTCACTGGCTCAATCCAAATGGAGCGCCGTAATTATCCACTAAACCACCAGGCGCCAAAATTTGGTTATATGGTTACCACCCAGTGTAGTAAATGGTTTCCTGGTGTGCAGGAAACCATTTGGCTTGTCATTCAGTGTAGGGTCACCCACAGCCAGAAGGAAGAGGAAAGAATGAAGGAACGAAGACGGAAGAGGAAGTGTAAAGTCAACTGCAGGCAGAAGGACAAGGAAAGAATGAAGGAAAGAAAGACAGAAGAGGATGGAAGGAAAGAAGGATGGAGGAGAAGAAAGGGCAGACACCCGAGAGCAGCACTACATTGAGTGAGTGGATGGTGAGCGCCCCCACCTACCACATCAACATAGGAAAACACATCAGAACAACAAAAACAAGCCACCTACCAATGGGGAAACTGTCTTTATTCTTCTTGGTGCTGGATGAATCAGTGTCTGAGGAGGAAGAGTCTGAGTCAAAGGAAGATGAAGAGGTTGATGATGAATCTTTCTCTGAGGTGGCACTGGAGATGGAGGAGAGGGAGCCAGTGGAGATGACACTCTGGAGCCGAACCTGTAATAACAACGAGTTAGATTTTGTCTTGGAGTTGTATGTTTACAACTTTAATTGTGAAGGGGAAGGCAAGCCCTACTTTCTGACAGCATATTATAGTACATCTATGGCTGTTTAATTTAATCAGTGTGCATCCCACATTACACAGTGCAGTGAGCAACAACACAGAGACCAAACATACTTTACATGTCATATGCTTCTGAATTCTTTGCAAAAAAAACTGGATGCTTGCCTTCACCTTTACTATTCAAGTTTTGAGCATTTGGTCATTGATTTCAAAGTGCCATGAATCAACTGGATTTCTGTCCATGGACTGCATACAAAATAAACTCTCAAAACATTTCATGTGGCACTTAATGTGACATTTAATGTTACCAGTATGCAAGCCACACAAAATATCAGTGCTGGGCAGGTGCGCAATGACTTGCGCAATGTGCAATTGCACACCGTTGTGCTCCAGTGAATATCATTTGCGCATTGCGCACCGCAAGAGACCTTGCGCAATTTTGTGCTTTTGCACATGAAAAGGCAGGTGCGCAAGCGCAAATTTAGTTGCACTTCTACAATTAAATTTGCACTTGCGCACCTGCCTTGTGCAGCAGTCCTGTGGATTGCGCAGTGCGCAATCCACAGGACAAGTGATCTTGGGAGCTGCCTGCATGGCTGGACAAGGGATGGTGGAGGCTCGAGCGGGAGCTGTGGAAATAAATGAGTTATTTGAGAGGAGCATGTGGAGTTACATGGAGAGACAGACTGACAAATGAGGAAGTGACAGATCGTTGTGGTGTGGATGTGGATGTGATAGGAAGCGTTAGGAGAAACACACTGAGGTGGTTTGGTCATATGGAGAGGATGGAGAGTGGGACACTAATGAGGAAAGTGTATGTGAGTGAGGTGGAGGGGGAGGACAGGGAGGGGGAGGCCAAGGATGAGATGAAGGGATGGAGTGGAAAGGTATATTAGAGAGGGGAGTGTAAGCTGGGAGCAGGGCAGTGAAATGGCACGGGACAGGATAATATGGAGGCGATTTGTTGTTTGTGGCCAGTGGCCACCCCTTACGGGATTAAGGCATTTGACAATAGATAGATAGACAGATAGAATAATAAGAAATATAGTAAGTAAGTATGCTAATTTAAATATCTCAATATTTTACACTAATTCCCATAAATATATGCAAATGGTTTGCACTTGCACTTTGCGACATTGCGCAAGCTAAATATTAGTCAGACTGCGCACTTGCACTTGCACAAGGTAGTGAACTGTGGACTGCGCACTGTGCACTGCACAAGGTCCTTTTTCGTTTGCGCTGCCCACCACTGCAAAATATGGCTTGCATACCGGTAACATCATAATCTACACTGGGCAGACAACAACTGAGTGGCTCTCACACAAATTAGGCCTGTTAATAATAAAGGGAGGCTGCAAATATGACACAATAGCTACATGTCTCCTTTAGTGTTATGTTATCAAGGTGCATTTTACAAACAGTGACTGTGCAGCAAGTAGTGTGATATGCAACAAAATGAAAACGATGAGCGCAACATTCCACCTGATATGCCTACATCAGCTGGCCTGATAACATTAATTTCTGGGTATCCAGTAGTTTGTGGACGATACGGAGTACCACTTGCTGTCCTGATAATTACTGTGCTAGTTCTGTAATTAAATGATTGAACCAATCATGAATACAATGTTGAATAGTGGTGAAATTTCAAAATATGCCATGTGCAGTGTTATGTAGCTTGATTCTTGATCCACAGCAAATCAGATAAAAAGCACTTAATACAGTGAAGTCATCTAATCTGCAGCAATATGGTCCTGGACCACTGCTGTGCTTTAGAAATTCTGTGGTTTATAAATAGCATAACTTATGGGAAAAATTACTTATGGTTCTGGTCTCTTGGCCAAGCTGCCACATATTACCCTACCTACTAACTAGTAACCGACGAACACTAGCACACACTCAAATAATTTTTCAGTGCACGTATTACTAGGAATAAAGAATATTAAACATTAAATAAAGAATATTGAACATTAAATAAACAATATTACAGCGTCTTACCTGACTTCGGCCGAAAAAAACGCTTAACCACTAAAGTGCTAACAGGATCAATCGATCCTTTTTCAGGATTATGCAAGATACCGATTGTGATAGATAGAGGGGCTTTTGGGAAAAACTGCGAACACTAGGCTTCGGCCAAATTGTGACGTATATCGATGCAAACCAATGAGAACTAAGTCCTGAGTAGGGAGGAGGGAGGATCCGGGCCCGTACCCATGGTGGAGGGGGGGATTCCACCACTGCCCTCTCACTGCCTTCCTCTACCCCAATACCTTTGTTCCCCCTCCCCCTCCCTCACCTCTGACCTCCTTGTGCTCCCTAACCATCCTCTATCTTGCCAATGTGGTTCCCCCTCCTTTCCCCCCCTTCCCTGTCTCCCTGGGGAAGGTTATATCCCCCCTACCCACCCTCCACACCCTTGTACTCCCTCTCTGCCTGTCCACTTTGTCTTGTGGTGCCTGTCTCCCACCACTATATCCCTGTACCATCCCTCCAGGCTTCTCCTCACCTCTCCCCCACTCCCAACCCCTGTGGTATCCCGTCCACTTACAACTCACTCCCCTCCCCACCCCGTCTAAAGAATTATATGTCATTGTTAATATTCATGTCGTACGTTTTCATTTAATACCAGATTACTGTTTGTGTAATTTTAAGCACCAATATACGAAACACAGAATGTATGTTTTTTTTTTTTTTTTTTTTTTTAAATCAATCTCCATGTATATACCGTAATGTTTTCTGTAAATGTCAGTAATGATTGTTTTTTTATAATAATAATTTGTGTATTTGTGTGCTAGTCTTTCTCTTACACTATTAACATTACTTTGCATGTTTTAGCTTTTTTTTCCCCTTGAAATTCTTACAGCTACTTGATTTGACAGCTCTGAGGGGAGGGGATGGGGGGGAAAGGGGTGACAGGAGAGGGGCAAGGGGGAGTGGATGCTGGAGTGTGTGAGTAACACCAAGAAAAGGATTTTGCATGCTTTTGCTCAATTTTTTTATTTTGACAGCTACACAGCTATGAGGGAAGGGGACAGGGGAAGGGAAGGTGGAAGTGTTGAGGGAGGAAGGGTGCTGGGAGTGAGTGAGGAACACCAACATAATTATTTTGCATGCTATTCTTTGGGAAAAAAAAAAAAAATTGAGCTGGAAAATTCTGAAGGGGAGTAGGGAGGAAGGAGGGTAGGGGGGAGGGGAGGAAGAGACAGGGGGGTAATAGAAGTGGGTGAGGAAGGTCATGGGATTGGAGGAATGAGGGAGGAATGGGGTGGGAGTGCATAGAAAACTAAAGTTGCCCCACCTGGAAGGCTAACTTTTTTAAACTTTGACGGGATATAGCTCATGAACCAGTTGGTCTACAATGCTCTGGTTTGTGGCATAAGATGTGTAAATTCAAGCTCTAAACCTTGGGCATAACACTTTTTACTTCTGTAAGAGTTGAAAAATTGTCTCCATATACAGATTTTCGCACCGGTACAGTCGATCAAATTGCGAACCCTATAGGCTTTCTATTTTATGAAGGCGGTTTGGGGTGGGCCTCCTAAGTCCTCACACCACCAGCTCTGTTGCCACATCACTGCCACACATGTGCTCCTCTCTCTCTCTCTCTCTCTCTCTCTCATATTAATATTTATATTAACTGCTTCTAATTTTATTTTATTTTATTTTTTCTCTTGTTTTGATTTTTGATGGGCAAGCTTCCATGGCGGGAGACTGACCGAGTATGACCCGCACACCTCTCGTGTCACTGCACTAGACAAACGCTGACAAGTCTTATGGGATTTATACTATATTATAGCTTTCTTTTAATTACATCTATGTAGAGTATTTACAATTTATTTATAAGTAGTTACTAACATCTATGTAGAGTATTTAAAATTTATTTATAAGTAGTTACTAACATCTATGTAGAGTATTTAAAATTTATTTATAAGTGGTTACTAACTTAAAATAGGAAAGAGAGAGAGGGAGAAAGAGGTGAGCAGGAGTAATTACACGTGTGTGGCGGCGGTGATGTGACAACCGAGCTAGTGGTATGAGGTCTTAGGAGGCCCCACCCAAACTACCTTCATAAAATAGAAAGCCTATAGAGGTTAAATGGAAGGAGTTGGGGGTGGGGGTTCCGAGGTTAGAGGCAAACTAGGGCCTCTCAGCACGAGGCGAGTGTGCTGATGCATCATGCTGCCGCTGCCTCAGTCCTGCTTCTTCCTCCTCAGCCTCCCTCAGGAACCCCTCAAAGTCCACTGCAGAGATAACTGAAGCAGTGCCAGATCACAACCAGTCTTCGGCCAGTTGTGGTCTGGCATTGTATCACGCTGGAAGGGCAAGTAAGGGGAGGGGGGGAAAGGGGGGTAGGCCAGGTAGTCCTCGGAAACCACACTCGTGGCCACTCTTGAAGCAGGTGGTGCAGGCATAAACAATGGAGGGAAGTAGTGCGTGCACTTGCCATCAGGGAAGGGTTAAGAATGGCTTGTCACTGCTTATCAAGCTTGCCTGTGAATGGCTGATGGCCGCAGTTTGTGGCACAAACATGTGCCATGGAAATCTCAACGGAAATGCGTCGCTTTCTTGCCAAAAGTAAGAGCATTAAGCATATAACCGTAGTTTCTGCTACTTTGGGTTCTGAGTGGGAACATTGCCGTGGATTACAAAACCGTGGATGCGACTTGACTATGTTTGTTGAAAGTGATGTATAACAAGACCAGCAAAGTGGCAAATGGAAGTCAGAAGGGTAAGAGTTAAACTAATTACTGACTAGTTGCACACACACACACACACACACACACACACACACAGAGCAAACAGATGTCTTTAGACTGCTCCCACTCCCAGCCACCGCTGCAAACATTAAGTAGTTTTCAGGAATTATGCTTGTCCTGTCTCCTATGGTCTTGTTTTAAGTTTAAAATACTGTAAGTTAATACAGACTACCAAAAATGTAAAGATTTATTGGCAAGAGTATACATGAATGTTTGTTGTATTTTTGGTAACAGCTGTTTTTGGTACTGTAACCAATCTCAAACATGGCCGATAATGTAAACACTGAGGGACTCGAATTTCCAGGATTTGATAAAAATACTAATGTCATGGATCTGGTTAGAACACTGATTATGAGGATTAGTGAACTTGAAAAGAAAGTGGAGAATCTAGTGTTAAAAGACATGTGAAAATACTGAGAGTACTATACAGAGTCTGATCCAGTCCAATGAGACGGCGAATGAGGAGATCAGGAATTTGAAGCGTGAAAATATCGAATTGAGAAGAAAACTAGAAGAGAGTCCTAATAAAACAGAGAAGGTGAGTAGTGTATTAGAAGAACATAAGGCAAAGTGGGCACACGTAGAAGAAGAACAGAAAGAAGTGGTCAGCCTAAGAGAAATAATCCAGGAAGAGAGGGAAATGAACAAGAAAAAAATAAAAGAAAATGTAGTGAAAATACTGAAGAAAAAAGATAAAATAGTGAGTGAAACTGTAGAAAGGAACAGATGTGTGGTAATATTTGGAAACAGGGAGGAGGAAGAAAAGGTTAGATCCATGAGACTCGAGAGAGACACGAACCTGGTGAGAAGAATATTAGGCAAGATTGATCCCGAAGGAGACAAGTGGGTAAATGAAACTGAGGAAGTAAGGAGGATAGGGCCTAATAAGAATGGGGAAACAAGACCAATGACAGTCAAGTTGTCATCAGAAAGTGTAGTAAATGATATACTTAAAGTGACCTGGAAACTAAGCAAAAAGGCGGGGATGGAAAACATTATACTGTAATAAGAAAAGATTTGAATGAAGAAGAAAGAGAAGTTTTAAAATCACTGAAGGAACAAGTAAAGGAAAAAAATGATAAGAGGACAGAGGAAGAATGTAATACTTTTTTTTGGAGAGTAATAGATATGAAAGGAAGTGGTATATGAGGAAACAGAAGTGAAGGAAACTAAGAGGGATGGCTATGAAAGATCAGAAATTGAGGAAGTGGTACTGATGGAGAGAAGGAGAGAAGAGGGTATAAAAACCATCAAAAATAATTTGAAGGTAGTATATACTAATGCTGATGGTTTAATATCGGCAAGGCTTGAAATTAACGATTTCTTGAGGGAACATGAACCTGATGTCATGTGCTTTGTAGAGACCAAATTAAGAGAAGATATTGATGTTCATTTGGGAGATGGTAAATACAAACTGTGGAGAAGAGACAGAAAAGAAAAAACGGAAGGAGGAGTGATGACAGCAGTGAAGAACAACATAAATGTAGATACCATGGAAATGGGAGAAAGCAGGGCTGAAGTGATATATATGAAATTAGAAACTGGAAAGAATGGCAAGAGAGATACGGCGGTAGTGTATGTTCCCCCTAAGACGAGACCATGGAATGATGACGAATATCAGGAGATGTTGTCAGATATGGCTAGTTATTTACAAAAAATAATTGAGAAAAGCATCAATATAATTTTGGTGGGTGACTTTAACTGTAATGAAATGAACTGTGAGGAATGTGACTCAGGAGGCTGCGAGGATTCGTGGGGCACTATATTATTAAATATCATAATGAATAATGTGATGACGCAATGGGTTAAAGAAGAGACACGGTTCCGAGGTGAGGACACACCAGCAAGGTTAGATTTACTGTTTACCAAAGAACCCGATGGAATAGAATCATTGAAATACAGTATTTCTGTCTTACAGGAAAAAGTGATCATGTGGTCATTGAGTTCCGGGTGATAATAGGGAATGTCGAGCCAAGAGACAAGCTCCATAGGCAGGGAAGATACAACTTTGGGAAAGCAAATATTACAGGACTGAGAAAATTTTTGGAAATGAGGATTGGAGAAAATTCAGAGAAACAAGAGAGATACAGAGGATGTGGGATATCTTTCTAGACCTCTATAATTTGGGAGTGGAAAAATTTGTACCAAGAGCAAGGGGGAAAGAAAACAGGAAAATGGAGTGGTTTAACAGAAGGTCTATGACAGCAAAAAAAAGAGACAGATAAGGCGTGGAACAACTGGAGAAAGAGAGGTAACAACAGAACAAAGGAAGAATATAATAGAACTAGAAATGAATAAGCAAGAATATGCAGAGATGAAGAAAGGAATTTTGAAAAAGGTATAATAGACAAATGCAAGGATGAACCCAAACTGTTTTATAGATTTGTTAATGGCAAACTGAAACAAAAGGAAGGAATCACCAAACTGAAAGTAAAAGGAGAGGTCTATAAAGATGCAGCAATGCAAGCTGAAATAATGAACAAATGTTTCCAATCAGTTTTCTCTAATGAAAAAGAGTTTGTGGAAGGGGAGGGAGTGATTAGAAATGTCTGTCTATCTATCTATTGCCAGACGCCTCAATCTCGTTTGGGGTGGCCACAAACAAATCGCCTCCACGTCGCCCTGTCCCCCGCCATTTCACTGCCCTGCTCCCAACTCCATCCCCCTCTCTCATATACCTCTCCACCCCATCCCTCCATCTCATCCTCGGCCTCCCCCTCCCTCTTCCCCCCTACACCTCACTCACATACACTCTCTTCGTCAGTCTTTCACCCTCCATCCTCTCCACATGGCCAAACCATCTCTGTGTGTTCCTCATAACGCTTCCTATCACATCCACATCCACACCACAACGCTCCTTTATATCCTCATTCGTCAGCCTGTCTCTCCATGTGACTCCACAGGCTCTTCTTAAATAACTCATTTCCACTGCTCTCACTCTTAACTTGTGTCCTTCCAACAATGTCCAAGCTTCACTTCCATATGTTAGAGTTGGTATCACAATACTGTCATGTAGTAACTTTTTCACTTCCTTGCTCACTTCCCTGTTTCTTATCACTGCTTTCAAAGAACCAGCAACCTTTCTTCCCTGCTGTACCCTTTCAAGCACTTCACCCTCCAAACCTCCATCCTTACTCATCACACTACCCAAGTACTTAAACGTACTCACATTTTCCAATTCCTCACCATCCAACCTCGCTGTACATTCACTGACTTCACCTCTCTCAAAGACCATCACTTTACTCTTCCTTACATTCACCTTTAGATTCCGTTTCTTACACACACTCTCAAACTCATCCACCAAGCCTTGCAGCTCCCCTTCGTCTTCACTCAACAACACAGTATCATCTGCAAACAACAGTACAGGGAGTTTCCAAACACTATCCTCTCTCACCAGGGGCACTCCAACATCCACTACCCTACCTTGTACCTCTTTTATTACCCCATCCATGTACAGACTGAACAACCATGGAGACATGACACATCCCTGTTTCAACCCAACCTTCAAAGAGAAAAATTCACTTAGTTCACCATCCACACACACTGCAGCCTTAGCACCATCATACATAGTCTTCACAGAATTCAACAACCTCCCATCTACTCCATATATTCTTAACACTTTCCACAATCCTTGTCTATCCACCCTGTCATATGCTTTCTCCAAATCCATAAAAGTCGCATACAACTTCTTTCCCTTCTCTAAAAACTTTTCCACTAAAGATCTAAGAATGAATATCTGATCTACACAACCTTTTCCCTTCCTAAAGCCTCCCTGTTCTTTCTCTAACTCTGTCAATAAGTATCCTACCATACACTTTTCCTATTATACTAAGAAGACAAATGCCCCTATGATTACCACACACTTCTTTTTCCCCTTTTCCTTTGTACAAGGGAATAATTATACAAGGGAATAATTATACCTGACTTCCAATCCTCCGGGACTCTACCTTCCTCCCAGGCCAATCTGCACATCTTCCACATCCATTCTACTACTATCTCTCCCCCATGCTTCAGCATTTCATCACACACTCCATCAATTCCTGGGGCTTTCCCTAATTTAACTTTCTTCATTGCTTCCACAACTTCTATCCTACTGATTTCTTCCTGTCTTCTCACCTCCCTCCTTCTCCCAGCCATTTCCCAGCCACTTATACTCGCATTACTTCTATCCTGTATGTTCAACAATTCCTTAAAGTGTTCTCTCCATCTGCTCACTTTTACTCCCTTCTCCACTAGTAATCTACCATTTTTATCTTTCACTCCCCTGCTAACCTCACTTCCACCCTGTCTTACTCTCTTCACCTTTTTCCAGAACATTTTCTTACTGTCCCTCCACTTTACACTCAAATTCCTTCCAAATTCCTCATCCACTGTCTTCTTACTCTCTCTTACTAATCTTTTCACTCCCTCTTCTGTCTTTCTTTCCTTCATTCTTTCCTTTTTCTTCTGCCTGTGGGTGACTCTACACTAAGTGACAAGCCAAATGGTTTCCAGTACACCAGGAAATCATTTACTACGCTGGTAACCATATAGCCAATTTTGGCACCTGGTTGTTTAGTGGGTATTTATTGTACTCCAGTCGGATTGAGCCGGTGAAGGTTTATATCCAAGGGGTGGTTGGAGTTGATTGCTCATGTAATGCCACTCAGGGATGAGTGAGGCTGGTCACTCTCATCTTAAATGTCGAGACCAACTGTCTAGCCCCGGCCTCCTACGCTCCTCATGGGGCAATGCAGGAATGGATGATGCATGGATGGATGGATAAAAGATATAAAAGTGGAGGTACAGGAAGTGTATAAATTACTGGAAACTCAAGATGTAAGGAAAGCCCCAGGACCTGATGGAATTTCTAATTGGGTACTGAAGGAATGCGGAGAACAACTGGCGGATAAAAGTCACAGTTTAATCGTGTGTTCTCTGGAAGAGTGGAATGTGCCACAAAAATGGAAGAGGGCAAATGTGGTACCAATTTATAAGAGAGGAAACAGGGAAGAACCCCTGAATTATAGACCAGTGTCTCTAACCAGCATGGCTGCAAAATTGTGCGAGAGAATCCTGAAAGACAGATGGATAAAATATCTAGAAGAGATGAATATTTTGGATGATGTCAGTTTGGATTCAGATGTGAAGGTCATGTGTTTCCAACTTGTTGAGCTTTTACTCAAGAGAGATTGATGTGGTACAGGAGAGAGATGGTTGGGTGGATTGTGTGTACTTAGACTTAGAGAAGGCCTTCAACAAGGTACCTCATAAGAGACTAATGTGGAAACTAGAATACATACGAGGACTGAAGGGGAAACTCCTGGAATGGATGAGAGACTTTTTGAGAGACAGACAAATGAGGACAGTAATAAAGGATAGGATGTCTGGATGGAGGGAAGTAACAAGTGGAGTCCCTCAAGGCTCGGTGTTGGTACAGTAATGTTCCTGATTTACGTAAATGATATGGTAGATGGAGTGAACAGTTATGCAAGTCTGTTTGCTGATGATGTAAAGATCTTGGGGAAGGTAGAGGTTGATGAGGATTGTAAAATGCTGCAGGAGGATCTGGAGAGGATACATGATTGGAGCCGGATGTGGGAAATGAAATTTAATGTAAAGAACCGTAAAATATTGGAAATGGGTCAAAGTACCAAGAGGCCATCACTGAATTATTTGTTGGATAATGAATTAATCACAAAAATGAGAGAAGAGAAAGACTTGGGAGTGCTGGTCCAAGATAGTTTGACACCTGAAAAACACATTAACAAGATAGTTAGAGAGACGTATAAACTCTTGACTAACATAAGAGTAGCATTTCATTATATGGATGAGGAGATGATGAAAAAATTGATAGTGGCCATGATCTGCCCCGGGTTAGAATATGCAGGGGTAGTGTGGTCCCCACACAAAAAGAAAGATATAAACAAGATTGAGAGAATACAAAGAACAGCAACCAAGAAGGTCCCCAGTCTGGCAGATCTATCATACAGAAAGAGGCTGGAAAGGCTGGATTTGCCTTCCTTAGAGGAAAGAAGAAAGAGGGGAGACATGATTGCAGTGTTTAAGACCACGATAGGAGTAGATAAAACTGACCGAGAAGATCTGTTTGTATGGGATAAGAGAGCAACAAGAGGACATGGAATGAAATTGAAAAAGTCAAGCTGCTTGAAGGATATCAAGAAATATAGCTTACCTTACAGAAGTATAGACTTATGGAATAGCCTGCACAAAGAGATCGTCCAGTCTAAAAACTTAAACGAGTTTAAAGCTAAATTTGACTTACTAAGAAACAGCGACGGGAACCCATGCACATAGCACATGTCGTGTATATCACAATTAGGTATATTAGGTAAATACATAAATATTTGGAACGACTTAGACGAAAAGGCGGTGCGGGAGAAAAACATTCATGCGTGTAAAAGTAGACTAGATAAATGTGGATACAGAGACAGGACAACACGAGCATTGCTCAATTCCTGTATACTACAAATAGGTAAATACACACACACACACACACACACACACACACACACACACACACACACAAAAGGATGGGGAGAAGTGATAGAGATAACCAGAATGGGCTTTAGTGGCTTTCATTATCACCATTACTGGCTAGAAATATGCAAGTTTTGAATACTGAGAGACACTAAAAGTAAATCAGGGTGGCTTAGAATGGACTGTAATAACATGTTGTGAAGTGCAACATCGAAGATTGTGATATAACAACCATCACTAGGCATTCAGCAGTCACATGACATTCTGACTACTTTAAAATGCATTTGTTTACTTATTCTTGCATATCCTAGCAAAAACTAGTACTATAAAGATGGTCAGCATATGGAGACCATGTGAAGATCGTCTGGCATGACAAGACTGATCTTGCTGGTGAGTCTCATGAGTGTGTGGAAGAGTAGTTATCTGGGAGACATGTTACGTGCTGGAGATGGGGCTGTGTCTAGACTGATATGTGACTGGAAGAAGTTCAGGTAGCTATTTCCTCTCCTGACACTGAGAGGGCTTTCCCTCCATGCTAAGGGATCTTTGTATGCAGCTTGTGTCTGGGGTGTAATGCTGTATGGCAGTGAGATGTGGGCAGTAAAGGAAGAGGATATTTGCAGGCTCAAATGTAGAGAAATGACAATGATTAGATGGATGTACAGTGCATCCTTGAATGCATGGCCTGAGGGGGCTAGGTTTACAATGGATGAGTTAAGAGGAAGGATGGAATTGGAGTGTATTGGTGTTGTGATGAGGAGAGGTAGACTGAGATGGTTGGGGCACATGGGAAGGATGGCGGATGACAATTGGGTGACAAAAGTGAGAAGAGTGAACACTGGGGGTAGGATTGCGAGAGGCAGGCTGAAAAAGACCTGAGACAATGTCATGGACCGTGACCTCAGGGATAAGGGACTGAATAAGGAGGCTGCCACAGATCAAGAAGCATGGAAAGCTGCCATTAGGTGACCAAAGCAGAGCCATGCAAGCATGCTTAAGCCTTTATAAGTGAAAAAGAATGAAAACAAACTCTAGGCATCCAGTGCACATTCTTTCAGTTTCATAAAAATCAGATCACTGTTCAAAATGAAGAAATATACCTACAATCCAAAACTACTTAATGTGAGGATACAACGGCCTGGAGCCAACTTGGATCCACTTCAGGTATTCCAAACATTAATATAAGACCACTGATACCCACTCTCCACCACATGTCTGCCACTGACCTTGCCCTGCACTGCTCTCCTGACCTTCTGTCGCTGGTGCTCCATGCGGTCCTCCTCCCTCACCTTGTATGACTGCACCAGACGGTCTCGCAACATACGCTCCTTGCTTGCTAGCTTTTCTTGCCGACGACGCTCCTTCTCCTGTTAATAAATAAATTATTGCTTTAAGGGTAGAATTAAAAAGGATTACAATGTTTTGTATATACAATAACATCTTTATAATAATAACCAATCACCAGCAGTATCATTCTGATCCTTCTTCCCATCTGAAAAAGGGATATGGTAGGATCCAAGAAAATAGGAAAGAGAGTGTATAAAAATGAGAGAGCTATCAATGGCATGCCCAATGAAATATGCTACATAATCATTCAAGCCCCCTGGATTCCTAGCTCCAGCTCCTTAGCCATGATGAAGCACCCTGTCCATCAGTTCTAGGCAATAAGAACACACATGGACAAACTCACACTGCTACAAGCCAATATTGTACCTGTTCTTTAGGGACAGCAGAAGACTATCTAAAACTTCATAACTTCTCCTCTTACTTATTTTATATGGTACTAAGAGGATAGAGAAATTCCACCCATATCTTCAACCCACCGATAAAAATTGATCAATAATGCTTTGCGGGGTCATGGGGGAGGAAAAGTCAGTGTCTGTATGGCCATGGTCAGAGATGCATTATTCTGGTGGATTAACCCCTTTTCAGTGAACCATGGCTGAATTCTATCTATAGCCCGATGCCCTAATCCCGCAAAGGGTGGCTACAGACAAAATGCCTCTAGGTCGCTCTGTCACCCACCATTTGACGGCCCTCCCCCAAACTCACTCCCCCTCCATCATATACTTCTCAACTCCATCCCTCCATCTCATCCTCGGTCTCCCCCTCCCTCCACTTCACCTACATACACCCTCTTAATCAGTCTTTCATACTGAAATTACAAATGAAAATTAATAATCTATGAAATCCAGAAGGTATCCTTCCTTAGGCTCTAAAACAATATATAGCTAACCTGTTGAGCTGGGACACTAATCCCTCTCAAAGCAGGCCCCTTCTGACACATGTGGAGGTGTAGGAGGACTACTGGGCCTTGGGATAGGTGACTGCCCCCAAGAAATAGGCCCTGAGCCTTTGCCCAGAGTCGGACACGTAAAAAAAAAAAAAAAAAAAAAAAAAAAAAAACATAGCCCAGCGTTCATTCCACTGCTGAAAACATTTTTCGAAGTCGGTCTTCAGTGTCTCTTGCGAGTGCTTCATCGCATTCGTCATGATCTCTTCTCTCATCTCAAATCGGAAACCCTTCAGCGGAATTTTGAGCTTGAGGAATAACCAAAAGTCACATGGAGCCATATCTGGTGAGTAGGGAGCCTGCCAGACCTGTGGGATATTGTGCTCGGCCAAAAATTCCTGACTCAGTTGAGAAGAATGGGCAAGGGCATTGTCATGGTGCAGCTTCTGACTTGTCGCTCTCCAAAGGTCCGATCTCTTCCGCCAAACTGCGTCATAAAGACAACGGACAACGTTGAGATAGTAATGTTTGTTGACACTCTGACCTTCTGGTGCGCATCTATGATGCTTAACACCACGGCAGTCGAAAAAAAATGTCAACATGCCAGTGCATTTCACCTTGCTGCAGACCTGTTATGCTTTTTTTGGCCGAGGCAACCCTGCATGCTTCCACTGGGATGACTGTGCTTAGGTTTCTGGGTCATACCCATACACCGAAGTCTCATCTCCAGTGATAACAATCTTCAGAAAGTTGGATCGAGATTTGCACACTCCAGCATTTCATGAGTAATGTTCATCCGTGAAAAGAGATCATGACGAATGCAATGAAGCACTTGCAGGAGATACCAAAAACCGACTTTGAAAAATGTTTCAGGAATTGGAATGAATGCTAGGTTACGTGTGTCAAGTCAGATGGGGCATACTTTGAGGGAGATCAGTGTCCTAGCTCAACAGGTTAGCTATTTATTTTTTTAGAGCCTATTGTCAGATACTTACTGAAAAGACGTAATACACAATTCATCAAGAGATGGTGATTACCAACCATCGACGGATGGCTCTGAGAGTGACAATTCCTCTGATAAAGCCCTCAGTAGTGACAAGTTTAGTGATATTGAAGAGAGGGAGGTGAGGGAGGGTGGCAGTTAGCCACATTTTCAATGATAAGAGACCAAATGTGGCACCAGAATTAACCAGTGAAAATTTGGGTCTGACCACTGCAACTGATTACCCTGCCAGTGTAGCCCCCTCTGATGCATTCAAGCTTAATTTTGATGCCAAGATAGTGAAAAAACTTTGTGAATGGACAACTCAAAAAGCAGGGTTTTTCAAGGCCAATCCCAAGAAAAAGGGAAACTAAACATTATAAAGCGTAGGTCCATGACCCAAAGTGACATGCACAATTAGTGTCCTATTACTAGCCATGGGTTTTGGGATTCTGCAGCTGGAGGAAGGAAGACTTCAATTTATTGATGAGTACACTGAATTATGATTTTAGCTAGCTAAAAAAATTTGGTATGTATTTTCTTTATATTATACCATTATCATTACATCACTCCCAGTCAAAGTCAAGTTAGTCTCTCTCTCGCTCTCTCTCATATGTACATTAGCTCTTGCATTCTACCAAATATTTAACAATCATTCCTTCGTACTTTTCACAATCTTGCATTACTTTTATTTACTGTTTTACCTACTTGATAATATATGTATACTGGAATACCTGTACATATTCTGACATGTTCATGTATTCTGCCTCATATTCAAAACCAGTATAATACCGAGTGATACAAATAATGATCATTCATTTTGAAAATAGCAACAAAGACGCTCCAGTTCAGGAAAATGGTCACTACACGATATGTCATATTGGGAGGCTGAGGTCAGAGAGTGTTGAGTGTAGTGAAGGGGTTAAGTATATGAACATACATACTTACATAAAAATGAGGTCATGCTTCCTCTTAAAGGAATCGCCATACTGAGGTTGGCCATGGTACAACTGATGCATTCTGTGGACTGAAAGCTGAACAAAGTCCCAAAACTATCTAAATACATACAGTACTAACAGTTCTTAAAAACTGTTCGAAACAAAGAAACGTGATGTATAATAAAATTTGTAACTGTTTAATGAAATCTGTAAATGTATGAGTCTTAGCTTGGGTTCTGACTCTATGAGCTTATGGCTGAAAGTTTTCTACCAGAGAATGATGACTGTGTAACAAGTTATCAAGTTTGTAACCACATTGCAATATCCCAGGTTGAGGATAGCTACCCATCTACTACCTAAAAAGAGGATTTTAAGTGTTTAATTTAACAGCAAATGTTTTATTACTATACTGTACATACCATACTATACAATGGTAAATAAGGCGGCAAATGAAATTTGCTTTCAGGTGCAGGCATTCTTTTCCAGTGTTTATATTCAATAAAAAATTAATTTCCATGCACACTGTATATGAGTGAATAATGACAGGGTACAAAGTCTTTGAGAGAGGTGAAGTCAGTGAATGTACAGCGAGGTTGGATGGTGAGGAATTGGAAAATGTGAGTACGTTTAAGTACTTGGGTAGTGTGATGAGTAAGGATGGAGGTTTGGAGGGTGAAGTGCTTGAAAGGGTACAGCAGGGAAGAAAAGTTGCTGGTTCTTTGAAAGCAGTGATAAGAAACAGGGAAGTGAGAATGGAAGTGATAAAGTTACTACATGACAGTATTGTGATACCAACTTTAACGTATGGAAGTGAAGCTTGGACGTTGTTGGAAGGACACAAGTCAAGAGTGAGAGCAGTGGAAATGAGTTATTTAAGAGGAGCCTGTGGAGTCACATGGAGG
This sequence comes from Coenobita brevimanus, assembly GCF_032717465.1. Classification (NCBI taxonomy): domain Eukaryota; kingdom Metazoa; phylum Arthropoda; class Malacostraca; order Decapoda; family Coenobitidae; genus Coenobita; species Coenobita brevimanus. The sequence continues at coordinate 67,136,419 of NC_136954.1, read as the reverse complement.
GACAGGCTGACGAATGAGGATATAAAGGAGCGTTGTGGTGTGGATGTGGATGTGATAGGAAGCGTTATGAGGAACACACTGAGATGGTTTGGCCATGTGGAGAGGATGGAGGGTGAAAGACTGACGAAGAGAGTGTATGTGGGTGAGGTGGAGGGGGGAAGAGGGAGGGGGAGGCCGAGGATGAGATGGAGGGATGGGGTGGAGAGGTATATGAGAGAGGGGGGTGTGAGTTGGGAGCAGGGCAGTGAAATGGCGAGGGACAGGGTGACTTGGAGGCGATTTGTTTGTGGCCACCCCAAACGGGATTGAGGCGTCTGGCAGGAGATAGATAGATAGATAGTACAAAGCCTACACCCACAGCACACACTTCAGGTTCTGAACTTGCCAAGTTACAAAGTGTTTACACTGAAGGTAAGAGTTAGGACAGTTCAAAATTCAGAGCTGAAAGACTGCAAGTACTGGAAATCTCAGCCTTAATACTGTACAGCATCAAAATATGACATAAAAGGTGTCAAAATGCCTTAGGAGAGTATAACAGTAATGGTTGTAAACCCAACCCAGGAACATAAACAGTGGACTACAGGCCAAAACTGCCCTTCAGCAGTCCACCATCTTCCTGTTGTGGGATATGGATGGGAGTGAGGGACGTTTCTATAACCAGACAGCTCTACTGCCTGTTATAGTGGTGCCACCAATTGAAAGCATCCCTCTCCAGCACCCTGAAGGGAGCAATATATCTTATTCATACTAAACCTTCAATTGCATAATTTTAACCAATGAACCTCAGCTGTTGACTCACCAATTTAAGCTAGCTAATGGTAGATGATTTATCTGCCAATGTGAAACTTTCAAAGGTCTAACAGTTGGTGGGACTATACCTAGCTTGTAACTGTTGCTGTATACTAGTGTTTGTTTGAGCAGAGTGGCAGGTAATGGACAGCTCTCTGATTATATTCATATCATCTCCAGGAATCTTAATTCTCTTTACCCATTCCATTACAACTTTTCTCACTCCTATACATCCTTTTTTCTTACTAAAGGTCACACTGAACCCTCCTCTACTGCAGTACTCTCTCCAGTAATTTACATCAACCTACTGTCACTACTTTCTAAACACATTCATGTTTTCTCTTTGCTCTCTGACTTCTGTTTCATGGCTCTCTCTCTCTCTCTCTCTCTCTCTCTCGTTTTAAATTCACTGTCTTACCTTCTCTCCATACCCATCTCAGTACCTTACCTCTTTCTTCTTTATCTGCTTCAATGCCTCTGTATTTTGCTTGTCAATGTGTTGGAATAATTCTTTCTCTCTCTGCTTTGCTACTTCTTTCTGTCGCAAAACCTGCAAACATATAGTATGTATCAGATGAATAGCATGTGGCTTAAAACACATCATCATCATCATCATCATCATCATCAGCAGCAGCAGCAGCAGTGATGGTGGCGGCAGCACAAACTACTCACCAAAATACAGTAATTCCCGTACTATCCGGACGCCCACTTTCCAAACACCCCACTTACCAGACACTGTGGGCCTGGACCTTCGGAACCCAAAAACGGCAAAAAAAAAAAAAGAAAAAAAAATCCCCCCCAAATCTGAATTTTTCCCCACCCATAATGTGAAATTGCCACGCAGCACCAAACACCTGTTTACACCATGGCCCCTTCACCCCTTCCTTCCTCCCCCCTCCCCTGTCAGGGTTGCCATTTGGTATTTTCCATCACCAAATGTGGGCCAATTTGGTAATGAAAAATTTGTTTGGAAATGAATCAGAATAATGCATTACAAAACGGATTTTTCACACGTTTGAGGATACACAGGATGGAGATGGTGGATTGTCTGCTCTCTCTGATTAATCTGCTAGCCTACATAGCGTGAAAATAATCAACATGCTGTTAATTATAAGGAAAGTGATTACAAGTATTTCCACTTTATGCAATTAGTGAAGAATAAATGCTAGCTTTATGAATTTGGTAATGAAAAGTTAAATTTGGTAATGAAAATTGAGGAGATTGGTAATATGGCCATTGCAATCTGGCAACTCTGTTTCCCCGTCATCAACGGTTACTGCCTAACTTTGATTGTGAGTAGATGCTTATCGCAATGGAAGCCACACGTGCTCGTTTTTTGTGAATAAACAGTGAATAAACTGCAATACCTCACCACTAGACCACACGGGAATTTACAGTGTTGTGCAGTGTTAAGAAATTAGAACTTAGCATGCAATGGATCAACTGTGGAGTGCAAATTGGCAGTTGAAACTGGCGGTTGAAATCGGCGTGGTGAAGTTAAGAACAACGTGCAGTGTTAAACAATTGTAACTCACAGTGCAAAGAATTAATTGCAGCACAACACTGGATTATTGTACGTGCTTCAAGAGCACTTTCACCACTGCCAAAGCCTTAGAGATAGCGGCCACAGATGTGCTGTAAGTACCCTGGCTGAGGTACAGTCACTTCTAATTCCTCATTCATTGGTTCCTTTTCATTTATTTCATGCTTTATGTCCATTATTGGTGTAAATAGGGTCTTAAACAGGTTTAAATAGGTGCTATGCGTGTCCATTAAGGAGTTATTTAGGTTGCTTTCAAAGTTAGGCTGGGTTACGGTCCTTAAGTACCAGTCCAGGGGCCAGAGTGCGCTTTCTGGACGAGATCACTTTCCGGACGTGCCTTTGGCTCTATTACATTGGATAATAGAGGGATTACTGTATACAACACAAATGTGGAGAACAACACCAAACGTTGGTTTGCTGCTGTCCTAATGGACCCAGATTCGAATCCCGCCTGGGGCACGGAACAGTTTAAGGATTTGAATTTCATAAAGCACTCTTTACTGATCTACCAGACGACCCACCAACATGTAAAAATACCTCCACTAATAGTAATACTAGTACACCAGTCCTTTATGAGACAGCCCTGGCATGTATTCAATTTGGATGGTGGGTGTTAGCTCCAAAGTGAAGACATGTGGAGATGTAGGAGGACTACTGGGCCTCAGGGAGGACTACTGGGACGTGGGGATGTGCCCTGAAGCCTTTGCCCAGAGTTAGACACATAAAAAATATATATATACATGTAAGTGAAAATGCAAATATCAGAAAGTCCCAAACTTTTTAGTCATCACATACCTGGTAAACAAATGATCATATAACGGTTCAAGCTAAAGCAAGGGTCTGTTGTATCAGCATACACAAGGTTTACATAAATCAAACTAGACACTCCAATCATGTCAATTTAGGTACACGAGACTCCCTTTACTCACTTTAATCCTCTCAAAGAGCTCATCCAGAAGTCTTATCGATTCCAGTTTCCTCTGTGCAATCAATAACTTCCGCTCTTCCACTGCAATCTTCCGGGCCAGTCGCTCCTCTTCTGCCTCTTCCTCCTTCCTCTGTTTCTCTTCTTCCTTCAATATTCTCTTGTTTCTTCTCTTTTCCTCTCTAGCTTTTCTCCTCTCCAACTTCTCCTGCCTCTTGGCTTCCTTTTTTTCTTCCTTTAGTCGCTGTTCTTCTTCTAACCTCATTCTGTTGGATCATATTTCATGACAATTTCCCAGAGCATATTTCATGTTCTACCAAAAATTTCTGTACACTTGGTATTAACTCCAGCTGGACAACAGACATACTGTAATGGCTGCAAGAAACATTCAGTTCTATGACAATTAAAACCAATCTCCATTAATTTTACAAGGATGAGTGGCTACAGCAAGAAAACTGTATACAACTGAGGGAAGCAATTCACCCTTTCAGAGTGAAAGATATTATTTATGTTCTCTAAGCATGAATGATTAAAAAAAGAATTTGTTATTAATCATTAGCTTAATACGTGAAACATCCTGAAAATTCACTCATGATAACCACTACTAAGACATCATCATCATCAACATCCGGACCTCCTTTCCCACCCTAGGGCAGGGTGAGGAGTAGCAGCATCCAGACGGCCAAAGTTTGCCCAATTCAATGGGACACCTTTCCATTCACTCATCATTCAAGCCCACAGAATCCTGGCTCCATCTGATAGGCCAAAAGGTTTCATCACATACTGCAGCTTCACATAAACCTATCCAATAGAGTTTACCTGAACGCTTCCACGTTAGAAGGAGTGCCAAATCCCTGGTCGTACGCTTCTCTGCACAAAATTCATCCAGCCTGCTCGATCTCTTGTCAGTCCCTCTGTCTCAAAAACTTCCATACCTCTTTTCCTCACATGCTCATCCACCATATCTCTCCACTTTCTTCTTGGCCTACCTCACCTCCTCTCTCCTTCAAATTCGCTCAGATACATTATACCTTTTTCATCACCCTATTGCTATCCATTCTCTCCACATGGCCATACCATCTCAGTACACTCTCTTCGATTCTGGTGTCTACAGACTTCTTCATTCCGCATCTTTCATGAATCACATGATTCCATATCCTATCCAATCTCTGTACTCCACATACATTCCTCAACAGTCCCATCTCCACTGCTCTTACTCTTGACTTTTACTTTTCATGCCACACCATAGTCTTACATCCATCCATCATCCAATCTTATATTGCCCCATGAGGAGAATAGGAGCCCAGGGCTAGGCAGCTGGTCCCGACATTTAAGATGAGAGTGACCAGCCTCACTCATCCCTGAGTGGCATTACATGAGCAATCAACCCCAACCACCCCATGGATATAAACCTTTACTGGCTCAATCTGATTGGAGTGCAATAATTACCCACTAAACCACCAGGCGCCAAAATTTAGTTATATGGTTACCACCCAGCACAGTAAATGGTTTCCTGGTGTTCAGGAAACCATTTGGCTTGTCACTCAGTTTAGAGTCACCCACAGGCAGAAGGAAGAGGAAAGAATGAAGGAAAGAAAGACAGAAGAGGGAGTGTAAAGTCACCCGTAGGCAGAAGGACAAGGAAAGAATGAAGGAAAGAAAGACAGAAGAGGATACCCATATGTTAAAGCTGGAAATAACACTCTTTCATGTAAGCCTCACACTGCTGCAACACTCAAGCCTCTGTTTCTTATCAAGGCCATCATACCTCTAGCTACTTTCCTTCCTTGTGTCACTCTACTTTCCACTTCCTTTGCACATTTTCCTCTTTTTTCTATCATTGTACCCAGGAATTTGAGCTCCCTCACTTATTCCAGTCTCTCTCCATTCACTGTAACATCACACAGGGCATAACCTTCTCTTCCAATAACCATCATTTACTTTTTTCTACATTTACTCTCATGGCACGATGGTCACAAACATCTACAAAACTCTGCATTAGTCTACTATGTTCTTGTCTAGTATTTGCAAGCAGTACTGCAACATCAGCATACATCAAATTTGAAATATTCCATCCATCACCATTCATTACCAATGCCATACCCCTCTCCATTACTAGTGTTTTTACTTCTCTCATCACCCCATCCATATTTATATTGAATAACCATGAGGACATCACACAACCTAGTTGCATGCCCACACTGACTGTGAACCGTCCACTTAAATGCCCATTTACCCTTACACATGCCTCACTACCATCATAAAAACTCTTAACCCCTTCTTTACCGAAATGCATTTGGTAGTACATGTGTACTTCCATTCTTAAAGTCACTGAGGTTCAAAGAAAATTTTGGAAGTACACAGGTACTTCCAAACATCATTGTTGTCTGCACAGCTTTGCTGCCTCGGTATGGCTCTTATAATCCTTCCACATGGTTTTCAGCTGCAGAAAAAGCTGGCCTATATGGTAACACTCCTTTTTCTCGACCAATGGTAACATTATTGTCATACATACGTCATGAAACCTCATTAGTTTTGCCCAATTGTAGACTGCATATATGACATAGTTTCTCAAGTACCAACCAGATTATCAGCCTCCCCACCACCCACGCCTCCCCTGCGGTCTGCAACTATTTTTCAAGTAAATTTGTGAATGATGACTTAGTGTGCCTGCAGCCTCGGAGGGAATATGTACTCTGCACTTGACCCTGCCACAGACTCACCCGTTAAGTGGAAACATGTCGTCATGTGATGATGATGAGGATATTACCCTCTATTTAGACAGTGATCTGGATAAATCTGATAATGAGTGGTTGTCTGAGGAAAGTGACGATGATCCATTGTATGAGTTGGAAGAAAGTGAGGATGGGAACACGGAAGACAGTGAAAGTTTTGTGTCATGTGTGTCTGCCTCGAGTTCTGATTCCTTCAATTCCTCACACATTCAGGTGAGTGACTCTTTTCCAGATAAAAGAACAAATGATTTTCCGAATGTGGTGGATGATTTTCCGAATGTGCATCTGAAAGTAATTTATCAAAATGAAAATCACCTCTTCAGTGTGTTTGATTGTTTCATCTTTCTTGTCTTTCTCTTACTATCCCTTCTTTTTTCTCTTCCTTTTATTTTTCTTTACTTTTATACTTCCTACACGCATATTCTTTTCCTTTTACACCAGTTTTTCCCCTCTTCCTTCCATTTTTCTTCACTTCTTTCACTCTTCTCTATCATGTATGGCTTTGCCTTGCCTGGTTGTGTCTGCCTCGGAGTGCACCTGTATATAGGTCACCTTCTCATTCACAAAAAACCTATTATTTACTGCAAGAAACTGACATAAATTACAAGGTAAGTAAATACACATACAAACTGTGCATGGTACTGTCTTCATGCCTAAATATTTCTTGGTTAATTATGTACATATATTTTAACAAAACTTATGAAAAAAACAAATGTAATTTTTTTTTTTTGCATAATCTTTTGGGGATTTATCTGATCACAGATGTAAAAAAATAAATAAATAAATAACGCTAAGTTATTAGACTGGACACGAGGATGAATTACCCCCCAACCCCCGATGCACCAAAAATGTTGCATGACAACTCGGTGTGGGGGTGGTGGTGGAAGCTGACGCAGGACATGGTGCTTGGTAAAGAAGGGGTTAACGGCACATAGCAGCTTACCATCCGCACCGTACATATGTAAAACTTTCCACAATCCTTTTCTTTCTATTTTGATGTACATTTCTTCCAGATCCATAAATGTCATAAAGACCTTATAGTCATCACAAGCCTTCTCCATTATCTGTCTCACTGCAAATATTTGGTCCACACATCATCTACGATTCCTAAAACCACCCTGTTCATCACTCACCAGGCCTTCTGATATCTCTCTTACTTTCTCTATAATAATTCTTCCATATACTGTATATACCTTCCCTACAACTCAATAGACTAACGTCATGATAATTCTTGCACTCACTTCGCTCACTTTCATTTGTGTACAGGGGTACAATCACAGCCTTTTTCTATTTTACTGGCACAGTTTGACTCATCCTTACCTACCTCCAATAGGCACTTCATTCCGCTCTCTCCACTACATTAATCATTTCTGGATACACCTCATCAACACCAGCTGCTTTCCCATTTTTCAGCCGTTTCACAGCGTTCTTCACATCTGCAAGTATCACGTTTCCTAGCACTTCATTCCTTCTCTGCACACCCCTAAAACCTATCATGTTTACAGCCACTCTGCTCTCTCCATTCCCATTCGTCAGACTTTCAAAATATTCTTTCCATCTGGTCCTTACTTCATCTCCATAGGTTAATACATAATCTACCATCTACATCCTTCACATTTTCACATTTCTTTCCTCTGTCACTTCTACATTTCTGCACCTCTTTCCAGAATAACTTCCTATTTTCAGAGTAATTTCCATTCATTTTTCTTCCTAGATCATCAATTACAGTACAGTACTTCCTTCTTTTTCCTTTTCACTAGTCTCTGCGTGCCCCTGACTCTCAATATATTCAGGTCTTATTTCAACTGAACCCTTGTCCTGCATCAACTCTTGCCACTTCCTCTTTTCCTCCATTGCTCTCTTAACATCTTCATTCCACCAAGCTGTAACCTTTTTCTTCGCTGTTACTCTTGCAAGACCACACACCGCTTCTGTGTTCCAAACTAAGCAATCCCTATATGCATTCCACAAGTTGTTCAGATCCATTTCAGTTCAATTCACCGGGGGAGGCAGTGGCTGAATCAGTAGACTGGATTTGAATTTCATAAAACCAGACTTTACTGATGTACCAGAAGACCTGCCAACATGTTGTAAAAATAACCCTGCTAATACCAGCACACCAGTCCTGTATGAGACAGCCCTAGCATGTATTCAATAGGGACAGTGGGTGTTAATGATGAACTGGTGACATGCAGAGGTGTGTTGAAGGATTACTGGGCCTAGTTGGGCCGTGACGCCTTTGCCCAGGATTAGACACTAAAAAAAAGAAAGAAAGAAAGAAAAAAAAAACTTTGGCCCCGTATTCATCTGCCATTTCTTTAATCCTCAGCTTCTCGACTTTCAGTCTCTCTCCCTGACTGTTCGTCGCCCTTCAGGTCCACCTCGCTCCTCCCAGCTTGATCTCGCATACCACAATCATATGAGCTGACAAACCTTCACAACGTCCTCACACTGCCCTCACATCAGCAACACTTCCCAGCATCGATTTCTCTATGAGCACGTAATCAATCAGGCTCCTTTCAACATGATCTCCATTCCCTCTGTACCATGTACAGTATATTTATGTGCATCTTTAATAAGAATTACAAATGCTCAACCTCCTTTCCTGACACAAGTCCTTCAGTTGCTTTCCATTATCATTTTCTCCTGATACTCCACTACTGCCCATCATATCATTCACAGGACCAGTGCCTACTCTCCCATTCATATCACCCATTACAAACACTCTGCAACTCCTGAACATTTCTCCTGCTACTTCATCCAGCTCATCCCAAAACCTGTCTTTCTCTGTCCCACTCCTGTCATCACACTGTGCATACGCCACAATCACCGTCACTTTCACCTCAAACTTGAACTTGACATACATACACCTCGAGATGACATGTTTGTTATCTCTCGTTCCACTCTGTCACTCTTCATTCATCAACAAAGCAACTCCTTCCTTGCATCGTCCTTGCCCATTCATGCCCAACCTTACACATTTCGCACCCTCCCACTCCTCTTTGCACCCATTCATTTTTGTTTCACACTACAGTAGGCCATCACAGCATATCTTGCAATCTTGAACACATTTGCTGCTTCCATCCTCTTACTTTCCTCATTCACACCTCTCACACTCCACATAGCCATGTGAACCTGCCTATTTGGTTGGGGTCCTGGGAAGGTATTGGGCCCTTCGTGGCTCTTTGAAACAACTGCCATGATTTAGTGATTTTAGATAAGGGAATCTGGGGGACACTTAACCTGGCCAAAACCCCAGTTATATGGTTAACACTCAGTGTAGTAAATGGTTCCCTGGGTACAGAAAACCATTTGGCCTGTCACACAGTGTAGAGACCATAAGGTGACATTACACTGAGTGTGTGGATGATGGGCGCTCCCACCTACCACAAGATAATTTTCTTCTGCCCTTCTTTTTACCCTTCTGCACTTCCAAACACAAAAATCACCATTATCATCATCATTATTATCCTGACCTTTTTACCACCTAAGGATGGAGTAAGACAGGGTCCAAAAACAACATGAAAGTATGAAAGAGGGAAGTTATCAACACCATACTCAATTAAATGAGCCAGATAATCCTTCAGACATCATTCAAGCCACCAGAATACACACATTTTCATCTTCCAGTTCCTGCCTCAAGCCCAACTTCACAATCACTGTTACTGAAATATATAGTAACACCCGTTCACTTCTCAAGTTTGTGTCCACAGTAATTTTCTAGGCTGCTAATGATAAAGAGTTGCTGATAATATCAAACTATACTGAGGAGCTACCATCCATCAATCCATCTGAACTTGTGTTCCCTCTTCAGGAAAGTAGCGGTTCAGGGTTAGGCCATTCAGTCTAGTCATTTAAGATGAGGGAACCAGTTGCCCCTCAAAACAGCTCGATGGGAGCAAGAAACTCCAACAGCTTCTTTAATTCAAACCAAGTGAGCCACATGATGCTTGACTAATTTATATCATTAGGCCACCAGGCATCTGGTGAAAAGCTGGCAAACAAAACACTGACTGTAAAAATGATCATGCTGATGTAAATCAGTACTGACCATGTTGAGAACTGATGTGGATAGGCCACATACAAGGAGACTGGAAATTGGTCTTGCTTTACCTCCTCCTCCTTAAACATATACATCACCATCTGTTTCTTCACCATGATTAGTTTTTCCATCTCCTCTGCTATTATCTCCTGACCAGTTCCCCTCTTCATCACTTCAGTAAGAATTACTGCTACCTTCAGCTGATATCATGCAGCTATAGGGAAACCTCCTGTGGTGAAAGGGTTAATGAAAGATAAATCTAATCTCTCCCATTTGAAAAAGTCTCTCCTAAGCCTACCAAAACTGCCTGAAGGTGATAAGGATAAATTACAAAAGACCTCCACACAATGAAATAATTAAATCACCATCTAACTCTACCTCTACTGTCTCCTACAATCTATCTCAAGTTATTCATTCATACCTTCAAATCTACTTCAGTCTAACAGAATAAACAATTTCAGGTTATACATCTTTTCTTTTTTTTACCTCTCTGCTTCTTTCTTCATCTCCTCCATTTCCCTCTTCCTCCTCAGTTTCTCCTCCTTCTCTCTCTCCACAGCCTGTAACTTCTCCCTCTCTGCAGCTCTCTTCTTGATGGAGTACTCAGAGAGGTGCTTGGTCCGGTCAAAGTCAACCTGGGAGCAACAAATAAATTCAGCAAGCTGCTACATGATGAGTTTAAAGCATTATATTTAGAAAACATTTTTCATAGTGAAGAGGTTTATTAAAACTTTATATAATCCCCTCCATTCCGTGTCTATTAAAGGTGAAAAAACTAGTAAAAGTGTTAGAAAACATATGTATAAATAATAATCATTCATTCATCATCTAATCCATGTTGCCCCATGAGGAGCGTAGGAGCCTGGGGACAGGCAAGTTGGTCCTGACATTTAAGATGAGAGTGACGAGCCTCACTCATCTCTGAGTGGCATTTCATGAGCAATAAACCTCAACCACCCCTTGGACATAAACCTGCACAGGCTCGATCCGATTGGAACGCCTTAATTACCCACTAAATCACCAGAAGCCATAATCTGGTTATATGGTTACCATCCAACGCAGTACAATATATGGTTTCCTGATGTACAGGAGACCATTTGGCTTGTCACTCAGTGTGGAATCACTCATTGGTAGAAGGAAGAGGAAAAAATGAAGGAAAGAAAGACAAGAAGGAGTGTAGTCACCCACAGGCAGAAGGAAGGGGAAAGAATGAACTAAAGAAAGACTGAAGAGGAAGGAAGGAAAGAAGGAAGGAAGAGAGGAAAGGGCAGTCACCCGAGAGCGGCACTGCACTGAGTGAGTGGATGGTAAGTGCCCCGACCTACTACTCAATAAAAAAATAATAATAATACCAATAACAGGTTAAGACTTCTATTGAGTGTATCGATGAGGTGGTAGATGCCCTGCAGTCCATTGGGTTCAAATCCAGATGAGTCTGAGACCACAACAACAACCACAATCCTATGGTAACTTTCTTTCCCATTAACATATACAGCAGAAGAACTATCACAGCACCCACTGAAATTTACCACATCTATTCATTTACCATTTAAGTCTTTGAAATCCTCAGCTCCACCTCACACAATAAAAACTCCAAACAATTACACTTGATCACAGCTGCAAGATAGAGCCAAAATAAAATCTGGAGAAGAACTGAATTACTACAGTACTAAACTTCAAGGCGTAACAAATTCTTCCATTTTTCAGCCAAAAAATGAGATACAGTAAGCTCACAATTATTCAACACAAATTCTTTCATTCTTCAGCCAAAAAAATGAGATACAGTAAGCTCACAATTATCTAACACAGCATTAACTGACAAACATCAATATCTAACAAGCAAAAATCTGGCTGAATTAATGCAGTATCCATTTTTTATGGCATTAACTGACAGTGCACCACTAACTACACATGAATAGTAAACAAAATCTTTTACAGTACTACAGTACAATGAGAATAGGATACAGTGGCTATATATTTCACAGTAAAATGCTGTACACCCATCCCCCGATATCTGGCAGCGTTGTGTGCCAGTGGGAGTGTTCAGTCAGCGAGTATGTCAGATTTTGAAGAAATTTTCCCCACAAGATACCGAAAAAAAGCCAGAGATGCATTCCAAAACCAAACCCAAAGGCTCATATACCTTAATCAATAGAGACTGACACAGAAACACCATAGGCAGCTAATGTTATTATCCTCATAAAAACATTAATGTACCGCTAAAAATGGCACATCAAACATCACATGCAGGAGGGTAGGGAGGTGGGGTATGTGGTGCTGAGAGATGCTTCAGGGCAACTAAACACCCAGGCAGGCAGCTGGCAGTGCGCCAAGCGGGGGTGGGGGACGGAGGGGGGATGAGGAGGGAGACAAGCAGGGGAGGGGGAGGGAGACAAGTAGGGGTGGGGGAGGGTGGGAGGAGAGGGAAGGAGACGAGAAAGCCAAACAGCCCTACTACCCACACACCCCAGTCTCACTTGCTCTCACTCACTCACTCACCATTCTTTCACTCACCACTTTCACTCACTCACCCACCACTCTTACTCACTCACCTCTCATTCATTCGCTCATGAACACACACATACACACACACACACACACACACACACACGAGACAAGTGGGGATGGGTAAGAGTGGGGTATGGAGAGGGAGACAACCAGGGGAGGGGGAGGGCAGAGGGACTGGGAGGAAGACATGCCTGGCAGTGCTGAGTGTGGTGGGGGATGGAGGAGGGATGGGAGGGGGAGGAGAAGAGAGGGGATGGAGGGAGGAAGGAAGGACTGGGAAAGCCTTATTTTAAGGGTGCGGCAGGGTGTTGGACTGGAGAGGCGAGGTGTCAGACTAGCAAGACGACGAACATTCAATTTGTTCAGATTGTGGGAATGTTCCCCTATTTCCTGTGTTTGGTCTAACGAAGCACCGGTTAACAGGGTATGGGTGTATTATTTACCAGAAATATTATCTGGGATTGTTTTTTCAATGTCTGAGTAGTTATACAACCACACCCCATTATCCATCACATCGATAACTGGCACTTCGGCTAGACCTAACACAAGAAATAGCAGAACACTTCCACAATTTAATCACTTCCAATGTCTGTCACCTAGCTAGTCCAACACCTCACCTCTCCTTAGGTTTGAAACCAGCGCCACAGAGTAGGAAGAGTTTGGCCAACTCTGTTTCGACCTCATCTCGTGCGGTCACCTGTGATTGGCTGAGAACCAGTCACGTAACATATGGGCGCCATATTGCATCCTCACCTCACCTCCTCACTTCCTTGACTGCCATAAGCACAGAGATCAAGGGTGACGCTACACTTGCTATGGCCATATCACCTTCTATATACCCATATTTGACTACGAGACTGTATACTGTGCAGCCTGGAGATGTTCCAACCTCAAAGGTATAGGTAAGATACTGCATGGGATTCCTGGAGATCCCACAAGAAGAACAGAATGGGAAATTAAAGTCTGCCAGAACACAACAATTCCTATTTGTGTTCTGTGAGTATATCTGTTCTCATTCTCTCTAATCTTTTTGTTCATCTGGCTACGTATCTGTCTCATAAGACTACTATCTGTTCTAACTACTGCTGTAGACTGAGATTACTAAACTTTTTAGATAGTTAGGCTGATAGATTTACTTATTTGTTTTCAGTTCAGTTTCATGTAAACTATCTATCTATCTATCTATTGCCAGACGCCTCAATCCCGTTTGGGGTGGCCACAAACAAATCGCCTCCAAGTCGCCCTGTCCCCCGCCATTTCACTGCCCTGCTCCCAACTCACACCCCCCTCTCATATACCTCTCCACCCCATCCCTCCATCTCATCCTCGGCCTCCCCCTCCCTCTTCCCCCCTCCACCTCACTCACATACACTCTCTTCGTCAGTCTCTCACCCTCCATCCTCTCCACATGGCCAAACCACCTCAGTGTGTTCCTCATAACGCTTCCTATCACATCCACATCCACACCACAACGCTCCTTTATATCCTCATTCGTCAGCCTGTCTCTCCACGTGACTCCACAGGCTCCTCTTAAATAACTCATTTCCACTGCTCTCACTCTTGACTTGTGTCCTTCCAACAATGTCCAAGCTTCACTTCCGTACGTTAGAGTTGGTATCACAATACTGTCATGTAGTAACTTTTTCACTTCCATGCTCACTTCCCTGTTTCTTATCACTGCTTTCAAGGAACCAGCAACCTTTCTTCCCTGCTGTACCCTTTCAAGCACTTCACCCTCCAAACCTCCATCCTTACTCATCACACTACCCAAATACTTAAACGTACTCACATTTTCCAATTCCTCACCATCTAACCTCGCTGTACATTCACTAACTTCACCTCTCTCAAAGACCATCACTTTACTCTTCCCTACATTCACCTTTAGGTTCCGTTTCTTACACACTCTCTCAAACTCATCCACCAAGCCTTGCAGCTCCCCTTCGTCTTCACTCAACAACACAGTATCATCTGCAAACAACAGTACAGGGAGTTTCCAAACACTATCCTCTCTCACCAGGGCCACTCCAACATCCACTACCCTACCTTGTACCTCTTTTATTACCCCATCCATGTACAGATTGAACAACCATGGAGACATGACACATCCCTGTTTCAAACCAACTTTCAAAGAGAAAAATTCACTTAGTTCACCATCCACACGCACTGCAGCCTTCGCACCATCGTACATACTCTTCACAGCATTCAACAACTTCCCATCTACTCCATATATTCTTAACACTTTCCACAATCCTTGTCTATCCACCCTGTCATATGCTTTCTCCAAATCCATGAAAGCCGCATACAACTTCTTTCCCTTCTCTAGAAACTTTTCCACTAAAGATCTAAGAATGAATATCTGATCTACACAACCTCTTCCCTTCCTAAAGCCTCCCTGTTCTTCTCCAACTAATTTCTCTGTTCTTTCTCTAACTCTGTCTATAAGTATCCTACCATACACTTTTCCTATTATACTAAGAAGACAAATGCCCCTATGATTACCACACACTTCTTTTTCCCCATGTAAACCAAGTAATATATATATATATATATATATATATATATATATATATATATATATATATATATATATAATAGTAAGAATTTAGTAGAAAAGCTTGTCAAGCAGGGAGAAGAATGCACAGAGGACATCGGTATTCCCTCCTGTCATGAGGGAATGCTGAGGAGATTCTTCACTGCAAGGCTTCATATTTACATCAGAAAACAACAAAACATTCACAAAAATAAAACTCAAAGCTATAAGTCTGATGGTGAATTAGGACTCAAGCATGGCTATGAGATTCGCTGTAAATAGTAAGTCCTGTATGTAAATATGTTTACTGGGTATTAATAAAGTGTATTAATAAAGTTGTATAAATAAAGTGCTGGGAAAGAAATAAAAACATTCAAGGACCTAGCAGCTTTTGCACAGTTTTTTCAAGCTAAAACAAAGTTATTCATACTTGCTGCTAGGCGGGTATAGGGATGGCATTGTTGGATTTTCAATTTCTCTCCTATTATACATTACAAACATAATATATATATATATATATATATATATATATATACATGTGTGTAGGACCTGTACGGAAATAAAAGGCTAGGGCGTTAATACTTGTATGTTGGGCATAGTTTTCATACACCCGGTTGGTGACGTTTGGATGCAAGATGGCGCCCAGCAGAGTGGTTGGCCAAACTCTTCCTACTCTAAGGCACTGTTTGAAATGAGGTTCTCCCAGTTCTCCCTCCTCCCTCCATCCCCTCTCTTCTTTCCCCCCCCCCCCCATCATTCCTCCATCCCTCACCACACTCAGTACTGCCAGGCATGTCTCCCTCCCTGTCTCCCTGCCCTCCCTCACCCCTAGTTGTTTCCCTCTCCATCCATGTGTGTGTGTGTGTGTGTGTGTGTGATCCTCTCCAGCCATAAATTCCATTGTCAGTTAGTGTGTGTGTGTGTGTGTGTGTGTGTGTGTGTGTGATCCTCTCCAGCCATATATTCCATTGTCAGTTAGTGTGTGTGTGTGTGTGTGTGTGTGTGTGTGTGTGTGTGTGTGTGTGTGTGTGTGTGTGTGTGTGTGTGTGTGTGTGTGTGTGTATTTTTTATAATGTGTCTGACTCTGGACATAGGCTTCACAGCCTGCTCCCAAGGTCCAGTAGTCCTCCTACATTCCATACACCTCTACATGCCATCACTTCAGCACTAACACCTACGATCCATATTAAATACATGCTAGAGTTATCTCATACAGGACTGGTGTATTGGTATTAGTGGGGGTATTATTACAACATGTCGGCAGGTTGCCCAGTAGATCAGTAAAATCTGATTTTATGAAATTCAATTCCTTAAACTGCTCCCTGTCCCAGTGGGGATTTGAACCTGGGTCTGGTAGGACTGCAGGCCACCTCTTTACTGACTGAGCCACCGCCTGTGTGTGTGTGTGTGTGTGTGTGTGACTGAGTGAGAGTGGTGAGTGAGTGAGTGAGTGAGAGAGTGAATGAGTGAGACTATGGAAGGGGAAGGGGGTAGTAGGGCTGTTTGGCTTTCTTGTCTCCTTCCCTGTCCTCCTACCATCCTCCACCCCCACTTGTCTCCCTCCCCCACCCTTGCTTGCCTCCCTCCCATCCCCCCATCTAACCCCACCTCCACCTGCCGTGCCGCCAGCAGCCTGCCTGCCTGTCACTCTCAGTTGCCCTGAAGCATCTCTCAACACCACACATCCCACTACCCTACCCTCCTGCATGTGATGTTTGATGTGCTATTTTTTAGCAATGTTACTGTTTATGAGGATAATAACATTACTGTACCTATGGTGTTTCTGTGTCAGCCTCTACTGATTGAGTAAGGTATACGAGAGTTTGAGTTTGGGTCTGGAACACATCTCTGGCTTTTCTTCCATATCTTATGGGGAAAGTTGCTTCGATATCCAACATACTCATTGACCAAACTCTCCCACTGGTATACAACACTGCTGGATGTCTAGGTATGAGTATATAGTACAATATAGTGTTTTTGTAAGGATTATGCACCCCACAGAGGGCCTGGTTTTGGCTGAATTGTGACAGATAATTGAGAGTTGACTGTACTATATTAAAAGATGACACTATACATGTACTTCTCACAGTCTACATCTCAAACAAACTGAACCACTTCAATATTATTTTCTTGCTACCATAAGATAATACTGCCGTACTCATCTTAGAGCACCCCTGTCTGGCTGGCTGAGCAGACCCATCAACTGCAAGCAAGCTACCATCCCTCCATGGCCATCCTGTGCAATGAACTTATGTTCTATTCTCGTAGACAGCTCCATGCCACAGAGAGGTGCAGGGAAGAGTGTAAAGGCTTGGTTCCCACGTAGACAATGCAATTGCAGCTCTCCATCCAGTTAACAGAGGCACCATAGTACACCCCCACTTCATCTAATCAATTTTATTTTATTTATTTATTTTTTTCATGTTTATGACTGGGCATGGCCTTAACAGCCCATACTCTGAGAACCAGCAGTCCTCCTACATACAATACACCCCCAAACATAACCACTTTGGCACTAACACCCACCATCCATGTTGAATACATACTGGAGCTGTCTCTAGCAGGACTGGTATACTGTACCGTTAATAGTGGGGGTGTTATTATAACAAGTCAGCAGGTTTTTGGTTGATCAGTAGTCTACCTGAGCAAAATTCAAATCCATTAAACTGTTTCCTACTCCAGCCAGGATTTGAACCAGCGCCCACTGGGACAGTAGACCACCTCTCTACGGACTCAAGTTATACAGTATCTATGTTGTGCTGTAAACGGTTTCCTGAGTTTCAGGAAACCATTACATTTGTCACTCAGTGTACAGTCACCAAAAGGCGGCACTACATTCTCCTCTGTAATTTTTCTAAGCGTAAGAATAACACAGGCGACTAACCTTAATATTTGTACTTCTGGCAGTCCCATCCTCCTCTATCCGCACTAGCTTCTTGCCCTGTAGTGCATGCATGCATTTGGCAAATCCAATATACTCCTTGAATTGCACATATGCCTCAAATACTAGGCCTTGCCCAAAGTTGAATGTGCCAGTGCGAACACCATTGACAGAGGCTGACATCTTGCTTCGGTATGGGTCACAGATGGGGATGTCCACAACACGAACCTCACCGAATGTGGACATGACCTTGCTGAGGACATATGGGCTTGGCAGGTTGGAGTTGGTGGTATCACTGTAGTGGGCAAACCACCGGCATGGTAAGTCCTGTAGGGAAGGGATCTTTACAGTGCTTTGATAAAAAAACAAACCAAGTAACATGCATCTGGATGACGTAGTTCATATGTTTACATTCATGGGGTTGTTGGAGTTTAACCCCTTAACCACGGGGCGTCACTTTCGTGATGCTTGGGAGCAAGGGATCATACAGCGGGGCGTCACTTTTGTGATTCTGTGTTATTTTGAATTCACCCGTGCTTTCAAGTGGTGGCTTGTATCATCTATCAGTACTGCCAATGTCCAACACTAGTCAGCACTCTTAATCTCATCTGAATCCCATCCATTGTTGACAATTTAGCCATTTCTCCCCGTTCTTGACTCCCCTCCCTACCTCCCCTCCGTTACCCTATCCTCTCGCCTGCCCGGCTGTGTTACGCTAAGTAATTATTCCCTGGAATTTTTCACTGATTTCATCCATTGAAATAAGCCCTATGCCCTATTCTTATACCAAATAATAAATACAAGAAAGAAAAAAGGTAAGTGAGAGTGCCATACACCTAGAATTGGCTAATTATCACCTGACAATACCTCACGTGCACTCGTTCGCTAATTTTCACTGTTTATTTCCCCTTGAAATATGCTGTATCATCTATTTTCGTAATAAAAATGTATATAAGAAAGGAAGGGAGAAGCCTAAGTGATATTTACATTCACCTGGAACTACCTAATTATTGCAGGCCACCACACTGTATTCTACGCTAAGTAAATCTTCCCTGATATTTTCCACTGATTTCATCCACTGAAATAAGCCCTATGCCCAATTCTTATACCAAATAATATATACAAAAAAAAAAAATAAGGTAAGTAATAGTGCCATACACCTGGAATTGGCTAATTATCACCTGACAGCCACCGGCCATACCACGTTGAGTACACCGCTTCCCGTCCGATCAGCGAAGTTAAGCAACGTTGGGTCTGGTTAGTACTTGGATGGGTGACCGCCTGGGAACACCAGATGCTGTTGGCATCCCTACGTGTCAAGTGGGGTTGGTGGAGGATTAGTGCCCCTCCCTGTAAAACAATTAACTCTAAGCCGTTGGCCACCCTGTTTGGGATACATGGCGTCTGGTAGTGAATGAATGAATGAATGAATCGCCTGACAACACCTCACGTGCACTCGTTCGCTAATTTTCGCCGTTTATTTCCCCTTGAAATATGCCGTATAATCTATTTTTGTAATAAATATACATATAAGGAGGGAAGGGAGAAGCCTAAGTGATATTTATATTCACCTGGAACTACCTAATTTATAATGTATTGTCTAGATTTCCTGCCAATCATTTCACTGCTATATATTAGCTTCTGTCAAGAGGTTGATGTTGGCAGTAATGCATTTCCCTAGGTAGGCCACCACCCCGGCCCACCCTTATCAGTTCACTGTCATCTTCCAATGTGAAGGTACGTCTGTTTGCTCATGCTAACTTCAGCCACTTTTCACCCCCATGCAAAGGGCCCTGTGACCTTTACCCCCTACTAAACCTTGTGTGGAAAGAGGTAAAGGGCTGACAATTGATAAAAGAGTGACTATGATCTTTCTATTGAGTAAAACAGTGCAAGTGGAATTGTAAATAATGTGTAAATAATATGTAAACAGCAAGTGAAAGTAATGAATGTAAATATACGTGAACAGTGGAAAATAGTTTCATAAGTTACTTCAAGTGACAGTGCATGACACAGTGTAAATAAAATAGAAATGTAAATAACGTAAATAAAATAGAGAACGTAAATAGAAATGTAAATGAGTAGTATTATAAGAATACGAGTATATACCCTAGGAGTAATAAAAATGAAAGTTTCACTCTAGGATGTATGAATACTATGAGTTATGAGAGTGAAGGTGAAAGTGACATTCACTCTCAATGCTAGTATAGGCTACAGGATGAGAAAGTGAATGCTACATATTTTACTGAAAGAAATTGAATCCCTACAGTGACAATAAACTAATACTACTGAAGGAAACTTATGGATAAAGACTGTAGATATATATAAGTGTTATACAGTAATAGAAATATAAAGTGTGAGGGGTATTATGAATAATAAATGACAGAATACCAACAGCGAACTAGCGCAAGTGGGAAGGTCATAGGCGCTCGTAATTTTCATTGCTTTCACAGTGTTTTTTTTTTGGAGTATGGATCCCAAACTACTTGATAATCATAGAGTAATGTTTATAGTGTTAATATCTGGCTGTGGTAATCATATTACGGGTTGTCGGGAAGTGTAAAGTGGAGACTTCGTTACCTAACTTCAGAGGTCTCCACAAGTCCTATGGTAATCGACGAAGGCTCAACAAACATCCCAGGAGAAAGCTGAAGGTATGTGCCATAGGCATATGTAATTTTAATATTCTAGGACTAATAACTGATTTTTGACAAATATTTTTTGAGAATCTGTTGGAGCCCGAATAACCCTGCGGGACATGCAAAACATTGGGAAACATGACCGCGGTGTAAGGGTTAATGCTTACATAACACCACTGAAGGGCTACAACTTGTCACTCCCATCTTAAAAGTATGGACCAAGTATCCAAGGTTCTGCCTCTACACTCCTAAAGGGGAATATAATGTACAGGATGGTTGACAAATAGACAAATGATGATTAGATGGAATATGGCAAGTATAATGATAAGAATGGTGACGAATAATCAATAACTCGTTTCATTATCCAACTTGACATGTTCTTTGAATGCAGTTATAAAGAACAGGGAAGTGACCATGGAAGTAAAAAAAAGGTCACTGCATGACAGTGTTGCGATACCTTCTCTAACGTATGAAAGTGAAGCTTGGACCTTGTTGGAAGGGTAGAAGTCAAGAGTGAGAGCAATAGAAATGAGTTATCTGAGAGGAGCATGTGGAGTTACATGGAGAGACAGACTGACGAATGAGGAAGTGAAGGAGTGCTGTGATGTGGATATGGATGTGACAGAAAGCGTCAGGAGAAATACAATGAGGTGGTTTGGCCATGTGGAGAGGATGGAGAGCAAGAGACTAACATGGAGAGTGTATACAAGTGAGGTGGAGCGAGGTAGAGGAAGGGGGGAGGCCAAGGATGAGATGGAGGGATGGAGAGGTATGTGAGAGAGAGGGGTGTGAGCTGGGAGCAAGGCAGTGAAGTGGCACTGGACAGGGTGAGATGGAGGCAATTTGTTTGTGGCCACCCCTTATGGGACTGAGGTGTCTGGCAACAGATAGATAGCTATACAGTACATGTAGAGTGGCAAGGTTAGGCTACAACAATTGAATAAATTTAACGGTACATGACCAGCCTATTCCCTTCAGTGACACAACATGGCTGAAAAACCTACAGCCACCTGCAGGGAATGAAACCAAAGCACATGACAAAACCATAACTCTTGAGTGTTCCAACCACAAGACCATCAAGTGCGTAATAATTACTGATCAACAACAACACTTTCTTGCATATTCATATACCATATCCATCTGCCTTCTTGGTCTACTATGCATTCTGTCATTTTCAAACTCACTCATACATAGAGTAAAAGTTCTGTAATCTGAATGGGAGGGGACCGAGGGTCTTTCGGACTATTGTTTTTTTTCGACTATTGAGAGGGACCTCTGAAAACATTAGACATATGTACACTCACAATCACTAATTTCTGCCCAGGGGTGCCCCCCTTCTATCCCTGTATACCCAGGGGAGGGGAGGGGGACGAAACGAGCTCCACCTGCCACTTCCCCAGCTCACTCATGCAAGCAAGCACCCAACGAATGAGGCCTGGGATGGCCATTGTTAACGTTTTTGTTTTATTGTCAACGCTATAATGCTCTAATTTCTTGCTGCAGCGTGTTCAAAGTTACATTCTACAATTTTTACATATCCTAGTGTTTTGTTTGTGTATTAGTAATGCGACCATGAGTGTAAAATATGAAGTTAACTTGAGATGTAACTGCCAGTTAAGAATGATGAGTGGGGTGATGGGAGGGGTAGGGGTGTGGGGGAGGGTTAGGAGCTGGGGTGGAGGTGGGTGGAGCTCGTTTTGTCCCCTCCTCCCATCTTTCCTGAGTATATAGGGGTATGAAGGGGGCACCCCTGAGCAGAAACTATTGATCGTGAGTGTGCATGATCATTAAACACTTAAAATGATATGGGTTATTGTTTCACTCACCAGAAATGCATAGATGTGTAGATGTATAATTGTGGGCAGGTACATCCAAGGCTAAGAGCAAGTCCAAGCCAGATAAATCCTTAGATAAGGCCAAGAAAATTTTGAAAAAAGACCAGAAAATTTTGAAAAATTTCGCCTTAACAAATTCTGAGTACAATACTGTGATTTTCGGATTATTGGTGGCCGGATTAGAGGACTTTTACTGTATCTGGTAATATTTTCATCATCCTATACACACTCTTTATTTCCATATAACCATTCCATCTAAGCACCCTATATTCCATCCTACTGCCAAGACTCTTCCCACTTCACAGTGTTCACAAATCACATTATTTTGTATCCTATCAACTTCACACAAACTTATCAACAAAACCACTTCCACTGCTTCCTTTTTTTATTCTCATGCCATACTAAAGTCTTACACTCCTAGGTTAATGTGGGCACTCCTAACACACCTTCATGCACTCCTCTTTGGCCTTCAAACTCATACCTCTGATTAGTATCAAGGTTTTCACAGAACCAACCATCTTCCTTCCCTAAATCACTCTACCTTCCATTTCTCTTGTACATTTACCTCTCTTCTATTATGACCCTCAGACACTTAAACTCCCCCACCAATTTAGATTTCTCCTTGAGTTACCTTTCTCTTGATACTAATCACTTTTATCTTATCTAAATTAATTTTCAAAACATGATGTTCAATCAACAAAACACTGCACCAATTCGAAAAGCCCCTGTACATAATTTATTTGCAAGCATCCAAGCATCATCTGCAAACCTGTACATCAGATTCTGCAGTACTCACCCATCAAAATTCAATGTCATCCTTACCCCTCTCTCCACAACTCAAGAACAACTAATACATCCTTGACCTACCTGAAAGTGTACAGTATCTGGCCGCTCCCCTGGCTTCATCTCATTCATGTGTTTGGCATCACGGAAGAAGCTGTCCCAGTCATGCCTGGTTGGGAAAGATGCCTTGGCCTCTGTTGCTCGGATCTTCAGCAGGTCTGAGAACCCACTCAGCTTGAT
Source organism: Coenobita brevimanus (assembly GCF_032717465.1). NCBI lineage: Eukaryota > Metazoa > Arthropoda > Malacostraca > Decapoda > Coenobitidae > Coenobita > Coenobita brevimanus. Next base: position 67,112,969 of record NC_136954.1, on the reverse strand, counting down.
GCCCTGAAGCAATGAGATGGATATGTCTTAAGAACAGCCTAATGTATCATTCACCACCTTGTCTATTTTTCCAAAGTACCTCAAACTACCTTGAATCTCTAAACAAACTGCCATGATTAAGTGATTTTGGATAGGAGAATCTGGGGGACACTTAACCTGGCCAAAAACCCCAGTTATATGGTTATTACCCAGCGCAGTAAATGGTTTCCTATGTATAGGAAACCACTTGGCTTGTCACTCAATGTTGAGACCATAAAGCATTCCTACACTGAATAAGTGAATGATGGGCGCCCCAACCTATCTACGTTTATGTGAAGCTACAGAATGTGGTGAAAGTTTTTGGTGTATCAGTTAGAGTCAGGATCCTGGGGGTTTGAATAACGAGTGAATGGAAGCGTGACCCATTGGACTGGGCAAACTTGGGCTGTCTGGATGTTGCTACTCTTCACCCTGTCCTAGGGTGGGAAAGGAGGTCCAGATGATGATGATGATGATACAGTACTGTACTGTATTGCTGCCAAGGGCATAGGCTGATTATTTCTACCTAAACAATGAGGACTATGGTACACAAGCCTCTAGACCCTGCAAGGGGTGAAATACTTTTATTTCTTAGAAAAGAAATTAACATGAAAAGGAACATTACATAAACCAAAAGAATGACCATTAAGCCTATTTATTGGTTATATATCAAAGTGCAAGTTGTAGAAAGATCTAATTCAAATACAAACATTTTCAAGGGTACACCTAATATGTAGGTGCACAGGCAGCAGGCACAGTACATTACCATACCCCTTGTGCGTTGTAATAGCCTAAAACCATGCTAAAGTAATCCTGAAAAATTTAACGATAAATGATTGGCTGTCGACCAGGGGGTAATATATACGGTATGTATATTAAAAACAACGTGCACAAATACAGTAATATTTAGGTATTTTACTACTCACAGTGGTGGTAAGTGGTGGTGACCATCATCCACTCATGATGTAGTGCTACCTACTTCTTTCTTCCTCTTTCTCATTCTACCTCTGGGTCTGTTCTCCTCTCTTCTTATTCTCCATTTCCTCCCTGTCACTTTTTGGTACTCTTCTTTCCACTTCACATGGCTCTACACTGAGTGACAAAACTAATGGCTTCCAATAACCCACAAAATTCTTTACAACACTGGGTGGTTCCAATATAGCCAAATTATGGGGTGAAGTAGAGCCTGCAATGGTGCCCCAGCTAACTGGATGGAGAGACACAAGTGTGGCATTCATCCAAGAACCAAGCCTCCACACCTTTCCCCATGCCTTACTGTCAGGCATTGTCAGGTGCAAGGGAACATTGGTTTACTGCATGGAATGGCCCTGTAGGAGCAGTTGCTTGCCTATGGTTGATGAGTCTGCCAGCCAGACAGACTGGGACTGATTAACAACCACTAATCACAGTACATTAACATGATATGAAAATGAGGTACTGTATCAAGACAATCTATCTATCTATCTATATACCTAGGCTGCTTCCCCCAAGGAAAGGGAGGTAGCCAAGACAGGACGACACACTCGCCATTTACTCATCCATTCAAACACATTCATTCGCATCTTAGCCCCAAAGGGGAGAACAGACAGATCCTAACCGCACCACACCACACAAAGGTCAACTGCGCAATGTAATCAGTGACATCCGCAGCAGGGTCCGACAGCAGAGCTGCTTTACTCCTGCCACATCATAACAGACTCATCCCCTTACCCGCACCTGACCTGAAATAGCTGATCAGACCAAATGCGGGAGAATATCCCTTCAGGGCTGCGACATCACTTATTCATTCATAATTTCTCTCCATTTATTTCTGTCACGCACAGCCACTCTTCCTTGCTCAACAGACATCCCTCTCGCATCCAGCGCTCTCTTCACACTGTCCATCCATCCTATTCGTGGTCTTTCTCTCATCCTTACACCTCTCACATCAGATCTAGTTATCTTTTTCACCAATCGCTCATTATCCATTCTCTCCATATGCCCAAACCATCGCAACACCCTCTGCTCAACTCTACCAGCCATCTCCCGAACAACTCCAGTTCTCCTTCGCACTTCATCATTCCACACTCGATCCATACGCGTCACTCCACACATACTCCTCAGACACCTCATCTCCATTACATTCAGACTTTTCCTCTCTGCTACACCCATATTCCATGTTTCAGCTCCATATAATGCAGTCGGTACCACAACACCCTCATACAGCCTTCTCTTTACATTCATTCTAAGTGAATGACATCTAAACACTTTTTTCATTCCTCCCAGCACCTTTCCTACTTCATTTATTCTAAACTTCACTTCTGCATCTATTCTTCCATCCACAGCAACATGTGACCCGAGATATTTAAAACACTCTACCTCCTCAAGCAACTCGCTATTCAAAACTATATTCATCCCCCTACCATCTACCAACCTCGTACACTTCATCACTTTACTCTTATTCTCATTTACTTTCAATTTCCTCCTTTCACACACCCTTCCAAACTCCTCTACCAACTGTCTCAATCTCTCCTCTGAATCAGCCACCAGTGTAGTATCATCTGCAAACAGCAGCTGCTTCAGATTCCACTCTCCACCATCAACATTCACCAGACTCATACCTCCACCTAAAACTCTTGCATTCACCTCCCTTACAACACCATCCATGTAAATATTAAACAACCAAGGCGACATCACACATCCCTGTCGCAGTCCCACTCTCACAGGAAACCAATCACTCACAGCATTTCCCATTCTTACACATGCTCTACTATTTACATAAAAAAACTTTTCACCCCTTTTAGTAACCTACCATCACGTCCATACAATCTTAAAACAGTCCACAAAGCCTCCCTATCAATTCTATCATACACTTTCTCTAAATCCATAAATGCCCAAAACACATCCTTGCCTTTCGCTAAATACTTTTCACACACTTGTCTCACCGCAAACACCTGATCCACGCATCCCCTCCCTCTCCTAAAGCCACACTGCTCATCACCAATTACTCCCTCTGTACCCTCTCTAACTCTCATAATTAACACTCTACCATACACCTTACCTACAACACTCAACAGACTTATACCCCTAAAGCTAGTACATTCATACTTATCACCCTTGCCTTTATACAACGGGACCACAGAAGCACTTGCCCAGTCAACTGGCACCATACCTTTCACAAAGCACACATTCAACAATCTTACTAACCAGTCAACAATAGTCACTCCATCACCCATCAGGCATTCCACAACACACCCATCCATACCTGCAGCTTTCCCTGTTTTCATCTCCTTTACTGCTTTCTCCACTTCCTCCTTCGTGATCAAAGAATCATTCAACTCTCCCAACACATTTATTCCTTGCACCCTTCCATCTGCCACAATGTCAGCCACCCCTTCCTCCTCTACATTTAACAATCTTTCAAAATACTCTGCCCATCTCTTCCCCCCCTTGTGGCGGGGGGGACACAATCTGGCCGCACTATGGGGTGGTACTACTACTCTGCGGCCAGGTTGTGTTAGGAAGAATACTGCCACCGTATTCCCTGCGTATCGTAAAAGGTGACTAAAAGGGGCAGGGTGAGGGGACTAGGGACCCCCTCCTCTGTTTTTAGTTCCTAAAAAGAGACAGGCCAAAGAAAGGGATATCTAGACAAAAGGTTGGAAAAAAAGCACTGACCTTCATATCAATTTTACTGATGACATGAGCAAGGTTTTTCTTGTTCTCTATCTCAGCATCAAAGCGTAAGAATTCCAGTGTGCTCTTGGTAACCTTGATCACTGAGAAAACCTCAGGTAAAATGGCTGCTCGAAGCTTCTCCATCACCTAAAAAACACAATTACAGTAACTAGTTGTTAGTCATCTATTCTTATACTTTTCAGCATACCATAGCAGGTGCATGGCCGGATGCTTATAGAGAGGATGAAGAGAATAACAGAATATAACACAGGAGAGGAGCAGGGCAGATTTAGAAAAGGCAGGACATTTGTATATACCACATACTGGATAAACAATGAGGACATTAGTTGAGAAGAGTACATTGCAAAGAATAACAAGCTGTATCTTGCATTTATGGACAAGGATATGGCTTACGATAGGACAGATTGGGAGGGATTACGAAGTATGCTATGCAAATACAATGTAGGATGAAGTTTGTTCAAGGTAACAAAGTCCTTACAGGAGGGCAGTGTAGTACTGCATGATCTACCAAAGACTCAACAACATGTCACAAAAATACTCCCACTAATATCAATACATTAGCCTTGTATGAGACACTTCTAGAATGTATTTAATATATGGATGGTGGGTGTTTACACCAAAATGGGGACATGTGGAGACGTATGGTATGTAGGATTGCTGGACCCAGGGAACAGGCTGTTAAGCCTATGTCCACAGTCGCACATATAAATATATTGTACAGTGGGGGCACTCACCATCCACTCACTCGATGTAGTGCTGCTCTCGGGTGTCTGTCCTGTCATCTCTTCCATCCTTCTTTCCTTCCATTCTCTTCTGTCTTTCTTTCCTTCAGTCTTTCCGCATCCTTCTGCCTAAGGGGGACTTTACACTCCCTCTTCTGTCTTTCTTTCCTTCATTCTTTCCTCTTCCTTCTGCCTGTGGGTGGCTCTAAACTGAGTGACAAGCCAAATGGTTTCCTATACACCAGGAAAACCATTTACTATGCTGGGTGGTAACCATATAACCAAATTTTGGCACCTGGTGGTTTGGTGGGTAATTATTGCGCTCCAATCGGAGTGAGCCGGTGAAGGTTTATATCCATGGGGTGGTTGGGGTTTACTGCTCACGTAATGCCACTCAGGGACGAGTGAGGCTGGTCACTCTCAACTTAAATGTCAGGACCAACTGCCTAACCTCGGGCTCCTAAGCTCTTCATGGAGCAATGTAGGATTGGATGATGGATGGATGGATGTACATATGTACATAAATATATACAGTGTTCTTTTGGTTATCCTGCACTTGGCTATAGTGGTTTTCATTATCAATGCAAGATGAAAATCTGCACTCCTGCTGTTACTGCAGATTTTTTGGCTCAAAAACAATGTTGTTGAGCATCTGAGCTGGTTTTTGTCGGCAATAATGGTGCAGTGTCTGTGGTTTCTCGTGGTTCTGATGGATTCAAGGATGAGGCTCTACTCGAGGTGCTAATTCCATGTGGCAGAGACCACTAACTCTCCACCCCTAGCCTCAGAATCCATCATCTCATGCTCATCTAACTCTCCACCCCTAGCCTCAGAAACCATCATCTCATGCTCATCTAACTCTCCACTCCTAGCCTCAGAAACCATCATCTCATGCTCATCTTAAGTCTCTCTATGGCACATTTTTCTTCTTTACTGTGCCCTTCTCATCACTTTCTATTATCCTAACCATGCTCATGTGTGTTTCTGATACCTACCACAACAGTATGTATGTATTTAGTGGGTCTAAACTGTCACAAGAGTGAAAATTAGGGCTTGCACTTGGGATGTCTGGTACCAAGTAGCATAAATCCCATACTTTCTGTGCTTTCGTTACCACAAAATTGTCTGTTTAGTTATCATGCACGATGTTCGGTACCAATTATGCATGATAACCAAGGGATCACCACACTGGTATATGTACAGCTACTGCAAATTGCCTTAAGACCTCCCCCCCAAAAGGTATTAAAAAACACAAATCATAGTATATTACAATGTTTCTTCATGAAATGCCATTCATTAATATGAAATCATGTTTCCCTTGTTTTTCAGGACCAGTTGGATGCGTTTTGGCATGGAATCACTTAGATCTCTAAACTAAGAACATTTCTTTGCACCAAACATTTGTCAGTTCAGTCTTGAGGTTGTCCAGATTGGGTGTCTTCTTCTCTGCCATGATTTTCTTCATCTTTGCCCAGCAGTTTTCTATCGGATTTAGATCAGGACTGTTGCCACGCCAGTCAAGGACCTCAATCCGATTATCCTGAAAATTTTTCTATTAAGAAATGACTCAAAAACTTTTGAGATACAGGATGTTAAAGCAACTGGACAATAGTTAGAGGATCACCCTTCTTTGGGACTGGCTGAATGAGAGCAAACTTCCAGCAAGAAGGAAAGATGCAAGTTGACAGACTAAGGCAAAAGAGTTTGCCTAGGCAGGGTGTAAGCACAGAAGCACAGTTCTTGAGGACAACAGGAGGGACTCCATCAGGCCCATATGCCTTGTTAGTACTGAGGCCTGTGATGGCAGAAAATACATCAGCTGAAGAAATTTTAATGCCAGCCAGAGGAAGTCACAGGGGGGAGGTGATGTAACTACCAGTTAAGGTGAACTGGTAACTTATTTTTAGGTTTATTTTTGGTGGTAGGCAGCAAGTGATGTGCAGTGAAGTGAAATTACAACGAGTTTAGGTGAGTTGGAAACCTGTTTTGGGGACTATGTTGGGTGGGTGACTCATGGCCAAAAAGTATCCCCACTGAATCCATTTTATCTTAACTGAACTGATATACAATAAATTATTTAAAAAAAAAAAAAAAAATCATAAAATGAGGGCAAGCTGTAGTATGGATGTAATCAACTGCATTTACATGACAATTTGTAATAAACTGTAACAATTACAGTTACAGATTATGATTATATCCCATGTTTGGTTTATGATTAATAACCAGTAGTAGTAGTAGTAGTTGTTCCCTAGGCATTCTTGCCGAACAGCCTCCAGTCCCTGAGGCAGGCCACGGCCGAGACTGGGCTTTCCCACAGAGCCCTCAAGGAGTGTATTTTGTGTTGCTGGAGTAGGTGATCGTGTGCAATGCAGTCTTTCATAATGTGCTTAGTAGTATGGGGTGGTGTGTTGCATTCTGCACAGGCATCAACGACAGAGTCATCCAGCCTCTTCTGATAACTTAAGAGGGCCAGATGATGCCCACATCTCAGCCTGGCCAAGTGGACCCTGTCCACACAAGGGAGACAGGATTCAGAAGGGTGGATATCAAGAGGCCGTGCATGCAGCTATGTGCTGTCTTTAAGTGACTGAATCGAGCGGCGAGTGATATGAGTATGGATATGCTTCTGGAAGCTGGTCTGAGACGAGTGAGTGGGGAGAAATGACAGTATTTGTGTATGATATCATGTGCTAAGGTGTTGTTCTGATGTTCCTTGGTGTGTGTGGATATGCTGCCATGTAGTGTAGTGGATGGTGTGGGTTTGTGGAGGCTGCGGTGAGAATTTGGGTAACTCTCATGTTTAAATGATCCTTGATTTTGAGGACTTTGGTTTCTTGGTGTACAAAGTCTAAGGTGTAGCAGCAGCGCAGTCTGTGATTATTTTTAGGGCCTTGTTCTGTATGGTCTGTAGAGTGCTGTAGTGTGTTTTAGTGAGGTTAGAAGTCCAAGTAGGGCTTGTATAATTCATCATTGAGCATATATATTGTTTGTATACTGTGGTGGTGGTTTCTTTGATGTGTCCAAATGTCGTATAGGCAAGTGATCTCAAGGCATCGAGTCTGGGTGTTAATTTATCTTTAAGGTTTGTTATGTGTTGTTTAAATGGCATTGATGTATTGTATGTTACACCAAGGTTGTGTGTGTGTGTGTGGTAGGGGATCATTGTTTACGGTGAGGTGTGGAATGTCACTGTGTTCTGCTGTCCAGTTTGTGAGATGGGCCACTGCAGATTTGGCTGGGGCTATTTTGAGCCTGTTTGTGGTGAACCATTCGTGTAGTGTGTTGAGGTACGGCCGGAGGATGCATGCAGCTGTGTTTGTGTTTTGGTGTGTACACGTAAGTGTTATGTTGTCTGTATAGGAAGCTATGTGTATCTTTGGTGTGTGGGGTGTGGGTAAGTTGTGCACGTATAGGTTAAAGAATGTAAGGGACAAAACAGATCCTTGGGGGACGCCGTTTGGGAAGTTTCTGATGTTTGAAGACTGACCGGCAAATGTTACATGTGCATATCTGCCTGCTAATTAGTTTGCCAGTCAACTTTTTGTATTATTGTGCATGTTTGTGTTGAATATTTTGTTTGTGAGGTTGTGGTGGGGGATCGCATCAAAAGCTTTGCTAATCTCTAATGTGACTAGAAGTGTTCTGTGTGGTGGCCTAGCTGAATTCATGCCATCAAAAACTCTGTGTGTAAGGTCTATAAGAAGTGTTTGTGGAGTGTAGTGACCTAAAGCCATGTTGTGATGGGGTTAGGAGGGCGTGAGGTGTAACTGGTTGTAGTACCAGTTGTTCAGTAACTTTGGAGGGGGTGCAGAGGAGTGTGATGGGGTGGTGTGAAGAAGGTAACATGGGGTCTTTGTTGGGTTTGGGGATAGTGATGATAGTGCCATGCTTCCAGATGCTGGGTATTATGTTGTGTGAGTAGCTGTAGTTTGATATGTTGGTGAGTGCGTGAACGCCTTGTGGTCCATGGTGTTTAAGGTGTATGTTGCTTATGTTGTCTGGTCCACAGGCAGATGAGTGCTTGAGGTTGCTAATGATGTGCTTCATCTGGTTGCAAGTGAAAGGTGCGAAGTCTGGGTCTGTGGGGAACTGTCTCTTACATCAAATGACACGTCAGTCATCACGATGGGGATTTAGATGGCTGATGTGTGAAAAGTGATTGATGAGAGTGTTTATTTGTTGTTTGTTTGAAGGTATGGTGTCTGTTGTTGTGATGGCAGTGTGTGATTGTGTAGTGCTGCTGTTGGAGAGTGTGATGTTGTTTAGTGTTTTGTAGAGTTTACTGGTGTTTGTTTTGTGATCAAGTGTCTGGAGATAATTATTCCAGTTTAGTGTTTGTTGTTCTGATATTTTTTTGTTTATGGGAGTGTTGAGTTCTTGTATTTGTTGTAATGATATATACAGTATATAAAATAATGATCACTGCTTTAAAAAAAAAAAAAAACACTCACTTCCCAGTTTGAGATGGACTGTCCTGACTTGAGCTGGGGGAGAGTGACTGTAATGCTGAGTCGGGCTATTGGCTTGAGGTACAGTCCTGAAATGCGAGACAGTTCCTCACAGTCACTCGTGTCAGTCACCTCCTGCTGGTTCCTTGGGGTTTGGCTTTTATTAGCAGTTTTATCCATTTTTGCAGTTTTGTTATCACCAAAGACTTTGAATGACTACAAATTAATGTCTGCTTTTGCAGTTATGTTAGTCTGCTGACTTGGAGTGGTTGCAAGTCTGCCTTTGTAGTTTTGTCAGGATCACTGATTTGTGGTGGCCGCAAATAAATGCCCACTTCGGTAGTTTCAGTAGGTGGAATGCTTGTACTCAACTTGACTGCCTCTTCATTGTTGCTTGCTGGAGCTTGATCAGCTGTCTGGTTCACCTTCTTGTTGGAGCCACATGATGGCTTGAGCTGACAACTGGGAAAAGGAATAGAATATCAGTAAGATGCACAGCATGTTTTGATTTTACAGTTGTTCAAATGGAAGTACTGCACTCATATAAGGAGACACTTTTTTGGAAAGATACAACAGATACAGTACTACTGTAACTTATCAATAATCAACATTTCCATATCTGGCTATAAATCCTCCAGTAAGAGAAAGATGCATAATGGGTACAGATCGCAAAATAAAGACGTTATCACAACAGCTGCTTAAGATGTAATTCAGAACAAGCACTAAGGCTTCAGTCATCTCAGATTGGTTGGTATGTCTGGCTGTGTGGTGCATCTGTTCATAAATTCATAATAATGCACAGTATGTAACTTATCCTTTTGTACTACACAAAGGTAACTGCCAATGCCGTATTAATCCCATCAAGGTGTCTGGGGGTGCTGGAGAGGGATGCATTGTTATGGTGGCACTAGTAAACAAGGGTAAACCCACTGCATGGTTATAAAAATGTCCTTCAACTCCCTCCTTATCCTGCATAAGGGGGATGATGGGCTGCAAGAGAAGGGTAACTTCAACATGCAGTCTGTCAAATTTACATTCAGATGAGCCTGGAACCACAACAGGAGCACTACAGTAAGGCTTTATTTATTTATTTTTTTATTAATCATCCAATATGGCACCCACTATCACTTATAACTGCCATTAACAGAAGAAAAGAAAGGTTTACTTATGCATGCATGATCAAGAGTAGTGCAGGAAAGACATATGGGGTGTCCCTGGAAATGATTCATTCATTCATTCATTGCCAGATGCCATGTATCCCAGACGGGGTGGCCAATGGCTTAGAGTTAATTGTTTTACAGGGAGGGGCACTAATCCTCCACCAACCCCACTTGACACGTGGGGATGCCAACAGCATCTGGTGTTCCCAGGTGGTCACCCATCCAAGTACTAACCAGACCCAACGTTGGGTCAGTACATAAAGTCCGCAAAAACCAAGAAAAGGTCCAGTGTAGTTTCTGTGTTTCTGACTACAAAGGAACTTTTTTTGGACAACATACACCTTCCTGCTTGGCAAATTATATTGTTTATAAACCACTGGATTCAGAAGTTCTGGAACCTATCTATCTATTGCCAGATGCCTCAATCCCGTTTGGGGTGGCCACAAACAAATCACCTCCACGTCGCCCTGCCCCCGCCATTTCACTGCCCTGCTCCCAACTCACACCCCCCTCTCTCATATACCTCTCCACCCCATCCCTCCATCTCATCCTCGGCCTCCCCCTCCCTCTTCCCCCTTCCACCTCACTCACATACACTCTCTTCATCAGTCTCTCACCCTCCATCCTCTCCACATGGCCAAACTACCTCAGTGTGTTCCTCATAACGCTTCCTATCACATCCACATCCACACCACAACGCTCCTTTATATCCTCATTCATCAGCCTGTTTCTCCATGTGACTCCACAGGCTCCTTTTAAATAACTCATTTCCATTGCTCTCATTCGTGACCTGTGTCCTTCCAACAACGTCCAAGCTTCACTTCCATACGTTAGAGTTAGTACCGGTATCACAATACTGTCATGTAGTAACTTTTTCACTTCCATGCTCACTTCCCTGTTTCTTATCACTGCTTTCAAAGAACCAGCAACCTTTCTTCCCTGCTGCACCCTTTCAAGCACTTCACCCTCCAAACCTCCATCCTTACTCATCACACTACCCAAGTACTTAAACGTACTCACATTTTCCAATTCCTCACCATCAAACCTCGCTGTCCATTCACTGACTTCACCTCTCTCAAAGACCATCACTTTACTCTTCCCTACATTCACCTTTAGATTCCGTTTCTTACACACACTCTCAAACTCATCCACCAAGCCTTGCAGCTCCCCTTCGTCTTCACTCAACAACACAGTATCATCTGCAGACAACAGTACAGGGAGTTTCCAAACACTATCCTCTCTCACCAGGGCCACTCCAACAGGTGTGGAGGAGCACCACCACGGTGAGGCATCAGCCTCTAAACATCACAATGTAAATCATATGTAAGTAACGAACGTCCTTACCTTCTCACAAATCTCCGTCTGAACTTCCTAGCAGTTATCTTGAACAGGGCACACAGCTTCCTGTGATAATGTATTCCAAATTCCGTGGTGTGGAATCCCTATTATACCATCGCCTCGCACGCCTCTTCTGTTAAAGAATCTCAGCACATTCCACTGACTATCAAACTCTACTTATTTTAGGTTATAAACCATCACTTAAACTCGCAGGGTTTTTAACTAATTGTTGTCGAAATGTTCATCATCCGTTTCATCGCGAACTAAAGCCATTCTCCTCGATGCTTATGATTACGTGAGTTTTCCACTGATAACCACAGTTTTGTCACGTCCTTTCCTGTAACTGAAATAAACCTGAGATATATAATATTGAAATAACTCTACCACAGGACTACTGACAAAATACGTCGCCGTCACTCTTTACAATTCGTGGGATGTTTATCCTTACTTTGAAAATATTCCTGTTTGGCTGTTCAAATTTGTGTCACCCTGGTTTATGCAATAAACTAAAATTTTGAACTTTCTATACTAATGTTAAAGGCAATTAAAAAACAAACTATGCATGTAGTATAAAATAATTTTCTTGGAAAAGACCATAAAATTTAACTGTTTCAAAAAACATTCAGTTGTTCCGTGGCTGTTTACTTCTACCAGCGCCATCACCGGCATTCAACGTAACAGCAAATTATCAGTTTCGCTATTTCTTTGTAAATCATGCATTAAAAATGACATCCTTCAAAGATAGCTACTAACATACTGGAGGAAAAACTGATGTAAATGTACGTTTTATTTGAGGCGGCAGAAATTTTTTTACTATATTATTATTCTTTACTCCTGTATGTAATACATCATACAAATGCCTCTGTAACTATTTTTTTTTTTTAAATCAAAGGATATGTGGTTATACCCCCCAAAAAAATGGTGTGACCACACCCACGAATGTCCAACTGTAATGACTGAAAAGGTGTGTCTTTTACGACAATAAACATTTCTTGGTTCTTGGTGTTGATTTAGGGCTTTCATTTCCGAGGGGGGTCGGAGGAGCCCTTCCGGTGGCTTATGGAGCAGATGTCTTGCCTAGATGCGATGCAGTTGCCTGGACTTCCTTAAGACACACACCAAACGAATGACAGGATACCTTAGGGGACTGTTCAGACCCACACCTCCAAGGAGTACTGGCAGAGTGAAGTCTCGTACACCTAAGATAGACAGACGATCCCTCAATTCTGTGCGCATGGAGTGAAATCTTGGACAGTGCAAAAGAAAGTGGGCAATTGTTTCCTCTTGATCTCTGCACCACTGGCAGTAAGGGTCCGGCACCAGGCGTAGGCGGTGGAGATGGGACGCCAGACCAACGTGTCCAATGCGCAGTCTGGTGAGTGCCACGTCCAAGGCACGAGCAGTGGAACGGGCCCAAGGGTGACAAAAGGAGTCCGTGCGGTAAGCCCCTAAGGTGGAGGAGGGGAGCTCTGCTGCCAATTCTGAGTCCCAGGCCTTTCCACTAGCAACCGTCAGAAGCCTGCTACAAGTTGCCTCTTGAAGTGGAAGAGTCTCCACTGCTGCTGAGGTCAAAGCCAGCCTTGCAGCCCTGTCATCTATCTCATTGCCCCTGATGCCCACATGAGATGGTATCCACTGTAGGCGAAGTACCCAATTCTCCTGGAGAAGTTGACTCAGCAGGGTCTGGATCTCATAGAGGAGATGTCTCGCTGACTGTGCCTTGGGGGACACAATAAGGTGCAATGCTGCCAGACAGTCTGTATAAATGACCACCTTCTGGGGTTGGAGATGTGCCTTGATGAAGGCCAAGGCCTTGAAGAGGGCAAAAAGTTCCGACGTGACACTATCATGAAGTGCAGCCAAGCGCCATGTTTGGCAGAGAGAAAGGTCCACTAAGTATATTGCCGCAGCAGATGCTGCGGGTGTTGTGGTGTGTGAACCGTCAGTAAATACTTCAAAGTATCCCGCATACACCGTGTCCGACAGCTCTCTGTACAATGCTGGTGCTAGATGTCCATCTTGAGATTTGTCAAAAGACTCCGACAGGCAGAATGATACTAGAGATGAGAGTTTCCTCCAAGGCGGTGTTGGGGGCACTGAGGGGAGGGGCTGACGGAGTGGTGGTGGCAGCGAGAGGGACCTGTACGCCCAGAGAGCCCTGATCAAGAGTGGCTGGCGGGACCTCACAGGCCAAACAGGATGTGACAAAATGACACCCGCCTCCTCGAAGAGCACTGGTAGAGGGTGGTGGCGGGAGGAGTGTTGTATGGCCTGGTAGCGGCGGCAAACGAGCTTCGACCTGGTGACATGTAGAGGAGGGACACCACTCTCCGCCTGCAAGGACAGCACGGGGGAAGAACAAAATACCCCCAGGGCAATGCGTAGGGCGGCGTTTTGTATCGGGTCAAGTTTTCACAACTGAGTGAAGGATGCTGAACCATAAACTGAGCACCCGTAGTTGATCTTTCCCAAGATGGCAGCACGGTAGTAGCCTAAAAGAAGGTCACGGTTGGCACCCCATTTAGACCCTGCTACACTCTTCATGACGTCTAGCCTCTTGGCGCAGGATGTTCGGAGGTATTCTATGTGGTGACGCCTCGTAAGGACTGGCCCATCCAGACAAAGTCCCAAGAAGGTGTGAGTACGGACTACAGGAGGAGATTCAGTGCCAATCCTGACCACCGGCTGAGATGGCATGCGACGCAAGGTGAAGGCCATCACGGCACACTTTGACACCCCGATCTCCAGATCCCATTGGTGAACCCAGTCCTCTAGAGTTGAGACAGCCGCCTGAAGTCTCCTCTGTGCATCTTCCATGGTGGTGTCCCTGCTAATGATAGTCACGTCATCTGCATAAACCAATGTGGAGACGTCCGGATGGTTGGGCAGGTCTGACATCAAAACATTGAAAAGCAAGGGGCTGAGAACTGAGCCTTGGGGCACCCCTCTACGGATGGGACGAGGAGAGGAAATGGCCCCACCAACAGATACGACATAACTCCTGCCATCAAGATAGTTGACAAACCACACCAACACTGAACCAGAGACCCCAAGGCGGGAGAGCTTATACAGGATGCCAGTATGTGGCGATGAGTCAAAGGCCCCCTTGATGTCCACGAAAAGGGCCAGCATATATAGCCCCTTGCGGTACGTGTCGTGGATCAGGTATTCCAGCTGGCAGAGTATGTCCAAGGTGCCCCGGCATGGGCGAAAACTACATTGTTCCTCTTTAAGAAGGGATCTAGATTCTAGCCACCATGACAGGCGACGAGCCACCATCCTCTCCAGCAGTTTCCCTACACACGAGAGAAAGGCGATGGGCCTGTACGAAGATGGCTTGGTCGGGTCCTTGCCTGGCTTGAGGAAAGGCAGCAGCATTGAGGTCTTCCATTCCACCGGGAATATCTCCTGGCTCCAGCTGCGATTATAAATGTGAAGGAGGCAATCCTGCAGGTTGGGTGTCAGTCGCTGGAGGAATTCATTGGTCACCGAGTCTGGGCCCGCCGCCCTGCCGGTCCGAAGGGCAGACAAGGCGGGGGACTCACGGAGATTATTTTATCTGGCCTTGGGGGGCCAGAAAACAGAAAAGGATAGGAACTACGTCTGCACTAGATTAACGAGTGACTAGTGCAGTGGTTCCCAGACTGGGAGTCATAAACCTCTGGGGGCCACAGTACAGTTCTCAGAGGATCCATGTGGTATTCTCAAGTATCTGGGGCCAATAGATACAGAAATTTATTATAATTTTCTTGAGGCAACAGTTGTGAGGACTCCTTTTTCTGCCAACCATATTATCAATTTCTAGAGGCAATAATTGGAAGGAATCCTTTTCAGCCAACCATTTTATCTAAAGCAGACCAAAAAAAACAATGTAAGATGAATAACTGAAACTTCGAAACGATTTGTCTAGTAAAAACATTCGGAAAGAGGAGCTTGGCGGTGTGTTGGATGAGAATTGGACGCTACGCTAATACCGTGCGATTAGTTGTTTGGATGTTTGTGGCATTCCAATTTATCAGGCTCAGCAAAGCGGAGTTTTTCACGTTCTTGTTTCTCAGATCACGGCAGCGTAATCAGTTCCACGTGAAGATAAGCTCTGCCGTGTCCTTGTTATGACTCAGCGACTAATATCCCATTTGGCAACAAAAATGCAGTTACAACCGTATCATAGAGCGTTCAGTTCACCCTTTAAATGTTGCTTAATGCGCATACACCCCGTCTCTATTTTTAATAACTTGAGTTGTTAAAATTTCATATTCAGGATACTCTTTCGATCACTGCTGCTTTGTTTAATTATTAAAAAAAAATGTGGAGGGGGCCACTGTTAGGCCCGCTTCACACGAGCGTTTTTTTCCCGCGCGGTAGTATGGCCGCGCGGGTGGGTGTACAAGAGGCATGTCTTCACACGAGCGGTTTTTTCCCGCGCGGTTCTTATGCAACAGTGCACAGAATACCTCTCAGTTTGTCGGTGTTTGCTCGATATGGAGGACGTAAAGAAGAGAGTGATTTATGCAGTGTTGCCAGGTCTAGGGAAAAATCCCTTTTCTAGGGAAAAACTGACCCCTAGAGGGAAAAAGGGAAGAAAAGTAAAAACTAGTCAAAATCTAGGGAAAATCGACATGTTTTTTTTTTTTCTCTATATATACAGTATATATGATTTACAAATGAGTCACATTTGTCAACCATCTTAGAATGTTACATCAAGCCAGACTACCTAAGAGGCACTAGCAGTATGTAATGTATGCTTCAGAGATCCAGCCAACTTTCTCCCACTGGAGGAAATGTACCTTGGTGATCGAATAACAGTGTCACTTTACAGCAACCCTGACCTCAGGCAGCTAGTCCACAACTTCAGAGTAAGATGCCTTGATTTCTATGATGAAGGAGAGTCTCAGATAATGAAGAGATTTAAACTGACCCAGTTCTACAAAATCTCGAGGCCACGGACTCTCAACGTGTCCTGAAGAAAACTGTTATGTCTGTCTTTCCCCTAGCATCTCACTTTCCTAACATGGTCCCTGTGGGGGGGTATAAATGGACTTGACACTGAATGGCTTTTGCTGCGCAACACAGACTTGGGAGTGGAAAGTGATATAAATACGTGCAAGTTTTGAATGAAAGTAAACAACATGAAGAAAAGAGGCCCGCTTGGAAGTTTCATGATGAAACTGATGTGCTTGCCTCACTCAAGTGCTGTTGTGGAGAGTATTTTTTTCTCAGATTAACTTCATGAAAACAAAAACAAGGAACCAGCTAAACTCATCAACCCTCAATGGGCTGCTTCATGCCAAAGTAACCTTCGAACCTGCTTCATGTAACAGTTTCAAGATTTTTCCTAGCCATCTTAAGAGGATGCCAAAAGGCTACAAAACCGAAGGCCCTAAACACTAAATTGTAAGTACTGTACTCTGCTGTGACTATTTTGCTACTCTGTAAATTCATGCACTAGTATATCATCACAATTTTTGCAAATTAATGCAACCTAGGGAAATTTAATGGCAAAAAGGGAAATATTGAGGGTGGATCTAGGGAAATATGACTGAGTATACCTGGCAACACTGGATTTATGTGTACTTAATGAACAAGGTGTTAAAAAAGAAGAGACAACGTAAATGGTGGACCCACCCAATAAACACCCCTAGGCTTCTTCAAGGAGCTTTCTACATGATATATTCTGAGCTGAAAGCTGATGAAGAAAAGTTCTTCAATTATTTTCGCATGTCATCTCCTACATTTGAAGAACTTGTGAGCAAACTGAAAGATGGTATTATAAGGCAAGACACAGTTATGAGATCATCCATTTCTCCTGAAGAAGCTGTTGCACTGACTGTGAGGTAAGTGTAAGTGTAAGGTAAATGAAAAAGTAATATGTAGCACAGTAACTTTATTTGCCTTTATATAGGTAAACGGGAAGTGGAACTGATTTGCAATGGTTATGCATGAGAAAGTAATAAAATTATTCATATTAATACGTAAAAATGCATACCTGATTGAAAAATGACAGCAGAAGAGCAGCACACCACCTCTACCACAGAAAACCGCCCGTCTGAAGGGCTCCATAGACTTCTAGAGTATTCCAAACCGCCTGCCGCCGCGCGGGTTGACAGTGCGCGCGGCTATAGTAGCCGCAGCGAGAAATGAACGCTGTGGTGGGGCAGGCGGGATGACCTGGGATTCCCCCACTGTTGCCATATCCACATGTCACCGACCATAGAGGTAGGATGTCACCGACCATCGGCCACCGCTGCAGCCCCGCTCCATGATCCTTACCCTGTGTCTCTGGCTTTCTCTTTCTCTCTCGGTTTCTATATAAACTGGTGTATTTCCGAAACTAATTATGAAATTATTATGACTTTTGTTCCACACCACCACTGAGGTAAAAATCAAGGAGAGTTTTCTGTATAAAGGTTTCCCCCCCCTTGTCTGAGGGCAGGTCAGTTCTGGCGAGTGTATAATTATAGGTCAGGCGGAGGTATCGGCAAGGCCGCACTCCCCCGCTCATATGCCACATTTAGGAGGGGGGGGAAACCTTTATACAGAAAACTCTCCTTGATTTTTACCTCAGTGGTGGTGTGGAACAAAAGTCATAATAATTTCATAATTAGTTTCGGAAATACACCAGTTTATATAGAAACCGAGAGAGAAAGAGAAAGCCAGAGACACAGGGTAAGGATCATGGAGCGGGGCTGCAGCGGTGGCCGATGGTCGGTGACATCCTACCTCTATGGTCGGTGACATGTGGATATGGCAACAGTGGGGGAATCCCAGGTCATCCCGCCTGCCCCACCACAGCGTTCATTTCTCGCTGCGGCTACTATAGTAAATCATTGCCGCACGGGAATTAAGCCGCGCGGGCAGCGTGTGCAGGGCCTCATTGAACTTCATTTCCCGCGCGGGAAAAAACCGCTCGTGTGAAGCTAGCCTTACGGTATTTTGCCCGGGGGGGGGGGGGCGCAGAACGGAACAGCTTAGGAACCACTTGTCTGGTGGGTGCATCTGGGAAAATAATTTCTGTTTAGTATTGCATTAGACGTACTTGTGTTTTGGTACAAGGACCTCTGACATTTCTCGGGAGTGATGTATACAGTAACTGTATGGGTAATTAGTTATCAGACAGTGAAGGGAAGTACGTTTAGAAGTGGCCTTGCTGGAATTGATCAAGATACTTGGCTACGAGACCAGCAAGCTTCCAGGCCAAAGATGGAGACGGCTGCAGCACACCCGATAAACAACACGTAAAACACACCCTGCAGCTGATTCAGGCCCAGAGCTAGTGAGGCTTTGGGAAGTAACGATTCCTGTGGGTCGTCCGTTTCCCGTCGTTTGGGATCGTGGATGATCTGCTGCAGCCATTTTGATATCAAACCAGCTTCCAAAAGACGACGAATTTGGTTGTTAAATTTGTGTCTAAATGGGCATCCTGGGTTCATGGCCCAGCCTATCTCTGACGGGAAGAAGTCCTGGGTGGCCACGTGAAGCTGAGGCTCTCCTGTGCTTGAAGTGAACCTGTTGGAGGAGAAGGAGAAGAAGGCTTAGATATATGCCTATCAACTCCACAAGGGTCATTATTTTTTTCAGTCGTTACTTTTTTTTTTTTTTAGTTTGATCTATTGTAATATCATGCAGTTTTATTCAGTTTTGCATGGAAGGGAATAGGTACAGCCTTCATTTATTCCTTTATTAATAGAGGTTCTTCCTGACCTGAGTAAAATTGTCTTGCGGTAATCTAAGTAAATTGAAAAATGCGTCATTCTAGTGCAGGAGCTAACCCTTAGTTGATGGAAGCCGCTGCTATGCTGAATACAAGCGTTAGTGGCTGCAGGGTTAAAACAATTGAAATTTTCATCGCCCTCAAAGGGAGGCAGGCAGTTTATTTTGTTATGAGATTATACTGATAGCTCTGAACTTTGTTAGTATGAATAGACTATGTATGCTAAGTCAGGCATGTGCACTTTGACTTACTGTGCACTCCATCCTTTTTGCGTTCTGCTCTCCAAGGGTAGAAATAATGGTGTGAATGTGACACCACCTAGATTTTGTAATCCATGTGAATCAGTGTGCAATGGTACTGTTTGTAGAAACTAAAGATTGCTGATGCATAATGCAGTCGCACGCCATAAGTATCTTGTATAAAAAGTAATCCCGCAGTTGATAAAGGCACACATGCAAGTTCTAAAATTTTGTCTAAAAGATACTTACTTGATGGCAATCCTATCCTCCATGTAGAGTCTCCAGGTGATGAAGGCGTACTTGGTGTCCCTGGCCCTAGTGAGGCAAGAGTCGAGGTCAGGGCACTGGTCCAGTCCCCGGTACACCTCCTGGTACAGCGGCACCTTGGAATGCTTGAGCAAATCATGGTCCGCTGCTCCCAGGTTCTGTCAGTTGGTAAATAGGTAGTCATAAGGCACAAGAGGGTTAGTACGAGGGTAGGACGGATACAAGTCACAGATGTTGAAACAGAAATTAGAGCACAGTAGTATTAAAGTATAAAGTCGCAGGAGGTTTCAGAGAAGGGTAGGACAGATACAAGTCATAAACGATCAAACAGACTACTGTACTGAGCCAGTGGACTGTGATATGATATACTGTAGGTTTGTAGGATATGGAAGATACAAAGGTACTGTGTAAACGGTGAAACAGAGAACAGTGGTAGTAGACATTATTGTGGCATAGGTTAGGAGGAGAGTCTGACAGAAGACCACATTCCTAATAACTATATCATGACTCACCTGAATGCCCCATGAGAAGTCTGACTCTACGAGTTCCTCCAGAGAGTTGAGTGTGGGTGAGAGAGTGGGTAGGGTGAAGGAGGCTGTCAGCATGGCCACGTATGAGGTCATGGTAACCAGTGAGAACATCATCCAAGTCGCCACCACAACACGCGAGCCTAGACTTGGGACCCACCGCCGACTCTGCCTGTTGGGAAAAGAAGGACGAAGTACAGATCAAATAAGACGTTTCTCTTAAGACATTTCAGTACTGGGGATGGCCTAGTTTTTCATTCATTCATTGCCAGACGCCATGTATCCCAAACGGGGTAGCCAACGGCTTAGAGTTAATTGTTTTACAGGGAGGGGCACTAATCCTCCACCAACCCCACTTGACACGTAGGGATGCCAACAGCATCTGGTGTTCCCAGGCGGTCACCCATCCAAGTACCAACCAGACCCAACGTTGCTTAACTTCGCTGATCGGAC